>NC_026006.2:36168398-36195898 GCF_000442705.2 Elaeis guineensis | reverse complement strand
TGGACCCTGCCAGTGGGGGTTGTGCGCTGGTACTTGTGGACCCTGCCAGTGGGGGTTGTGCGCTGGTATTATGTGGACCCCGCCAATGGGGGTTAAACGTTGGTCATAGTCGAGGCTGTTGAGTTTCGAGTGTTTTGAATCGAATCGGATTTATTATATGTGAATATTTGAAATTATTGGGTTTGCATTAAATCAGCATGAAATATATTTTTATGTTTAATTGCAGCTTTATTCTTGAAAATTTTATAATATCTGAAATATCTGGTTGAGATATTTGTTACTTACTGGGCTGTCTAGCTCATTACCTTTCTTTCTATTTTTCAGATTCAGATAATTAATTTCGAACGTGGGAAGAAATATTGGGACAGAGCTTTTAGAGGCGAGATTTAGCATTGTCAACACTTCAATTGAATTTAGATTTATTGATTTAGTAAAATTTTATTGGATGTAAGACATTTGATTTAATTACATGAATTACAGTTGAATAATAATTATTTTAAATTTATTCCGCTGCGATGCATTGATATCGTGATGAGATGCCTTGCATGCTTATGGAGAGAGTTCTTCATGAGTATGCGGCGGTTGCCGCGACCCTCGATCCACAAATCTCGGGTCGGGGGCGTGACAATTAATATGATATCAGAGCATAAGTGGATAAATTATGACACATAGAATTTAACATAGTATGAGTGTAGGTGGGTAAACATTAGGAATATTGGGACGTTAAAGTATGAGCATCATAATAAACTCAGGGAAGAGTCTATGCGCTTACTCAATAGAATCCACAGGCTTCCAATACAGTGGTGACAGGTATGAAAAAAAAAAAAAAAAATTTCGAGGACGAAATTTCTTTTTAGGGGTGAAGAATGTGATAGCCCAAAACCAGACCAAGCCGAAACGAAAAAAAAAAACAGAGCAACCGGGAAGAAGACTCCCGGTAGGAGTCTTCTTCTCCGGCGAAACTCAGGGAAAATAGGACTCCTAGGACCCCTCGGAGTCCTAGGGTGCTCTATAAGAAGACCCCTTCCCTTTGAGACCGATCATCGGCCTCTTCTCCCTCTCCTTCCCTCTGATTTTCCCGAAATAAAGCCGCGGTCACCCTTTGATTTCTCGCCGTGATTGCCGCCGACGAGGTCTCCGGAGGCTGAGGTAAGTTTTCCTCTTCCTCCCCTCTTTCTTCTCCTTCCTCCCCGTGCATTGTGCGCGGCTGCCGGCGACGAATGTTGCCGATCTTTCGGTCGGAAAAGACGCCCTGTTTTTGGGCCCTTTTCCTTGGATTTTCCGGCACCGGCGATCGGAATTGATCGCCGGCCCCGCTCCTCCGTGACCGGAGGAGTGGCCCCCGTCGGCCACCGGCCTCCGCCGCGGCGGCCGTGGCCCGAACGGGTCAAGGCCGGAGGACGTCGGTCCTCTGTTCGGCCTGGAAGGAACCAAGAAAAAGAAAAAGAAAGAAAGAAAAAGAAAAAGAAGAAAAAGAAAAGAGAAAGAAGGAAAAAGAGAAAAAAAAAAAGAAAAGGAAAGAAAAAAAAGAAGAAAAAGAAGAAAAAGAAAAAAAAGAAAAGAAAAGAAAATAATAATAATAAAAAATATATATATATATATATGAACAAAAAAGTAAGTAAATAAATAAATAAATAAATAAATAAAAATTGAAATTGATGAGAGAGAGAGTTTCTCTCTCTTCTCTCTCTTCTCTCAGTCTGAACCCTGACTTTCTCTCTCTGAAATTGGACTTTCTCTCTCTACTTTCTCTCTCTAGAATTTTCTCTCTCTAGGATATTTCTCTCTCTTGATGAATTTCTCTCTCTCTAAAGTTATTCCTCTAGGGTTAGCGTAGGGGAAGGCTTCATCTGATGATTCTGATCGAGTTTAGAGACGAGTCTGATTTTAAGCGAGCTTTTGATTTTGGGATTTGTTAGATTTAATTTTGAATTAAAATTAATGTAAAAATATAATTTTGGATAATAGGCACGGAAGAATCTTCTAGAAGTTAGTCGATCCGTTCATTCAGTGCTCTATGAAAGGTAAGTAATGAATCATCTCCTCGAGATATTCCATATTTATTCTGAAAATAAATAATTATTCTCTGAAATTATGCATGATTTATGGAATTATGTTTTAAAAAAAAAGTACTTTTGAAATGTTATGGTATATCGATTTATGCACATGTTCAGTGAAAGATTATGATATATATTATGGTACTAAGTGTTTTGATATAGATCGGATTTATGCTCTCAGCCTAACTATGTTTCAGTGGACCCCGCCAATGGGGATTATACGTTGGTACTTTGTGGACCCTGCCAGTGGGGGTTGTGCGCTGGTATTTCTGGACCCTGCCAGTGGGGGTTGTGCGCTGGTACTTGTGGACCCTGCCAGTGGGGGTTGTGCGCTGGTATTATGTGGACCCCGCCAATGGGGGTTAAACGTTGGTCATAGTCGAGGCTGTTGAGTTTCGAGTGTTTTGAATCGAATCGGATTTATTATATGTGAATATTTGAAATTATTGGGTTTGCATTAAATCAGCATGAAATATATTTTTATGTTTAATTGCAGCTTTATTCTTGAAAATTTTATAATATCTGAAATATCTGGTTGAGATATTTGTTACTTACTGGGCTGTCTAGCTCATTACCTTTCTTTCTATTTTTCAGATTCAGATAATTAATTTCGAACGTGGGAAGAAATATTGGGACAGAGCTTTTAGAGGCGAGATTTAGCATTGTCAACACTTCAATTGAATTTAGATTTATTGATTTAGTAAAATTTTATTGGATGTAAGGCATTTGATTTAATTACATGAATTACAGTTGAATAATAATTATTTTAAATTTATTCCGTTGCGATGCATTGATATCGTGATGAGATGCCTTGCATGCTTATGGAGAGAGTTCTTCATGAGTATGCGGCGGTTGCCGCGACCCTCGATCCACAAATCTCGGGTCGGGGGCGTGACAAACATGCTTTTGAAAATTTTAAAATAAATTCAAAAATTGGAATAAGCAAGATAAAATAATGTATATTAAAACCTATAATGATATTTTATTTATTTTAAAATTTTAGAAATTATTAATTTGAGATTTTTTTCTTAAAATACCGTCAGCTAATTTGGGACATTTAGCACAAACTAGAGGTGGAGATGCAAGTGATTTACATATTTCTCTTTTTTAATTATAATTTTCATATATCAGTAAAGAGAGGATGTGAAAGTATTGTGTAAGAAACATTGACAGTCAGAGTCTAACAAGTGTAGATTGTTGTTAATTTTGTAAGACTAAGACTGAAAAAACTAGTTCTGTTGTATTTTATGAAAAAATGAAGATAAAAACCTAAAAGATTTGATTAAAAAACTTAGGATGTGTTTGGTTATACTTTTTGATTTTTAATTTTTAAAAAATATTTTTTATTTTTTTTATTTTTGCTATTGACTAAAAGCAAAAAAAAATAAAATGTATATTTGGTAACTACGTTGCTATAAAGCAAAAAGCAATATTTGGGGATGGCAGGTGAAGAGCTTGATGAGGGAGAAGGGTTCAGAAAGGAAGGGAGAAGAGTTCGTGGAGGTGAAAAGCTCGACGAGGAAGAAGGATTCATGCTCTTTACTTTTTGATTTGGTGTTTTAGACCTGGGAAAGTAAAAAAAGAAATAAAAAAATAAGTTTTGAAAAACAAAAAATTTTTGCTTTGCATATAAAGTAACTATTTTGATTTTTTGATTTTGATTTTTTAATTTTCATGGTGTTACTAAAAATTATTTTTTGATTTTTATTTTTTAAAAATCAAAAAATAAAAAAAAAACTATTTCAATGACTAACCAAATACATCATTAAAAAAATATTTTTTTTATTTTTTAATTTTTAAAAAAATAAAAATCAAAAAATAATATTTGGTAACACTATGAAAAGCAAAAATCATAAAAATCAAAATAATTTCTTTATATATAAAGCAAAAATTTTTTGCTTTTCAAAATTTATTTTTCTACTTTTTTTGCTACTACACATCTAAAACGCCAAATCAAATCCCCATCTCCTTCTTCTTCCCTTCCTGAATCTTTTTCTCTCATCGAGCTGTTCACCTGCCGTCCCCAACCGTTGCTTTTTGCTTTATAGCAACATAGTTATCAAACATATTTTTTATTTTTTTATTTTTACTCAATAATAAAAATTTAAAAAAATAAAAAAATATTTTTTTAAAATTAAAAATTAAAAAGTGTAACCAAACGTACTCTTAATATTTCACGAACAAATTATAAGAGAATGATAGGAAGAGACTCCAAGATGATGTGTCACCAAATAGAGGGATGTGACACTCCAGAGGTAATGTCATTTTGGGTCACAATGGGCCATGGTTTTGTTGTCCTTATGGACAGAGCCGGAAACCCCGTTCCCGGTCGGCTAAATGCAAGACTGCTATTCATTTGCAGATAGGGAAATTCTTTGCAAATCGTAGACGGTGTAAAAAATCCAACATATAATAGAGTGCATCACTCTATGTGATTGGTACATATAGTCATCATTTTTTAACACATATTTAATATCTACAGTTTTATTTTTTTATTTGAAAATTTTGAATGATAAAAATGCTTCTGCTCTTTGAAAAAAAATATGATATCTTATATCTATTTTGTTAGGATTTGATGCCTCGAGATTCGATCCATATTGATCTCACAGTGAGGTCTGCGATAAAAAATGGAGTTCAACGAGATCAAGATCACCTCAAATGGATCTCGGACAGAGGAGATATGCATGAGAGAAGTCGGCATGAAATATGAAGAGGCGGAGGACCGCCGGTGGAGCGGTGGCGGCAAGGCCGCGCGCGGCCTAGGTGCGGCAGCACGCAGCCTAGGCTCGGCAATGCGTGGCCCAGCGGCAAAGTCCGGCCCGAGCACGCAGGGTGCGGCCCAGGCCCAGGCGTGCGGGCGCGCAGGCCGGCCTGGCCCGGGTGCGCGGTGCGGGCGCGGCCTAGGCCCAATGCGCCGCTGGGAGCCCACAACCCGATCTACCATGGATCGGACGATGCACAAGGAGGTCCGTGGACCGTATGGGCATTTCTCATGCATTTCTCACGGTCTACGGCACTGTTCTATAGACCGATGCACGATCCAACGGCATGAGTTGATTCCGGTGTTGATCCAATGGTTTGAGAGTTTAT
Source organism: Elaeis guineensis (assembly GCF_000442705.2). Lineage (NCBI taxonomy): Eukaryota > Viridiplantae > Streptophyta > Magnoliopsida > Arecales > Arecaceae > Elaeis > Elaeis guineensis. The sequence continues at coordinate 36,190,751 of NC_026006.2, read as the reverse complement.
TTGGGCTTGATTAGGAGTCCTAAACCTAATCTAACATGGGTTTAAGCCTTTAAAAAGCTCTGATCACGGGAACAAAAGGTTGTGTGAGGTTTGGCGTGTGATATTTTTTAGCAGGAGAACCCAAGAACCCATGAGAGAGGTGTGGCATGGACGGCTTCATGCAGACCCAACCCATGGAGAGAGAGAGAGGCTGAGATGCTGAGAGGAGAAGGAGCAGAGAGGCTCTTGGACAGCGGACAGCGGTCACTTCAGGGGTTTAGAGGGATCTTCCTAGAGAGAGAGAGCTTTTGTGAGGAAAAAATTTCTGTGAGGGAGAAATTGGGTATATGAGGATTGAGGATGAGATCTCCTCTTGTAATATTTTTTTTTCTTATAGTGAAATTTGCATGTCCTGTGGAGGCGAGCTTTTTTTTGGCTGATCCATATAATTGATTGTTTTTCATTTTATTTCTTCTTTCTTCCTGCTGCATCGCGCGTATCGAAAAGATCCTGGGAGGTGGTGTCTTGGCTAGACATCCATCCAACAAGTGGTATTAAAGGAGGTTGTACTAGAACATAAATTGCAAATGTGATGAGCAAGACTGAAGATGGAGAAGATATGATCAATCAAGATAGAGATTAACAAGTTTGATGGAAAAAGCAATTTCTCTTTGTCGCAGACAAGGGTGAAGGACGTGCTCATCCAACAAAAGTTGATTGTGTTGGGATTCGGAGATTGAAGCATGCATATGTGTTTCAAAACTTAATTTTCTAATCACCACAGTGGAGAATAAGATTAAAATAATTTTAATCTAAATTTTGCATGCATAAAAATATAAAATCACATGAATCTATTTCATATGCTGAAATTGATATATGTTAAAATTTAGATTGTGATCAAATCACATACCTATTTTGTAATCCCTTTCTTCAAATCTGAATCTGGAAGAGATGAGGCTCTCTGTTAGCCGTATAAGTGTCCGACCTCTACAAGTATCCACTTGGGATCAGTCTGGAATAGTCTTCTATAATTTAAATTTTGAATCTCCAAAATTCAGCCTGTTGAATTTGAATAAAGCCTGGATCACGATCAATACTTGATCTTTTTTTTTGATCTTCTTCTTCTCCTCTTTTTCAGAGTTTCTCCTTACTATGTGCTGCTACCAGATACTAAAAACCAATAAGAAAGAGGCACCCAAACTCTTTTAGGCATGAAACACCTTGGGACGTGCATCCCAAGGGAAGGGCGTATAGAACACCCAAGAGAAGAGAAAAGGGGAGGAAGAGAGGGCGTGGGGAGAGCCTTTCGGTATAAGGGACTGTTGGTTTAGATTTTCTAGGGATCTTAGGAGAGGTCCCTTTAAATAGGCATAAGGATTGAATCCTATTCAATCTCATAATACAAGTCCTACTTGCATTAGGATTTCTATTAACTTAAGTTATCCAACTTACATTAGGAAGCCCATTAGGTGCCAACAATTAGAGTCCTTGCACCCATAATTAGACATCCCAAAATACACCCAAGAGATTCCTCATATGAAAACAAAAGGCCCTCTAATCAATGGACATATCCAAATTGATCAAATCAAGGTGGCGCCCCATAATAACTATCAAAGAGATTCATAAGGGACTTGCATCCTTAATTTATGTGATCCATAACCTTAGACACTCAATAATTGAAATCTCATGAATCTTATTCATGTAGGTTATTAGCAGGTAATTAAGTTAGAATTAACTTATCAAATAAGTAATTCTAACAGAAAAAAGAATTGGGTCTAACCATGTGCTAGCAAGGTTACCATGAACCTAATAGATTTCTCTAAACCCAATTGACACTTCATAAGCTCAATTACTTATTTCATGCCTAATCCTTTTGTTGTGTGACCTCATAGGTTCAATTCTATCTGGTAGTGAGACATACAATGATCTCTATCATCGTATCATTGAAACTCTTTTCAATGGATCGAAATAATTTCACGCTAACTCAATAAGAATTGTCGATTCAGAACAACCCTAATGAGCTCTCACAATCTACTAGTGACACCTAACAGTATGTAGTGACAATCCAATAGAACTTAAATGAACTTCTAGGTGTAGTTAACGTATGATTCAGTCCCTCTATCGTGAGTCCCGACTAGATGGCAGGTCATGGATAAATCGTCAAACCTCAACATCGGTCATATGATAGATTCAATCAGCTTAAGTCCATATGTGATTCTATGAAAACTCTTTTCCATCAATCACACTGCTATGGCCATAGACTTAAGGACTCAGTCTTAAATCCCATAAGACTACTCCCTTCTGCTAGGATCGATAGATCCTATCTTGATGCACACCCCACTCCTATAGTGAACCAACTGTCGCCAACATTCACTATAAGGACTCCTTGAGATCCATGTTGATGTGTCAGTCAAACTCCAGCAGCCTCACTGCGAGCAGTAGTGTCATCTTAGATCAAGAGACCAGTCATACAACTGCAGCATCGAGAAAGTCACTAACGAGTGAGCAGACATCCATGTGACTTCTCGTGTTGGTCACGTTCAGTGCTAGTTATTCTCTAACAACCACCTGCATTCTCGCTCCAGTGTCTCTATACTGTAGACTCGAGACCCATCTGTCCGAAGGAAGTGACTCATGTACTGGTCTATCCAGATTAATCACCATCCCCATGATGATCCTATCATCACGAGTAATTTAGAAATCAACCATCAATGTCATATGTCTCAAATTCTCAACTCTTTGAGAATATGTGTCATCATCTTATTAATTTCTTGGATGATTCATGGACATATAGACATGAATAGTAATATAACTATCTAATAAGTACAAAATAATATCCTAGAGATATAAAATATATCGCCAAGATTGACTTTTAGGATATACATCCAACAATCTTTCATTTGTACTAAAATCAATCGGTCATGTATCAAGCCCTATCTTCACAAGATAGGCTATAGTCTTAGGCTAGTTAAATGACTTACCAGTGGATTATCCACATCACATGTGGAGTTTGCTCTTTGTATCTCTATGTATTTCTACTCAAGGTAGTCGCGTGTTCTGCTATTCTATGTGCTTGGATATCTGATGAGACCTAGGCTCCTTAGCAAGGGCTATGGTGCCATTGCCTTTGCAGTATAGTGTCACGGCATCTGATGGTATGATAACTAATTCTATAACTAACATTACAACCAGAATATATCCTACACATCTACAGTGTACTCAACTTTCATTGATCGATTATTTAGAATCTTTCTAAGATATCGACATAGGAACACATCCATGATGTAGACATTCTACCATCAATATCAGATATAAAGTCTGAATTGGTGTATCCTCCCACTCTTAGCTTTGATCCTTCTCCGAACATATCCTCAATTCTTCTTAAGAGCTTAAGGATGTTTTCATAGTAATCCAGTACTCACAGTCTGAATACAACTGATATCTACTTGTGACAATCACGATATAATCAGTTCAAGTACTTTATGGCATACGACTATGCTCGAGAGGATAGTAGACCCCTCTCCAAAATTTTTATGCTGAACGCTTTCAGCATTGATCTCTGTACTTTATCTGTGAAAATGCATGCATCTAATTGCATCTATCTCTATAGATCTTTAGAATGCTCACTTTATGTCTTTTATGAAGAAATCTATATTTAATCATATTTTAACCGATATCAGTATTGGACACTCTCACTGATCCTTTTGAAATCCATAATTTCTCTTATCTGATCAAACAATTTGATCATATCATTGAAATAAATGTTCTAACTCCAAGGATATTATGGTCTTTGTGATCATCTATCACAAGAAATAAAATCCATAGGCTATTCTATATAGAAATCTTCAAAAGATCTCTACTCAAGAAAGCTATTTCACATCCTTTCTTGGAGTTGATATCTCACATCGCCTCGTTGTAAGTTCTGGGATCATCTCTATGTTTCCTATCTTTCATGAGAAATGATTTTCTCTACATCTTCTATTAAGCATACTCAAGTACCTTTCGAGAGGATTGGAGATCCTACTATGTGTATGAGGTGGAGGAGGAATATACGTCTACTGGCTCATGATTAATATGTTCTTAAGGTCCCAAGGCTCCCTGCTCTTCAAAGACACTCTCTTAAAGCTTAACTTTCCTCCCACTCTTCATCTTGGTTAAACAGTTTTTCAAAAAGATAGCATTAAGTCACAATCACATTGTAATCCCATCGGAAAGTAATATCCCAAACTCTTTTAGGAAGAGCTTTATAAACCTATCCTCTAACATATCTACTTGCTGTCCTAGACACAGACTGGATATCTTTGAATCTCAAAATAATCAAGATTCAGTTCTCACCATATTATATCTTATATAGTGTAGTAGGAATAGATTTAGAAAAAATTTAATTGCATAGAAATAAAGTATGTCTCTAAAGAAATATAAATAAATCAGTGAATTTCATTATGGATCAGATCATATCTCATATAGTCCCATAATTCTTCTTATCTTATTGAGCTGAGATTTACTAAGAGAGGTCCAATATGAAACAATATCATTTTATGAGATAATCAAAAAAAAATTTTCAATGGTATTGCATCCTCGATCCAATCGAAGTACCTTCAAAAATTTTTCAATTTATTTCTCTACTTACATCTGAATTCTTTGAACCTTTCAAAAATTTCAGATTTGTATCTCATATATAAAGTAGAGATAATTTTTTGGTTAGCACATCATATGGGCTACACACATCAAATATGTACAAGGATAAGTATCTCAGTGGTCTTTTTTCTCTTGTCCCACAAGAGTAGCTTGATCATATTTTCTCAAAGAGATGATGCATAAACTAGATTTGACTCAATAATGAGCCCAAGCTCATATTTTTCAGTTTGTTAATCATTTCTTCTCCAATATGACATAGCTATAGGTTCTACATATACTTTAAATTTTATCTCAATTTTGGATCTCTTAGATCCAATGGTATTCACTGATTTCTTAATTAAGTTCACATATGCATTAACATGCAAATGATAGAGACTATCTCTAAGAACTAAATCCAAATGATGATCGCAAAGGATAGATACCCATGGCTGCAGCTGCAACTATTGCCCTATAGCCAATTCAAGGGTTACTTCCTCAGCTCTCTACCTTTCCATCGACTCTACACTAGAGTCTGTAGCTCAACTAGGAGAAGAGAAAATTGTAAGGACAGTATTGAGCAATTTCGACATACCTACTCTATGTGTATCTTTGTTTCTTTAGGCTCTCCAGGTATTTACCTTTGAACTCTTTAAAGGTTCTTTTGTTATCAACACTTTGATCAATTCAGATAAAGGCCATGATGGTCTTTCATATGGTAGTTTACCATAAACTATCCATATAAACTAATCAGGGATCGCAGGATCAAATCTATAAGCAATTCTTTATGCATGGTCATATTGAGCCTTTTAAGTTCTTTAATGTCCTCGATCATTATCAAATAACGATCATAGACTGACTGTCCATCATGCAACACATGCGCTGTGCGACTCTGATCACCTCACAATACTTGTGGATGAATCAACATATCATTGGCAATATACATGTACTTATGCATAGCACCTATCTTTATTATCATTATCCATCCACTCGTCAAGTATAGCTCGTTGACTATGGATTGGATAGGTTGTTAATATTAGAATAACCTGATAGAGAATATTGCTTAATTTTCTAAAATTAAGAATAATTCTTAAGTTTGTAAGTTAGTCTATATACTCGATTTTGATTAATCGGTTGATATCTAGGATTCAAGCTAGAAGGTTGGAAGCTGACATAATGAACAGCAGGGAGCAAAGATTCTAATTAGGTATTTGTATTTATTTTATAATTTTATTCTAAAAATATTTAGATACAAAAAGAGACTCTCACTATTTTATCAGAACTTCCACATTCTCTGGGTGGAGAAATAAAAATCCTAACGCGACAATTGAGTTTTTAGTGGGTGCTGCGATCCCACCAATGGCATGCACCTCACCTAATAGTTATTGATAATACGAATAAACATCGATGCGTGGATAACTCTTTGCCCAGATACTTCTTTAAGCATATTACAGCCACTTGGTCTCTAAGTCATGTAGGCTCACCTAACAGTTATTGTCCACACTTCTTAGTTAAGTCAGACCCACCATTCACAAGCAGGTGTAAAGCCGTCATTGGATCCCTCACCTAATAGTTATTGGGCCCAACCCTATCTTTATCCCACAGCAACTCTTTGTTAATAGAGTGGTTGCATATTTTTGATGCAACTGAACCACTGTGACCAGTCGAGAACAATCAATGTCGGTAGCATGCTCGCACATCTACAATGGTGAAAGACCTTGGATTAATATTGTGGAGAGATTTAGGTTTAGATCTCATCTAATCAGTTATCACATGACTAATGTAATTGGCATGGACTAAATCAAATCATCAAGCAACGATATTTGTGACTCAATCTTTCAAATTGACCAGGTAAGTGAAGATTGATGGAGGTCCCTCCGTTGCTTTCTTTAGACACTAATAAATTGATCAGATAAGTGAACGAAACTAATTAAATAACTATCTTTTAATTACTTATCTTAGACACTAATTAGATAATTGATCAGAATTGGTTAGCTCAAGTGAATCGGGCTCAAATCAACAAACCAAATTAGGTTCTTAGGTTAATCAATTCTACATATGGGACTCAATCGATTTGATCAACAATAATTGTATGATCATTAACTTAATTGATCTAACTCAATTCATTACTTGACTCAGTTTAACCAATTACTTAATCGAATTAGACTCATATGTCCCAAATCAAAAATCTTAGATATAATCCTATTACATGATCTAATTTTTGATTTTTTCATGACCAAAATCCTCATACACAGACATAAATTTCATATTCTAGAATCATATTTCAACTCTAAATATTTTGCATAAAAATAAATATTAAAATATAAAAATAATTTTTAAGTTCTAACATACAAATATATATCACATATATGCATATAAAATCAGATCTTAAACAAAATTTCAAATCTAAACATGATATCATATATCTCATATACTAATCATAGATCAGATTAAAGTCAAATTTATAATCTAAATATGCAATTATATATCATACATATAAATCAAAATTCAGATCACAAAAAAAAAATTCAGGTTTCATGCATGTATCTATTTCATATGAATTAGAACTCTTTCTAGATCAATTTTCAGATCTATGCATGCATCAACATATCAACTATATATTCTAGAATTAAATCTAAAATCAAATTTTAGATTTGAAGATCTATCCATACATCTTATGTATCAAGAAAAAATTGATTTTAAAATCTTTTTAAAAATATATATATTAAAATTCAGTATATGAAAATCTATGACTTTGATACCACTGTTGGGATTCGAGATTTGAAGCATGCATATGTATTTCAAAACTTAATTTTCTAAACACTGCAATGAAGAATAAGATTAAAATAATTTTAATCTAAATTTTACATACATAAAAATATAAAACCACATGAATCTATTTCATATGCTGAAATTGATATATGCTAAAATTTAGATTGTGATCAAATCACATACCTATTTCGTAATCTCTTTCTTCAAATCTGAATCTGAAAGAGACGAGGCTCTTTATTAGTCACACAAGTATCTGACTTCTATGAGTATCCACTTGGGATCAGTTTGGAATAGCCTTCTATAATCTGAATTTTGGATCTCCAAAATTCAACCTACTGAATCTGAATGAAGCTTGGATCGCGATCAACACTTGATCTTTCTCCTTGATTTTCTTCTTCTCTTCTTCTCTAGAGTTTCTTCTTGCTATATGCTACTATCAGATGCTAGAAATCAGCAAGGAAGAGGCACCCAAACTCCTTTGGGTATGGAACACCTGGGACGTGCGTCCCAAGGGAAGGGCGTGTAGAACACCCAAGAGAAGAGAAAAGGGGAGGAAAAGAGGGCGTGGGGAGAGCTTTTGGATATGAGGGGCTGTTGGTTTGGTTCCTCTAGGGACCTTAGGGGAGGTCCCTTTAAATAAGCATAAGGATTGAATCCTATTCAATCTCATAATACAAGTCCTTCTTGCATTAAGATTCTTATTAACTTAAGTTATCCAACTTACATTAGGAAGCCCATTAGATGCCAACAATTAGAGTCCTTGCACCCATAATTAGACACCCCAAAATACACCCAAGAGATGCTCCATATGAAAATAAAAGGCCCTCTAATCAATGGACATGTCCAAATTGATCAAATCAAGGTGGCACCCCATAATAACTATCAAGGAGATTCATAAGGGACTTGCACCCTTAATATATATGATCCATAACCTTAGACACATAATAATTGAAGTCTCATAAATCTTATTCATGTAGATTATTAGTAGATAACTAAGTTAGAATTAACTTATCAAATAAGTAATTCCAATAGAAAGAGAAATTAGGTCCAACTATGTGCTAGCAAGGTTACCATGAACCCAATGGGTTTCTCTAAACTCAATTAACACTTCATAAGCTCAATTACTTATTTCAGACCTAATCTCTTTGTTGTGTGATCTCATAGGTTCAATTCTATCTGATAGTGAGACATATAATGATCTCTATCATCGTATCATTGAAACTCTTTTCAATGGGTCAAAATAATTCTACCCTAACTCAACAAGGATTATCGATCCAGAGCAATCCTAGTGAGCTCTCACAATCCATTAGTGACACCTAGCGGTATGTAGTGACAATCTAGTAGAACTAAAATGAACCTCTAGGTATAGTTAACATGTGATTCAGTTCCTCTATCGTGAGTCTCGACTAGATGGCAGGTCATAGATAAATCGTCAAACCTCAACATCGATCATATGATAGATTCAATCAGCTTAAGTCCATATGTGATTCTATGAAAATTTTTTTTCATCAATCACACTGCTATGGCCATAGACTTAAAGACCCAGCCTCTTAAATTTCATAGGACTATTTTCTTCTGCTAGGATCGATAGATCCCATCTTGATGCACACCCCACTCCTATAGTAGACCAACTGTCGCCAACATCCACTACAAGGGCTCTTGGAGACCCATGTTGATGTGTCAGTCAAACTCCAGCAGCTTCACTATGAGCAGTAGTGTCATCTCAGGTCAAGAGACCAGTCATACAATTGAAGGAACCAGATCTAGGGTTTCAGGGTTCGATCTTGAAACTTTTTCAAGATCATGCAGCAGAAGACTAAAATAAATCAAAATTTATTTTTTAAAATCAGAGAATCCCTAGATCTAAGATCCTATTACATGATTATTACATAGCATTAAATTAAAAATTAAAATATATACAGCATGAACTACATATTGATCATATCAACATGTTTCTATACTACATCTAATGTATGTATTAAACAATAGATCAGATCTATTACCTTGCAAGTTAGACGTTCTAACCTCGCTGATCTGGGCTTGAGGATGATGTTGCAAGCTGTACACGCATCCGACCTCTAGGAGTCGTCCACACGAGCCTATGAATCTCGACCAGAAGTTCTGCTTCAGGAAATCAGCACAGTATGCTAGTACTGCGCTAATCCTTCTTTGATGGTTGATCAAGTGCCTCTTTCTTCTTGATTTGGACTCTTCCAAAGATGAGAAGTAGGAGGAGGAGTTTCAAATCTGAGACACTCTCAGAAAACTCAAGATGGAGGAAGGAAAGAGATGAAAACAAACAACCCTAGAAGAAGACCCTCTTCTTCTTCTCGTTTCTCTCTCTAAACATCTTATCTTGTGTCTATTATATCTCCATGACCCAAAGGTCTTTCTCTCTAATTTTTGGATGGCCCAAAGGTATCTCAAATCTCTTTATTCATTGAAAATTTTATGAAGAAATACACTTTATAGAGAGAGATATGATAGAGTCCTTGTATAGGTCAAATACCTAGTCAAGGCTTATCCAAACATGGCAAGATAAGGGGCACCCAACTCTTGAGCACCTCCTCCTTATTTTTATGTATAAACTATCAGAAAAAGGTGCAAAATGTGTACCCTAAAATCCATAAAAATTTCAAAAAAAATTTGGATAAATTCGGTGCAAAATTGAAAGAGTTTTGGATTTTTAAAACTCTATCTCATAGAATTCAAAATCTAAACTTATTCCTCTTTGATTTGATCCAAACCACCTTCCATGTAAGAAAGAAGAGAGAAAACTTTATGTGGACGTGGGAGAGACCTGGGAGAGGACTTTTGTCGCATAAAATAAGAGGAGATTGGTGTGAAATAAGAGAGAGGATGTGGGGGGGGCTTATGTGGCGCAAGGTGGAATCCTAGTCTTACCAGGATTCTATCTTTTGACTTGTTTTAATTTGGTTTCTCAAACCAAATCAAAACAAAATTAGATCAACTCAATTAAAATAGATCGTAACCCAATTAAGAATCTAATTTAATCAGATTAAATTAGATTTAAATCTGATTTAATTTTTTAATCAAATTAGAAATTAGGTTGACCTAATCCTAATTTAACTAGGACTAGTTTTTCCTTGCAATTGACTTATCCAATAAACCAATTGGACTTGATCCAATCAAGTCCAAACCAAATTTAATTAAATCATATTTAATTAGACTTAATCTCAACCCATTGGCTTAATCAAATTAAGCCAATTAGTAATCAAATTGCTAATCGATCTTCCTGCAACACTTGCACTAGGTTAAATGTCAATCGTATTGATCATTTAACCCTAGAATGATTCTTAATCATTGATCAACCATCCGATTAGATCATGAACTCTAATGTATGTGACCTCATAGGTCTGAACCTAAGTCGGTAGCATAGAAATAAATTTTTGTACCAATCGAAGTGACCATCTAGCAATGGTACCCGATGATCGGATAGATCGAATGTGTAGAACAACATCCTTAGAACCCATGCGGATATAGTTTTCATATAATTCATCCCCTTGATCAAAATGATCATAGGACATCTCAGAGTTCAACTGTCAACTCTGATCAGATTGTCTACATTGTATTTCAAAATATCAAATCCATCTGATGGATTACCCTGGCCAAGATTTTACTAAATTGAAATACAGCGACTCATTCTTCTCCAACTCTTGGAGTGGTCAATCCCATCTCGATCACACTCTGACTTCGCAAGTACTTAACTGTGCCCAGAAGCCTTCCATCTCTGAATTAGATATTTAGTTAGTCCAGTACCAAAGAACAGTGAGTTTCTTGCAAGTCACTAAGGCGATCTCAGGTCTAAGGGACACTTATACCTATATCCCATCAGAGACATTCTCGACAGTAGAATGCTCTGGAGTTGGTCACGTTCAATGATAATGTACCTTTACATCTCACCTGTATGCCATACCAGTATCTCCACACTCCTTGGTTAAGAGGATAACCAACCCATATGGCCTACAGTAACCTATGCTCGATAGAAGCTGTCATCCTTATTAACAGCTTATCATTTGATCGTGAACACTTTTAAGGACTAATCGATAAATCATTTCTTTATCGAACTTAAATAGTTCTAAGGACTTCATCATAACAACGGAGTTCATTAGAAGATGAAAGCTTATGATGAAGATGCCAAATATATTTTATTTATTAACAAATCAATTACAATACTTGATTGCTCAACCTTAAATAGTTTGACGATTGGGTTTTGGAACATATTTTCCAACAACTCCTACTTGTCCTAAAGCCACTCGGCACAATATCTAATACCCATCTTCGACTTGTGGTTGTCAAACTCCTTTATTGCCAGGGCTTTAGTGAAGGGGTCGGCCAAGTTCTCCTTTCTGTCGATCTTCTGAAGGTCAACGTCACCTCAATCCACGATCTTCCAGATCAAGTGGAAGCAGTGCAAGATGTGCTTCGTCCGCTGGTGTGCTTTGGGTTCCTTTGCCTGAGCTATGGTACCAGTGCTGTCGCAGTAGAGTAGGATCGGACCATCGAGGGAGGGTGCTACTCCGAGCTCGTTGATGAATTTCTTCAGCCACACAGCTTCTTTTGCGGCATCCGATGCTGCGATGTACTCTACTTCACAAACAGAGTCTGCCACAGTATGTTGCTTGGAACTCTTCCAGTAGATAGCTCCACCATTCAGAGTAAAGATGTAACCCGACATGCTTCTATTGTCATCATGGTCAGATTAAAAGCTGGAGTCTGTGAATCCCATAAGTTTCAGATCTGACTCGCCATAAACCAACCATTGGTCCTTAGTATTTCTCAAATACTTAAAGATGGCTTTAACCACTTTTCATTGATTTTCTCCAGGATCAGATTGGTATCTACTCACTACTCCTAGAGAGTATGCCACATCTGGTCTTGTACATGTCATGACGTATATGATAGATCCCACGACTGAAGCATATGGGACTCTACTCATACGCTTTCTCTCTTCAGGACTTGTCGGACAATCCTTCTTAGAGAGAGAAATTCTATGGCCTATCGGTAGATAGCCCTTCTTGGAATTCTCCATGCTGAACCTCTTCAGCACAGTATCTATGTACGTGGACTGGGATAATCCAAACATCTTTTTAGATCTATCCCTATAGATCTTCATCCTTAGGATGTAGGATGCTTCACCCAAGTCCTTCATGGAGAACTGTGATAACAACCAAACTTTTATTCCCTATAGTGCAGGGATATCATTTCTGATTAAGAGAATGTCATCCATGTATAAGACAAGGAATACCACAACTAGACTATTTGCCCATTTATAGATGCAGGGCTCTTCTCCATTCTTAATGAAGCCATACGTTTTGATCACCTTATCAAAATGCATGTTCCAACTCCGAGAAGCTTACTTCAATCCATAAATGGATCTCTGAAGCTTGCACACCTTGGACTTGTCTGTGGATGTAAACCCCTTAGGTTGTATCATATACACCTCTTCGGTCAGCTCTCCATTCAGGAAAGCTGTCTTTACATCCATCTGTCAGATCTTATAATCCAGATGGGCAGTTATTGTAAGTATTATCCGAATGAATTTGAGCATTACCATAAGAAAAAATATCTCGTCATAGTCAATACCATAACGTTGACGATATCCCTTGGCAACCAGACGGGCTTTATAGATCTCCACCTTTCCGTCTGCGCCCCTCTTCCTTTTGAAGACCCATTTACATCCAATGGGTTTAATCCCTTCAGGTGGGTCAACCAATGTCCATACATCATTGACCTTCATGGACTCCATTTTAGATTTCATGGCTTCAAGCCATTTCTCAGAATCAGGTCTCTGCATTGCACCATATAGGTGATCGGATCCTCATCGTTCTCATCGAGTTTGATGGGATCACCATCTCGGACCAAGAAATCGTAGTATCTGTCCGGCTGACGCATTACTCTATCGGATCATCTTAATGATGCAGGTACATTGGGCTCCAGATCTAATCCAATCAAATCCAACTCAGGTTTAGCTATTGGTGTCGGTCCTTCTACCTGTTGAACTTCATCAAGTTCAACCTTTGAGGCAATGGTTCCTTCACCAAGAAACTCTTTTTTCTAAAAAGATTATCTTAAGGCTGACAAACACCTTTTGTTCATCAGCATGGTAGAAAAAATATCCTTTCATCTCTTTGGGGTACCCAATGAATGTGCATTTATCAGACCTAGGTCCAAGTTTGTCTGTGACTAATCGTTTGACATAGGTCGGGCACCCCCAGACCATAAGGTGTGAAAGTGCTGGCTTACGTCCTATCCATATCTCATATGGAGTCTTAATTACAGACTTACTTGGAACCCTATTTAACAGATAACAGGTTGATTCTAGTGCATATCTCCAGAAGGATATCGGCAAGCTAGCAAAATCCATCATGGATCGGACCATGTCTAACAGAGTCCGATTCTTCCTTTCAGACACACCATTATGCTGTGGTGTTCCTGGAGGAGTCTATTGAGAGAGAATCTCATTCTCTCTTAGATATATGAGAAACTCACTAGAAAGGTATTCTCCTCCTCGGTCAGATCGAAGAGTTTTAATACTCTTTTCAGTTTATTTTTCTACTTCACTTCGAAATCGTTTGAACATTTCAAATGAATTCGACTTATGTTTCATCAGATAGACAAATCCATATCTGGATAGATCATCCGTGAAAGTTATGAAGTAGAAATATCTACCTCTAGCACTTGTGCTCATAGGCCCGCATACATCAGTATGTACTAGGCTCAAAAGCTCAGTAGCTCTCTCACCTTTTCCAGTAAAAGGTGACTTGGTCATTTTACCAAGAAGACAGGACTCACAGGTTGGAAGTGATTCACAATCACTGACTTCGAAGATTTTCTCTTGAGTCAACCTGTTTATTCTATTCTTGTTTATATGACCTAGCCTACAGTGCCATAAGTAGATATCTGACACACTATCTAATTTAGGGTGCTTGCCAGTAGAATAGACTCTTATCGGGCTTGATCTTTCTGGTCTGGCTCTGCACTGATGTCCCTGCCTGAACTTGTACCTTTTTCTCTTTCTTCTTCTTGTTCTTCTTCTCTTTCTTAAAAGGTCGAGAATCAGAAGACGAACCTCCCACTAAATTCACTGACTCCTTGTGGAGTTGGTGATCCTTCTCAAAGTTTCGAAGCAATTCCAATAACCCATGGTAGTTTACTTCAGGCTTTGTCATTCTATAATGAGTGAGGAATGGGAGATAAGACTTGGGCAGCGAGTTCAGTATTACATCTTTCCTAAGCTGCTCATGCAAGAAAAAGCCGAGCTTGCTCAATCATTCCATCAGCTCGATCATGTACAATACATGATCAGTGACAAAAGCACCATCCTGCATTTTGGCGTTGAAGATGGCACAACTAGTCTTGTGCCTCTCCACGTCATCGGGTGTGCCAAAGGCATCCTCCAACACTTGAAGTATGTCCTTTGGCTGAGCCGTCTCGAATCTGCGACTAAACTCGTTGCTCATGGCAGCCAGCATGATACAGTACACCGTGATCCGGTCACTGAGCCACTTCTGGTAAGTGTCTCGACTGTTCCACGTGCATTGGCAGTTGGTTCCTCAGGTGCAGGATCCATTATCACATATAGGATCCGTTCATGCTCCAGGACTATCTTCAACTTTCAGTACCAGCTACCGAAGTTAGGTCCCACCAACTTATCATTGTCCAACAATGATCGGAGCGATAGGGAAGTGGCCATATCTGCACAAAAGAAAACCATAACCTAATTAGTAATTGATTCATTAAACCTAAAGATTTAGACTTTAATCAAAAGGTTTCTCTCACTATTTTATTCGAATTGGTAGCCTCTACCTCCAATTCGAGGAATTACCCTAATTTCTTAGTGGGTACTAGAATCCACTTAGACTGCACACAAGCCCAACTTTGGTTGGCCAACCCATGTACATCTAAGGGTAGGTTCATAATTAATTATTTCTCTAAATAATTTCTAGTAATTTTAATTTTGCCCCAGAAACCTAATCAGTAGGCTTTGGCCTCCACTGTAAGGATCCGGTTAAGTCCAACCATTAACATGACCATACTTGGTGCTTCTAACCAACGAATGATTAAGTCCAACTTTGGTTGGTTTACCTAACCACCATTAGAGAGACCCTTCCAAGTCGTCATATGATGAGTGATAATTCCATTAGTCAACAATCATCAGGCCTTTGGGTTTGCAATGATTATTGAGTTAATGGACTCATTATCAAACACCTTAATAGGAGGCTATGACTCAGTTATCTCCATAACTTTATCATTTTAAGAATCTAATAATTTTAGAAAATTTAAATGATTTAGAGGATGAGATCAGATGAACCAGCGTATCATGATCCTCCCACTGGCTTCACCAAGTCAGCTTAAGGGAGACCATTAAAAAGGCTGGTCTAGGAGCACCTAAATCAGTCACACTGATTTACCTAGCTGACATGGGTCAACTCGAATAGTCAAGTGATTCGATCAAAACATAATTTCATCAAGAGGTCAGGTAAGTTCGATCAGTGGGAGGGTCGGCCAAAGCTTGCCTTAGACACCATCAGAAATGGCCAGGTAAGCAGGCTCCTAATTAAAAACCATCGGTCTGGTTTACCTTAGACACCAACTGGTTTAATTAGTTTCGATTAGATCAACATAACGGTTCATGCTAGACCGCTTAGCCAAGAATCAAGTTCATTTGGTTCTTGTTAAAGATATGGACTTGACCAACTACAACTATTGTAATTGATTTAGAAAATCCTTGACCTAATCTAAGACAACAATTAATTAGATTTAGTCAATTCTCTAATTAAGTCCATCTTTAATCTAACCATAGGTCTAACCCAATTAATGGACCTAATTCCCACTAACCCATTAACCAAATGTGTTATGGTTTGTGTCTTAGGTTTTTCAATTCACAATCCTAGAACCTAATCAAAACAACTTCTTAATTCTTAATTAAGTTTTGGGCTGAGGGTTGGGTTCGGCTTTTCAAAAAATAATTTTTATATTTATAAAATAATTTTATAATATGATTCTACTAACCATATTGCATATTTGATTCATAATCAAGATGCAAGTGAAATAAATATGAAACTACTTTAGATCTAATCTAAACAGGTTCATGTAATTGAAATAATTTCAATTTTAAATAATTTCTTTGCATAAAAATTATTAACAAAAAGATTTTATTTTAGATTTAAACATCTTTTAAATTTAATAAATCATAAATTTAATCTAGATTATATCTAACAAATTTATGATTAAAGACAGATCTACACGAACTAGGACAACCTTTGCACTGTAAGGGATAAACCTTATAGCAGGATAACCTTGCAGTTCGTGATTGAATTAAAATTTTAATTTTAGATTTAATAATCAGATTATAAATTAGATCTAATCTAAAAAATAATCTAAGCATGTATAAATAATCATGTAATGAAGAACCTTGGCTCTGATACCAATTGAAGGAATCAGATCTAGGGTTTCAGGGTTAGATCTTGAAACCTTTTCAAGATCATGCAGCGGAAGACTAAAATAAATCAAAATTTATTTTTTAAAATCAGAAAATTCCTAGATCTAATATTCTATTATATGATTATTACATAGTATTAAATCAAAAATTAAAATATATAGAGCATGAACTACATGTTGATCATATCAACATGTTTCTATACTACATCTAATGTATGTATTAAACAATAGATCAGATCTATTACCTTGCAAGTTAGATGTTCTAACCATGCTGATCTGGGCTTGAGGATGATGTTACAAGCCGCACATGCATCCGACCTCTAGGAGTCGTCTACACGAGCCCACAAATCTCGACCAGAAGTCCTGCTTCAGAAAATCAGCACAGTATGCTAGTACTGCGCTGATCCTTCTTTGATGGTTGATCAGGTGCCTCCTTCTTCTTGATTTAGACTCTTCCAAAGATGAGAAGCAGGAGGAGGAGTTTTAGATTTAAGATGCTCTCAGAAAACTCAAGATGGAGGAAGGGAAGAGATGAAAACAAACAACCCTAGAAGAAGACCCTCTTCTTCTTCTCGTTTCTCTCTCTAAATACCCTATCTTGTGTCTATTATATCTCCACGACCCAAAGGTCTTTCTCTTTAATTTTTGGATGGACCAAAGGTATCTTAAATCTCTATGTTTGTCAAAAATTTTATAAAGAAACTCATTTTATAGAGAGAGATATGATAGAGTCCTTGTCTAGGTCAAATACCTAATCAAGGCTTATCCAAACATGGCAAGATAAGGGGCGCCCAACTCTTGAGCACCTCCTCCTTATTTTCATACATGGACCATCAAAAAAGAGTGCACAATATGTACCCTAAAAATCATAAAAATTTCAAAAAAAATTTAGATAAATTCGATGTAAAATTGAAAGAGTTTTAGATTTTTAAAACTCTATCTCATAGAATTCGAAATCCAAACTTATTCCTCTTTGATTTGATCCAAACCACCTTCCATGTAAGAAAAAAGAGAGAAAACCTTTTGTGAATGTGGGAGAGACCTGAGAGAGGGCTTTTTTCACACAAAATAAGAGGAGATTGGCATGAAATAAGAGAGAGGGCATGAGGGGGCTTATGTGGCGCAAGGTGGAATCCTAATCTTACTATGATTCTATCTTATGACTTGTTTTAATTTGGTTTCTCAAATCAAATCAAATAAAAATTAGATCAACTCAATTAAAATAGGTCTTAATCCAATTAAAAATCTAATTTAATCAGATTAAATTAGATTTAAATCTGATTTAATTTTTTAATCAAATTAGAAATTAGGTTGACCCAATCCTAATTGAACTCGGACTAGTTTTTTCTTGCAATTGGCTTATCCAATAAACCAATTGGACTTGATCCAATCAAGTCCAAACCAAATTTAATTAAATTATATTTAATTAGACTTAATCTCAATCCATTGGCTTAATCAAATTAAGCCAATTAGCAATCAAATTGCTAATCGATCCTCCTGCAACATTTGCACTAGGTTAAATGTCAATCGTATTGATCATTTAACCCTAGAATGATTCTTAATCGTTGATCAACCATCCGATCGGATCATGAACTCTAATGTGTGTGACCTCATAGGTCCAAACCTAAGCCGGTAGCACAGAAATAAATTTTTGTACCAATCAAAGTGACCATCTAGCAATGGTACCCGACGATCGGATAGGTCGAATGTGTAGAACAACATCCTTAGAATCCATGCGGATATAGTTTTCATATAATTCATCCCCTTGACCAAAATGATCATAGGACATCTCAGAGTTCAACTGTCAGCTCTGATCAGATTTTCTACATTATATTTCAAAATATCAAATCCATTTGATGGATTACCCTGGTCAAGATTTTGCTAAATTGAATACAGTGACTCATTCTTCTCCAACTCTTGGAGTGGTCAATCCCATCTCGATCACACGCTGACTTTGCAAGTACTTGACTGTTCCTAGAAGCCTTTCATCTCTGAATTAGAAATTCAGTTAGTCCAGTACCAAAGCACAGTGAGTTGCTTGCAAGTCACTGAGGCGATCTTAGGTCTAAGGGACACTTATACCTATATCCCATCAGAGACATTCTCGACAGCAGAATGCTCTGGAGTTGGTCACATTCAATGATGATGTACCCTTACATCTTACCTGTATGCCATATCAGTGTCTCCACACTCCTTGGTTAAGAGGACAACCAACCCATATGGTCTACAGCGACCTATGCTCGATAGAAGCTGTCGTCCTTATTAATAGCTTATCATTTGATCGTGAACAGTTTTAAAGACTAATCAATAAATCCTCTCTTTATCAAACTTAAATAGTCCTAAGGACTTCATCATAACAATGGAGTTCATTAGAAGATGAAAGCTTATGATGAAGATGCCAAATATATTTTATTTATTAACAAATCAATTACAATACTTGGTTGCTCAACCGTTAACAGCTTGACGATTGGCTTTTGGGATATATTTTCCAACAATAATTGCAGCATCGAGAAAGTCACTAACAAATGAGCAGACATCCATGTGACTTTTCATGTTGGTCACGCTTAGTGCTAGTTATTCTCTAACAACCACCTGCACTCTCACTCTAGTGTCTCTATACTGCAGACTCGAGATCCATCTGTTCGAAGGAAGCGATCCGTGCACTGATCTATCCGGATCAATCACCATCCCCATGATGATCCTATGATCAGGAGCAATTTAGGAATTAACCATCAATGATATATTCCTCAAATTCTCAGCTCTTTGAGAATATGTGTCATCATCTTGTTAATCCCTTGAATGATTCATGGACATATAGACATGAATGGTAATATAACTGTCCAATAAGTACAAAATCATATCCTAGATATATGAAATATGTCAGCCAAGATTGGCTTCTAGGATATACATCCAACAGATTAATGCTCTCTTGTGCGAGGAAAAGCCGACCACCATGGAGGTGCAGGATTGAAAATGGTTACAGATGCAGGCGGTGAGCACCATCCATATGTACCTAGTGGATGAGATGGTGATTCATGTGCTTAGCGAGACTTCTCTGATGGTGTTATGGTCGAAGCTCGAGGAGTTGTACATGATGAAATCTGTCACCAACACTCTTTTTCTCTAGAGACAGTTTTACCAGCTGTGGATGGCTGAGGGACAGAGCGTGTAGGAGCATCTAAGTCACTTCCAGAAGATCATACCGACCTCCTCAGCGTTAGTAAAAATATTGAGGAGAAGATCAGGGTGCTGGTTTTGCTGACGTCGCTTTCCCCTTCGTACGAGTCCTTGGTGATTGCTCTTCTAGTGAGGAAGAGCACCATCAAGATGGACGAGGTCACCGCAGTGATACTTCAGAATGAGGTTCTTAGGAGGGAGAACCCAGCTTTGAGCTCAGGTGGCGGTAGCTCAGCTTTGGTGGTTTCTGGAGGAGCAGAAGGTGGTAGACGGAGCGACAGGAGATCGCGACGAGGGTGATCCAAGTCCAAGAGGGACTTGAGGAAGATCAGGTGTTATTGGTGTGACGAGTTGGGGCATCTAGCTAGAGATTGCTCTCAACTCAAAGATCGGATGATGGCTGCTGTAGCGATGGCCAGTAGTGATTCAGAGGGAGATGTCCTGGAGATATCTGACAAGGTATCTACTTCTTTCCAGTAGTGAATTTTAAATTCTGTATGTACCTATCATGTATGTTATAGAGAGGAGCAGTTTGACTCCGTGGAGAACAGTGAGGGAACTGTATATCTATCGGATGGATCGAGCTGTGCGATTAGAAGGATTGGGATGGTCAGCTGGAGGACACATGATGGTGTAGTGAGGAGATTGGGAGAGGTCCAATACATATCCAATTTCAGATGGAATCTTATCTCACTGAGTAGACTAGATTAGAGAGGCTACAGGACGGTAGTTGATGGAGGAATCCTGAAGGTGCTACACGGTGATAGAATTATTCTGGAGGAAAAAAAAGAGAGGAGAGAATATTATTACCTGGCAGGAAGTCCAGTGTGAGGTGGAGCCCAAAGCGAGGTGAAGCTCTAGGTGGAGGTGGATCGGGCACGAGATAGGAGACTCAAGAGGACGAGAAGCGACGTCGTAAGGTGAGATTCCTATTGCCATAGGATGATACCCCGAGCAGATCTCAGGTCAGGAAGAGCACAGCATACGATAGAGATGAGATCAAGTGGTCTGGCTCGACTCTTATATTTGTCCATCCATGATCAGCAGGTGATTACCCCAGGACATGAGGGCGAGGAGATACAGAAGCTCTCGAAGTTAAGAGGAGGCCGAATGTCTAGTCAAAATAGAGATTGTTAGGATTTGATGCCTCGAGATTTGATCCACATTGAGCCTACAGTGAGGTTTGCGATGAAAAATTGAATCCAACGTGATCAAGATCACCTCAAACGAAGCTCAGACGGATAAGATATGCGCGAGAGAAGTCGGCATGAAACTCGAAGTGGTGGAGGACCGCCGGTGGCCGATGATGGGCCACTGGAGCGGTGGCGGTGCGGCCGCACATGGCCCAGGTGCGGCAACGCATAGCCTGGGCTCGGCAACGCACGACCAAGCGGCAGAGCCCGGCCTGGGCACGCAAGGTGCGGCCTGGGCCCTGATGCACAAGCCCGTGGGTTGGCCCAGGCCCAAGCGCGCGGCGCAGGTGCAACCTAGGTCCAGCGGCCACTGGGAGCCCATAGCTCGATCCACCATGGACCGGGTGGTGCACAGAGAGGTCCGTGGACCGTGTGGGCATTTTCCATACATTTCTCACGATTCACGGTACTGTTTCATGGGCCGATGTGCAATCCAATGGCATGGATTGATTTCGATGTTGATCCAACGGTTTGGAAGTTTATTTGGGTTTGATTAGGAGTCCTAAACCTAATCTAACACAGGTTTAAGCCTTTAAAAGGCTCTGATCGCGAGAACTGAAGGTTGTGTGAGGTCTGGCGCACGGTTTTCTTCAGCAGGAGAACCCGTGAGAGAGGTGTGGCGCAGATGGCTTCGTGCAGACCCAACCTGTGGAGAGAGAGAGAGGCTGAGACGTAGAGAAGAGAAGGAGCAGAGAGGCTCCTGGACAGCGGACAGCGGTTACTTCAGGGGTTCAGGGGGTCTTCCTAGAGAGAGAGCTTTTGTGAGGGAGAACTTCTTGTGAGGGAGAAATTGGGTGTACGAGGATTGAGGATGAGATCTCCTCTTGTAATATTTCTTTTTCTCATAGTGAAATTTGTATGCCCCGTGGAGGCGAGTCCTTTTTTGGATAATTTACGTAATTGATTATTTTCTGTTTTATTTCTTCTTTTTTCTGCTGCATCATGTGGTATCGAAAAGGTTCTGGGGGTGGTGTTCTGACCAGACATCCATCCAATACATATTATGACATCGTACGTATAGGAAGTCATAATTTTGATGCAGAATGTTATAATATGTTATAGAATATCATAATTTTTTTTAAAGAATAGAGATATTTTCGTAGTTCAAAATTTTTAAATAAAAAAATAAAACTGTGACATTAAATACATATTG
>NC_026006.2:36070898-36160898 GCF_000442705.2 Elaeis guineensis | reverse complement strand
CTCGTATCTCCTCCATTCGAGCTCCGTTTCGAGTGATCTTGATCTCGTTGGACTCCATTTTTTGCCGCGAATCTCACTGTGGACTCAATGTGGGCTGAATCTCGAGGTGTCAAATCCTAACAATCTCCATCTTGACTCGATATTCGGCTTCCTCCAAACTCTGAGAGCTTCTGGATCTCCTCGCCCCCATGCCCTGGGCCAATCGCCTGCTGATCATAGATGGACAAACATGGGAGTCGAGCCAGGCTACTCGATTCCATCTCCATCGTATGCTGTGCTCCTCCTGACCTGAGACCTGCTCGGGGCATCATCCTGCGGTAATAGGAATCTCACCTTGCGACGTTGCCTCTCGTCCTCCCGAGTCTCCTGTCTCGTGCCCGATCTGCCTCCTGGAGCTCCACCTCGCTCTGGGCTCCGCCTGGCTCCCGAAGCTCCACCTCGCACTGGGCTCCCTGCCAGGTAATAATATCCTCTGCTCCCCTTCTTCCCCTTCAGCATAATCCTATCACCGCGTAGGACCCTCAGGATTCCTCCACCAGCTACCATCCTGTAGCCTCTTGAATCCAGTCTGCTAAGTGAGATAAGATTCCACCTGAAATCGGGTATGTATCGGATCTCCCCCAATCTCCTCACTGCACCATCATATGTCCTCCAGCTGACCGTCCGAATGCTTCTGATCGCACAGCTCGATTCATCCGACAGATATACAGTGCCCTCACGTTCTCCAGGGAGTCAAACTGCTCCTCTCTGCAACACACATGATAGGGGCATGCAGAATCTAATATCCACTGCTGGAAAGAAGTAGATACCTCGTCAGATATTTCAAAGACATCTCCATCTAAATCACTACCAGCCGTCGCTACAGCAGCCACCGTCCGATTTTTAAGTTGAGGGCAATCTCTGGCTAGATGCCCCAACTCCTCACACTAGTAACACCTGGTTTTGCTCAAGTCCCTCCTGAACTTGAACCGCCCTCATTGCGATCTCCTGTCGCTCCGTCTACCGCCTCCTGCTCTTCCAGAAGCCACCAAAGCTGAGCTACCGCTACCTGAGCTCGAAGCTAGGTTCTCCCTCCTGAGAACCTCGTTCTGGAGTATCGCCGCGGTGACCTCGTCCATCTTGATAGTGCTCTTCCCCACTAAAAGAGCAGTCACCAAAGACTCGTACGAAGGGGGAAGCAACGCCAGCAAAACCAGCGCCCTGGTCTTCTACTCAACGTTTTCGCCAACGCTGAGGAGGTCAGTGAGGATCTTCTGGAAGTGGCTCAGATGCTCCTGCACGCTTTGTCCCTCAGTCATCCATAGTTGGTAGAATTGCCTCCAAAGGAAAAGTGTGTTGGTGAGAGACTTCGCCATGTACAACTCCTCGAGCTTCGACCACAGCACCGTCAGAGATGTCTCGCTCAGCACATGGATCACCACCTCATTCGTCAGGTACGTACGGATGGTACTCACCGCCTGCATCTGTAGCCGTTTCCAATCCCGCACCTCTATGGTGGTCGGCTTCTCATCGCACAAGAGAGCATCGATCAACCCCTGTTGGATGAGCACGTCCTTCATCCTTGCCTGCCACAAGGAGAAATTGCTCTTACCATCGAACTTGTTGATCTCCATCTTGATTGTTTCTATTTTCTCCATCTTTAGTCTTGCTCACCACCTCTGCAATCTGTGTCCTTGTACCGCCTTGCTCTGATACCACTTGTTGGGTGGATGTCTGGCCAGGACACTACCTCCCAAGATCTTTTCAGTACCATGCGATGCAGCAGAAAGAAAGAAGAAACAAAATAAAAGAAAAACAATCAAAATACGTGGATCAGCCACAAAAAGGCTCGCCTCCACGGGGCATGCAAACTTCACTATGAAAAAGAAATTTTACAAGAGGAGACCTCACCCTCAACTCTTGTACACCCAATTCTCTCTCACCTGAAGTTTCCCTCATAAAAGCTCTCTCTCTTGGAAGACCCACTTGAACCCCTGAAGTGCCTGGCGACCGCTGTCCAGGAGCCTCCTGCTCCTTCTCTTTCAGCGCTTCCACCTCTCTCTCTTTTCTCGAGTTTGTACAGTGTGAGAAAACCAACCACCACCACTGTTTGTTCGTCACAGGCCTTTTTAAAGGGTTAAACGGGGTTTAAACCTAATTAGATTAGGTTTAAGAGTCCTAAACAAGCCAAATCAACCTTCTGAACCGTCGGATCATCACCAAAAATCACCTGGGCCCTCCGATCGTGCTCCGATCCACAGAATAGTGCCGTGGACCGCGAAAAATATGTGGGAAACGCCCACGCGGTCCACAGGCCCAGCCGTGGACCGTCCGATCCACGGTGGACCGATGCAAAGGGCCAGCGCTGGCCTGGGCCGGCCCGGTCCCACGCGCGGGCCTGCGCGTGCCTGGGCCACACGCCTGGCTGGGCCGCGCGCCAGGCTGGGCCGCACGCCCGCCTGGGCCATGTGCCCGGCTGGGCCGCCCGCCCGCGTGGGTCGCACGTCCCGCGCGGGCCTGGGTCTCGCGTCCCGTTCGCCGCCGCCTACGGCGGCGCCACTGCCGCCCGCCGCCGGTCGCTGGTGGTCCTCGCCACTTCGAATCTCGTGCCAACTTCAAAAGCTCGTATCTCCTCCATCCGAGCTCCGTTTCGGATGATCTTGGTCTCGTTGGACTCTATTTTTCACCGCGAACCTTACTGTGAGTTCAATGTGGGCTGAATCTCGAGGCGTCAAATCTTAATACTTATAATATATGAACTCTTCTAGTTGATTTTGGACATTCATCATGCTTTCAGATTTTTGTTTGTTAGTTTGAGAACATAATTGTTATTCACTACCACTCAAATTCAAATACAAAACTTGTCACTTCAAGAGGTAGAAAGAAATTCCTAAATAATATAATTATCTTTATCAAGAAAAATCTTTTGCTATCATATAATACTTCTAGAGCACATTGATGATTTGCAATCCCCATCATGTGCTTCACAACTGCTATATTATACTAGAAGTTAGGGGCAGCAATCTCGTTAGATCGAGTCATATGCAAGTCAGTTCATATGCAGATTAGGTCAAAAAAATTCAAACTTGAACCTGACTTCTCTATCGAATGGATCAAAATTTGAAACATGAATCTACTATGTTTAATAAAACATATAACCTGATCCGATCCATTTAATTTATTTAATAAATAGATAACTTGCTTAATCTGTTAACCTGTATAACCTACAAAACCCATTAATCTATTAAGATTTTTAATAAATAGGTAACCTGCTCAAATAGTTTCAACAATTTAGAAGGTTCTTGCTTCGATCCAATTATTAAATAGTTTAAATAGACTAACACATTTATTTTTTGAATCTATTTAGTCTAAGCCTCAAGCTACTTATTGCAGATCATAGGTCGGATTGATGGTCAGAGTCATATTTTGCCGGTCTTAGTAAAAATTACGTCGTGAAGAAATCAAATAAGCTTTACCTTCCCATGTAAATAATTTATGGAAGTCTCATTTTTCATATAAAATGCCCTATAGGGCAAAATTTAGAATTTTAAATGATAGTGTTGGAGGTAATTTTATACTAGCCAAAGACGTGAAGTATACACCTCGAGGCCCACCAGATTCTCTTGATTTATTTACTTCAACTACCGATCTGATCCACGACCACGATTTTTCACTTTGGCCATCCATCTTCACCAATCCTTGATGCTAGCTACCCAGCAAGAAGTTGATCCTATTTGGCTCTCTTTCAAAATTCAAATGGGCTTGCTTTCAAAATTCAAATGGCCACAATGCAATAGTTGATAGTAGAGCAGATAGGGAAGGATAACGGCAATATCTCTCCAAATAAGTCAAGGCTAACCGCTTGATTTTTTTTTTTCTTTCATAGCTTTTCAGCCTCCGCCTATAAATAAAGGCCTATAGGAGACCTCAAAGAATGAAATTTCCTCTCTCCACTCCTTTCCATCTATTGCCAGAATTCTGACTTAAACGTCGAAGGGTTCCCATCGAAGCCACCTTCGATCGAAGATTTTTCTTACAGGTCCCGCCATCATCGCTGACCTATCATTTCCAACTCCAGCTGATCCGATCTCGAGACGAAATTCGCTGACCTATCATTTTCAACTCCAGCTGATCCGATCTCGAGACGAAATTCTACATCAAAAGATAGTGTATTTATTTTGTTGGGGCAGGGGCTAAACGTGGGAGCCCCAATGGTAGTGTTTTTTTTTTTGGTTCAGGCCCCTATAATATTGTTAATCCGAGAGAAAGAGAAATAGACCACCAAAGCCCTCAAGGTGGAATATATGTTCAGAAAACTTCTTTTGTTTATCATCAAATAAATCATTTCTTTTTCTAATTCTTCTCCTACTCCAGACCCAGGACATGATGGAATAAGGCCTCCCTTTAACCTCAAAGGCAGCAGCCAAAAGTTAAATTTCTCTAGGTCGAACTGTCAGGTGTACCAAACAAACTCTCCACGAAAATAGTTAAAAATGAGTAAAACGTGGAATAAGAATATACTTATCCATAAGTAAAACTTAGAGCTGAAGCTTGATTTATTTCATACAATCCCATAGGAGCATTGCTCTTTCCTTTTACATTTGGTGACAATAGATCATTTGCACTTGCCTTTAGTACTTATTCCAAAAGTTTTCATAGATAATAATAATAATAATAATTCTAATTGGTCATTAGGCAGCTCATGCACTTGGTTTCTGTTTCCAGTCATGCAAACTTCTGCAGAGGAATTAAGAGTTCATTACATGAAGACTACAGCATTGGGTTTGAGCAGCAGTCAGCAGGGAGTTCCATGAGGCCATCCACCTGGCCCGAGGCCTCGTCGAGGAGCCACTTCTCCAGGAAGAACAAGGGTGGCTGCTGTTGGCCCTCCGCCACCCCATGTTTGGTCTCAGCATCAGCTTGAGCCAGCTCTGGCCCTTGGAGAACAATGCTGCTAAAGTTCTCTAATGAGATTAGTGAGTCCAGGTTTTCTTTAGTCACTGCAGCGTAGCTCCCTTGATCACCTAGTGATTCATTGTCTTCGTTGTCGATGATGTTACTTCGCTGGTTCTTGTCTTGTGTGAACTTTGGCGATGACCGCATCCATCCTTCGAGGAGTCTTGAGATGTTCTCGGTGCTGGAAGCATAGGTGGAAGGGCTCTGGTGGAACCTGGAGGGTGGCGAGTGTGAGCCGGCGAGGTCTGGATTCCTAATTGCATCCTTCTGATAGCCTTTCGATATTATGTCATGGTGGGTGGAGCCTGAGTCAGTTGAGATCATATAATTATCGATTGCTGTCTGGTACTTCTTAATCTTCTTCTTGAGGTGGGTGTTCCAGTAGTTCTTTATATCATTGTCTGTTCTTTGGGGAAGGTAAGAAGCTATTGCTGCCCACCTACAGGTAAAGAAGACCGAAAGTATAAAGAGAGAGAAGCCAAAGGTGGCAAAAGCTAGTTTGAGTTCTTTGTCTCATGTTCTAGTCAAGAGACAATTCCTTTCTTCCTTTTTCCCTTCTTAATCACAGCGGTTCATACAAATGATTAAGATCATCATTTTACTGTTTAGTTCTGAACAAGTCTGGTATAATTATGATTTCTCAGAAAAAAAAAATTATGCGATAAAATCGAATGGAGAAAAGAATTATGATTACCTATTACCAAGCAAGGCCTGAAGATGGATGATCATTCCTTCTTCATGTGGGGTGAAGTTGCCACGCTTGATTCCAGGTCTGAGGTAATTAGTCCACCTTAGTCTGCAACTCTTGCTACATCTTAGCAAGCCTACGATTTCAAGAACAGAAAAGTGAGATCATGTTGTTCTATTGTAGTAGTATGTACAGCAGAGATACTCTAGAAAACCAACAAAAATCCTTTCAAAATTACAACAGCAAACATGAATTTAACAAAAATTAAAATTTGGCACAAGCCCCTGCAATTCATTGAAGCAATTCTTTTTAATAAAGAAGAATGGTTGAAGCAAAGCATGAAAACAACAAAAGACAATTAAAGACATAAAGAAGGTTGAAAATTCCACAAAACTTGGTGAAATATGAGTGCAAGACGATATGAAAAAAGAAGATCGATATTATGCGGCACCAGACAGAGTCCTAGCAAATTGTCGAGAAAAACAAGACAAAAAGCAAACAAAACGCAGGAATTTGGACACTCCACCAGTGTTTGCAGGGACTGCTCTCCAGTTTCCAGGACCATGCTCTTGGATATATGAGACCAAGATGATGTCTTCTTCAGGAGTCCATGGCCCTTTCTTGATGCCAATCTTATCACAGCAAGGGGACCTTCCCATGGTAACTGCTTGGCTCTACTACCTCAAAGACCACCCCTTCTCTCCTTTTCCTTCCCCCCTAACTCTTCCTTTCTCCCTGTCTTTCTTTTCCTCTGTCCCCTACAGGTGTCTCATGAACATGTGAGTGCTTATATACAGGAAGACATCAAGCGAGTGAGCCTTTTTCACCTGTCATCTACCTGGCTGACTCATCCCCCCTCTCTTTTTTCCTTCAGCTTTTACAAAGTCAGCCAAGTTTTTTCCACCTTTCTCTTTCTTTGGTCACATGAATCACTAGCTTTTCCAATAAAGTGGAAACAATCAATGACGACTTAATCATAGTCTCTATGGTGTTTTATAAGCTCTCAATTAATGTGAGAAATTCATGGGGTCACTGTCTATGACCAGCTATCTACCTTGGGTTTGCTGCTTAAATGATCTTGTTTCAACCACTTTGGTGGATCTTCCCTGAATACATTTTTGCTGCAGAGATCTCCCCACATTTGCAGATGCAATGAGAGGTATCATACCATGAGATCTTGGAATGTGGTGCATCTGATTATACACTTGTATGGGTGAAATGACAAAGAATTGCATGTATACATGAGAATTTATGTACATTTTTCTGCATGAGTGTACATGTGCACACAGATCCATACACATGCTAGCATTTATCTTGTGTATGCATTCCCATTTAGTGTGCTTAATATGCTATTAAGGATAAAAATGTTATATGAATCAAAATATTGTAGTATGATGATATCCTTGAGTAAATTATCGGAGTATCCAAATCAAATATACTGTGAATACAGCTCGTGCAAATTTTACCAAATGGTTTTATGATTTGTATGAGATTTGCAATTAAAATTGGAGTAGACTTTTTGAACACAAGATAAATGAGAGAATTCCCTAAACTAGGTTTTGGAATGCGAACACAGGAATGGTTTCTGGAGGAGGGGTTTTTGGTACATTGAATGTCCAACTTGGATATCTATAATCTCCTCCCAAGAAGATATGCAGATCTATGATCACTTCTTTTTCAGCATAAAACTTGAAAAGCTTAGCTTATACCTTGGTATATGCTGTCATGTCTTTGTACACGTGTTGTGCGGTCAAGGAATTCTTCCATGGAACATAATCAATCAACATTGATTGAATTTAGTACCATCCTAGGCAATTACTTTGAAATCGACAGGCTACGAGATCATCCATGATCTCTTAAGGATACCAAATCTCCTATTTAAATCTCTTAGAACCATTCCTCATACAGTTGCTACTATTCAACTCACAAACATAGCAAATTGTGTTCTTTCATGCACCACAAACTAGTCTCTCAAAAATTTTTTACGTAGTTCATTTTGAGTTTGCCATGTTAAGCACACACATGGATGATTAATTCATGAACATAGATCTTGGTGAATTGAGATAATTAAGCCTCCATCATGTTTAGAATTTGTGTTACAATTAGGGTCCACTTAGCGTCGAAGTTTAAATCACAAGTCAATGAAAGGAGAGCTGGAAAATTATTGTTCAAATTGATGAAATTAATGATCAGGAAAAATGCTGGCAATAGAAAATCAGCCTATGTGCAAGAGCAGGTGCTTGCATGACATAATGGCACATGAGCATGTAGACAAACTCTTTACACATCTATGTGAATATTTGATTGGTTGATCAATTGACACTTGGTTGAGAGGATGGAACATAGAATTTTAATTTTTTGAAGTCTAAAGCCAAGAGATGGGACTTCCAATTGAAAGGAGCATTGAAGTGATGAAAGATGACGAGCAAAAGAGCTCTTAAAAATAGCAATTTCACCTTGATGTAGACATGCTATTTTTATCCCCCTGTTGCTATTTAGACAGACTTATAATGAGTCCCTTAATCTAGCAGGATTGAAATCTTCACAGGCCAACTTGTGGTCTAACCACAAATTATTGCACAAGTTATTGGCTATTTTAGTACTACTTACCTCTCGACCTTACAAGATGATCCAGCTCTTGAAGTGATTCCTCTTCATTGACCATGTCAAAAATAAAAGCAAACAAAATACAATAGATCAAAAGATTGAATGATAATTGACAAATGTTGAGTAGGTCTTTGTATATTAAACTTTTCCCTGATTGATGATCGGTTGTTTGTGACCGACGATCACCAGATCAACAGTTGAACAATCAACAATTAAAAAGTTGACGGGTTCCTTTTGATTTGTCTCAATAAAAAGGACTTAGAAAATTTAGTGTGATCACAAACTGTAGCCATAATACTAACCTTAAGTTGATTCCTAAAGCCCTCCATGATTTGATTATAGTCAAGGCATGATCTCAAGTAACCAACACATGATTTGAAAATTGAAGAATTCATTAAAGAATTAAAAATCACAACTGAAAAACCTTTTTTAAAAAAAGTACAATAGCTGAAAAATTGTGAAACAAAAATACTACAATCTGCAAGTGCTTATAGAAATTTAAAAGATATATAATAAAAATGCATAGAGTTCTGATCCCATGCAGAAACTTAATATCATAGCTATAGATGAATTTGCATGCAGAGCCCTCATCTAACAGCCTTCTTCAATATTTATAGATAGAAGTCCTGGTGGTTTGTTCTATCAAAAACTCCCTTTATATTGTTACTTCTAGCAAAATTGTATCTTTGCTGTTGGTTATTTTCAATAACAAGTACTCCTTAGTGGTGGCTTTCTCTAGGTAAAACTATCCCGAAACGTCAATTTGAATCGTATCATGCCTTACAGTGGTGGTCATCCACACAAGTGATCAAATAAAAGTGGTATATCTACAATAACATTATTCATTCAGATCACTTGAAAAAATTAGGGACATGAACAGTAGGAAAACATTTGTTAATGGGGAAGATCTTAAAATTTGACGATGTACAAGCATCGGGTGATGAGTACTTACGTACTTAGCTAAATTTTGTGCGCAGGAAAAAATTAATAGAATATATATTGCAAAACATTTATAGAGATCACTACTATAAAATGATATTGCACAAATCCTTCCCCTTGCATTAGAAAGACAAATTATTTTGTTACCATTTATTAAGATAGCAACTCTTTAATTCTTTCAAAAATCAGTTAGCCTTCGGAACACCTTACTACATTTTCAACTATCATAAAATATGTTCCCTCCTTAAAGCAGTGGCTTATTTTTATATTCTCATCCTTGACCTAGTTTTCCAACATATTATAGTCGTGAATCAATTTAAGTATTAGTGATACAACTTTTAATATTTTTATAGTTAATATCTAGATCTATTCACACCACATACAGATTGACTATATATAAAAAAAGATACACTAAGGAGGTGCAGACCAAAACACCAAGGCCCTTGGTATCATTTTTTTTATTTTTCTAAAAATAGAAACACAAAATCCAATAAAAAAGTATGTTTGATTATCCAATTTCTGTTTCTTTTTAAAATAACTTCCATTATTTTTGAAAAAAATAGTAGTGAAAAATTTTTACTTCCACTTTTTAAAAATAGGCTTTTAACCTCTCTCTCCAATGTCCCAATCTCAGCACCACCCTTCCACCTTATATAATATAATATATATTATAATATATCATAATAAATATAGATAATTATATATATGACATAATATATTCATAATATATATTAAATATATATTATGTAATATTATAACTGTTATATCATATTTATTTTAAAAATTGATTATTTAACACATATTATAACATATGTCAATGTATAATATTAATAATATATAATAATTATAAAATTATCACAATTATATAATATTATATATAATATTAATTATGAAATATCAGTATATAATATATATTTTATATTTACAATAATAGAGTAATTATAATAATCAAATTGTATAATAGTGATGCATACTATATAATAAATATTATATACAATTATTATATAATTATTAAGGAGATATTTTAATAATTATAATAATATATAATCAAATTTAATATAGTAATTATAACAGCATAATTAATAAATCTATAATAATAATATATAATAATTATACAATTATCATGATTGTGTAATACTATATATAATGTTAATTATGAAAATGTTATTATATAATATATAACTTATATTTATATTAATATGGTAATTAAACCAGTAATTATTATAATCAAATAATATAATAACAATATATACTATATAATATATTATCGCATAATAATTATAAAATAATATTACTATAATATAATAAATATTATATATAATGACTATATAATTATTAATGATATATTATTATAATTATAATAATATATAATAAAATATAGTATAATAATTATAATAGCATAATTGATGTATTATAATAACATAAAAATATATAATGTTTATAATATTAATTAAGTAATATAATTATAATAATAATTTTTAGAAGTATAGTACTAAATAATTATTAATGTAATATTATATAATAACAATATTATAATAAAAAAATTATATAATATATAATAATTATAATAATATTTGAAAAATAATGAATCAAATATTTCTTTATTATTCTTATTATAATGCATAATTGTTATAATAATTTTGATAGATTTTCTAGTTGTATAATATATAATATAATATAATATAATAACATAATGATAATAATATTTGCTCATAAAAGAATGGCTCTTCTTATTTTATAAAAGATACGAACCAAACATATTTTCTATTGTAAGAAATATGAAAAAAATAAAAATAAATATTTTATTTTTATTTTTTTTAAAAGTAGAAACAATACCAAACATAGCCTAAAGGTGCAAACTAAGACACCAAGAATGTAAGACTGAGTGACAATATAGTATAAATTAAGGGTGAGAGTTATTGGTCTAGGACAAAGCCATTTTTGGGGTGGAAGCGAGTGACTAAGCAGTAGTTACAACTACTCAGTATATGGATGAAGTGTTATCCAAAATATGGAAGTAGTGAAAGGTGATTCTTATATATAGTGTACCATATATCATAAACCAATTAGTTATCTATCTTACCACTAATCAAAATATAGTAGGATAGTTACACCTTATCTTTCTGTTGCCCACACCACTATCCAGAATATGGAAAGAGTGGTACAACTACTTAAAATATACGAATAATGGAGGAAAAATAACTACGATGTATGATAATAGTAGCATATATATATATAGTGCAAACTAGTAAGAATAAATATCAAAAGTTAAGTAGTGGTATCGATTCTAGTAGTTAAGGATGGCAATCGGGTCAGATTGGATCAGATACAGATCAGGATCGAAAAGCACAAATTTGAATCTGATATGTTTATTAAATAGCTAGATTTTGAAACTTGAACCTACCCCATTTGATAAATAGGTTACCGGACCCATGCCATTTAACTTGTTTATTAAATGGGTAACCCATTTATATAACCCAACCCGGCCTATTTTACCTATATAAAAAAAAATTGGTTTTATAACTATTGGACCTATTAATCCAACTCAAAATTGGATCCATTTAACCTGTTACATGTATCAACAAAACAACAACCAGATATGAAATTTCAGCATCCAAATGAAACATTAAAAGCAAGTTAACTATTTAGATTATGAATTCATGCTCTCAATATATAAAGCAAGTACATAAAATCACAAATAACAAAGCTGATGGCTGCCTTATAAGACCTCCATAATTCCACTCTTCTAGGTAGAAGGACAAACAAAAACAGCAAACAAAAAATTTCAGAGATACACAAATACATAAATTTTAGAGACACATGAACATTAAGAATTGGTGAGATGAATTATGATTCCGTTCCACAATTGTCCCAAATTTTCTAATTTCTGATGCCCCATATATAGTTTTGAGGAGGCTGAATGGTTGACCAGAACTGAAGGGTGGTGGGCCGGTGGCACTTATCTTTTAATTTTTAAATGGTAATTGAATAAATAAAGATGAGCTACAGCATAGTATGATATTAGATATGCAAAGGAATCATTCAAACTATTTGATCAAATCAGTGAAAGCATTTGTTTCAATATAGATAGTTGGAAACCTTTGATGACAAATTAGTGCAGCAATTGAAAAGCTTTGCAAGAGCCACAGATGTTTTTATAGCTTTAGAAGCATGACTAGGCAAGGAAGCACCAAATCTAATACTCAGTCCAACAAATCTTTGTGCCTTTATTAGTCTCATTCTCCCATTTCTTTATCTTAACTTGAAGGGAAAAATATAAAAGCTTAGAAGTTAGAAGTCTAGAAATATGCTTAAATACACAAAAAGAGAAATGCACACCTGTAGGGATGCTTGTGTATTGCTAAGTTTATATTTTTAAGATTTTAGACTGCCAATCTGTGACTAGCACAACAAACAAACAATCTCATATTAATTTCTCATTTCACATGGTGTATATAAACATCAAAAATGGCCTAAATACAGTATCAACACTAAATGTAGGAAAAATCAAGTACCTTCCATACGTCTTATTAACTAAGTATAGTGAGACAAGAAGCTCTACAGAACATAAGGAATCAAAAAGACCTACATTTCCATTGATTCCAAAATTATCCAAGATGTTTTCATGACTTTAAGATTGTATGCTTGTTCCATATCATAACTCCAAAAAGGATTTATATGCATGTTCTAATTGGAACATTTGTTATCCATGTAGTACAATACTTCATTGCAACACATAGTAAACAAAGTTTTTAAGCCGGATACAACTAACATCTCCAACTCTAGACATCCAATCCATGTCCATGCCCATGCATGAGATCTCAATATTCCAAGGAGGTTGATACTAATAGGAAAATCTAATTTTGGGGACAAAAGAGACTCTTGCCACTAGTTGAAGGCATTCAACAGAAAAAATGAAGTGCTCAACCTACGTATGAAGGTTGGCTAATATTCAACATAGGTGCAGGAAATGGAACTGCCCAAAAAAAAAACCAATCTTATCTTAACAAATGGACGTGCTTTTTATTCATTTATAGACAAATGATGTAAAGATGTTTGAAAATACCACATAATGATATGATGAAGGAGATGAATGTTTCAACTTGTTCAAGTCAAAAACCTAGGGACCAACGACTATGAGAGACCAAAGTCAAAAATAACTAGCAAATGACTTACGAGTAGCTTTAGGAGGTAACAAGAGTCTAAAGAAAAATGGTAAACTTACATTTTTCATCTCAAAAATATTATAAATAAACAAATAAATAACTAAGAAGAATAGATCAAATTATGATATATGAAGGAAAAGATTCGACCATCCCATAGTTAAGGTCTCTTCAAAACAAGAAAAATCAAGTGCCGATTGTCGAATTGATATATTGAACTCAGAAATAATGGTCTTAAAATTATAAAATAAAGAGATAGAAGGAGGGAGAAAAATTCCCTAACCTCAAAGAGAAGGAGCAGTAAAAACCTCTCGTTCTCTCCTCATGTTGAAGACTAGGGTTTGTACTAGCCTACTTGCCTTTTTGTAAAAGAATCCACACCACAATGTAGTAGATGAAGCAAATCAAAACCAAATCAAGAGGTAACAAGAGGAAAAAGTATAAAAACATAAAAAATAAAAAAGTAGTTGGTATTAATGTGTCTATGCATCTTCTTCTTGCCTCCTTTCTTGATAAAAGAATGAAAAATAGAGAGGAAGAGGTGAGAGGTTGGAATAAAAAAGGTTAGAGATTGAGGAAATAAAATTGAAGTCGGTCGATGGAAGTAGCAAAAGGTCGCCATTAGAAGCATAGAAGCTTTAGCCTTCTTAAAGCCCTAAATAGAAGTTGAAATTGAAAATTTTTAACTATTGGAAGTAGGAGGCAGGAAGGTAGAGAATGAGAGCAGCTTAGAAAGGGATCAAAGTGCAAAGGATTAGAATAGAATACTTTGGAACCAGTGGACCACATGGTGTGCTAAGCACATTGATATGCAGGTTTGGCTCGAGCAATTGGTTTCAAATTTTAAAGGGCTCCAAAGTTCAAATCATAGTAGGCAAGTGGTAGTAGGGCTATGGCCTATAGGCTTTACATTTTAAATAGTGGATTAAAAATATTAACTAGCTACCAAATCCGACCTTACCTATTTAATAAATAGATTAAATGGGTCATAAGATTAGAACCTAAAATCCAACTAGAATAATTAAATAGGTTAAATAGATCGACCCATTTACAACCCAAATCCATTTAGGCTTAACCCAAACCTGCTTAAGATCGGTTGAATGTAGGTCGGGTTGACAGGTCGATTTGCATTCCGCTAGCCCTACTAGTAGTTAATTGAAGTCACTAATAAAAATCAAATTTGTAATCCCAATCAAAAAAGATATTTTGGCTAATCAATATAATGATTTATCTTTATCTTTAAGTAATCCTTGCTTTTGCCTTTTGAATTATATATTTTAGTTTTTTAGTTAGATTCTAATTTACCAATATATAGTAGTAGCAATAGAATATCTCATAGCCCTAGTTATATCCTATATTTTTTTATTTTTAACAAACAGTCTGACGATAGTAAAAGTTCTTAAAGATTAAGAAAATTGAATCCATGTTACTATCATTGTCCTTCTTTTATCCCTTTCTCAATGTACGATTTCTCATCTTAGGTAGTAATCTTGTTACTATTCTCCATCAGTAAACATGTTTTCTTTCATGTCCAAAAGAGAAAAGGCAAACTAATTCACATCAGAAATGAGAACCTTAATAGAAATTGTTAAGCTGAAAATAGGTTATTATCTTAGAAATTAAAACAACACTGGTGGATAAATAAAATCACCATTATATAATTTCACTCCCAATTGATTATAAGATATTCTATATTTTTCTAACTTAGATCTATGATGTCACTCCTTTTCCATCGGGGGATGGGCAAGGTATAATAAACCTGATGGTTAAGTTGAGCAATCACGCAGGCCCTGCCACAAATATTAGATCATTAGAAGGGGGATAAAAGAAGAATAATGATAGTGGTGTAGGTCTAGATATCTTGATCTTCAAGAACTTTTGCTATCATTATATTACCTATTTGAAAGAGAAAAAAGTAGGATATGTACAGCCGAGGCTATGAGATATTCTATTATTATTGTTATGTGTAAATTAAAATCCTACTAAGAAACTAAAGCTTATAATTTGAAAAATAAAAATAAGGATAAAGTGAAGATAAAGATGAAGATAAAATGGTTTGATTGATTGGCCAAAAGATTTTTTTTCTTGAGATTACAAATTTGATATTTATAAGTGGCTCTCATTAACTATTGGAATAGATATTATTACTTAATTTTTGGCACCTATCTTTGCTGGTTTGTGCTATGTGGACTACTACTATACATGTCATGCATCGTAGTTGTCCTTTCTTTACAACTCCTATATTTTGAGTAGTTATATTACTCGTTTCATATTGGAGATAGTGGTAAGATAGGTGTAACTATCTCACTCTTCTCAAATAAAGTAGTGGTAAGATTGATATAACTATTTGTTGGTTTATGCCATAACAATTACCTTCATTTTATTAATTTTATATTCTGGATAATACTTTCATCCATGTATTGAGTAGTGGTAACTATTGGTTGGCCACTTTTTGGCTCTCTCTCAATAAAAACTCACATGCTTGGCCAATAGCTCTCATCCTTCTTGATTTGCACGTATTCACTTGATCTTGAGTCCTTTGTATATTAATCTACTCCCTTAGTTTTTCGACTTGTATCTTTCTTGTGTATTGGCCTTTAGATCACAATCAATCTTGATATAGTATGTAAACAATTTAATAGTTAAATTTCTCTAACCAAAATAAATATAATTATAGAAATATATTTTAAATTTAAGTGGAGGAATTATGAATTTAGTTTTGGAAGATTTTCAGTTTCACCTATAGGAGTTTTTAGCATTAATAAGTTTAATTTGTGCTTTGTAGTTAAGAATAACCTTTGTTAATTTCTCTAGGTTCTTAGAAATAAATTAACTAAAATGATTTTAGAATTTACTCCTATTTTGATATTTGTATTATGGTTTATTAGGACTTGGAAGGATAATTTTATAGTAGGTAGTCGATCTGCAATCAAATTATTTTTAGTTAATTTTATCAAAATAGTATTTTTAATCATATATCTTTAATGTGTATATATTTATGATAATTATTGCAAATGCTTTGAAAATTATATAATTTGTTTTGTTTTGTTTATTTATATGTAAGTTGAATCAAGCAAGATATTATGTTATTATTTTAACTCATAGACATCTTTTTAAACTCATGTGCATATGTATTTATGGACTAAAATATCAGAATCATGTGAAACCCATGCATAAACTTTGAATTTGCATTTTTGAGAGTGCTTGAATTCTTTAAAAAACCATGTATGTCTGTCACATATTTGAAACTCTTTCATACTTGTGTATAATCAAGGATCTTGATTTTTTAAACTACTAATCCATCTTTGCAAAGCAGAAATGAAAATATATTGATAAAATAATCAGATTTTGTGTAATGGAAAGCAAGATAAGAGAGAGAATTTTTGGAGCAACCATGAGATCTAGTATGGGTTTGATGATAGTTAATATGGCACTTGGTCAAGAGTATGCCAATCAAATTGCCAAAGTGAGCTATGCAGATTTGGCCAAGTGCCAACTAAATAAATTAGGTCAGATGGCTATCTAAGGCATTGATTGAGTGGTAATTAAATAAGCTATGCAAATATCTATTTAAGCTATAGGCCGAGTGATAGAGGTTGCAAGTATAGGCTAAGAATGAATGTTGTCTATTTGGAGAATAGAGATTGATCCAGTATGACGACCTTAGGTATCAGTTATGTACGAGGCAAAGACATGTATGCAAAACACGGACTAATTGCTAATATGATTGATCATGGTAGGTGGGTGGATAGGTGAAACTGATTGCAATAACCACTAAAAGAAGGTGGATAGGATAGTATTTGTCAACAAGGGAACAAATGCCAGTATTGGTAGAAAACAACTGTCCAACAATTATTGACGACATGTATAGATATGAAAGTATAATTCTAAAAAAAGGTTCTTCACCTCTCAAAGAATTGTCTACTTCTATATTTTATCTTATATTAAGTTTCTTTCATTTATCTTAGTTTTATCCTTAGTCTAGATTTTGTAGAATAACTTTGTAATTCTTGCTCCCCTTCTTTGAG
This sequence comes from Elaeis guineensis, assembly GCF_000442705.2. Taxonomy (NCBI): domain Eukaryota; kingdom Viridiplantae; phylum Streptophyta; class Magnoliopsida; order Arecales; family Arecaceae; genus Elaeis; species Elaeis guineensis. Next base: position 36,143,538 of record NC_026006.2, on the reverse strand, counting down.
AAGGCAGCATATTAGTAGCAAAAATCTTGGAAGTTTAAGGATATGACCTACTATTACTCACTTCTTTTTGGTTCAACATCGGTGACACATTCTCAAAATTACTCAACCCAGCTATAGACTCATTCTCTTCTTCCATCCCATCTTCATAAGAAAGGGGAAGATAAATTTTATTAGAATTACTTGCAAAACATTGATTTATAACATGGTTCATTAGTCATTAGAAATATTTGCAAAAGTATTATGTTGATTTTGGAAACTGATTTGCAAGCTACCCTTAGAAATGTATGTGGAATAGTGATTTCAGAAAATAATTTGTACAGGAGATGCTAATAAGCCTTCTTATATTGTACTTGCTCAATTTCTTTAGCTCCAACTTTTAGTTACTTGCTGACTTTTAGCTTACTCATCTTGTTTTCTTTTCTAGAGCACGAGATGTAGGAGGGGATGGTTAGAGGTTAGATATACTATGAACCTATAGTGAGATCACAGACTTTGTTGGGCCAACATGGCCTTTACAATCTTATTTAGAACTATTTTTGATACTATGGTTTGATAGAACTATTTGGATCCTAAAAAATTTTGTGAAGTGGTTATGTTAATTAAGTTGTTGTTTTATTTGTATGTTTAACTTGTGGTTGTTTTGGAAAATGGTGTATAGTCAATTCAAATTTTAGAAAAATTTAATGAGTTTGAGAAACTAATATCATGCCTATATTATTGGATTATTATTAATTTGGTTATATTTATTTTGTTTGTAGGTTGTTGCCATGCATGCTCGTGGGATCTAGCCTTATACATGTGGGAGGTTGCTGTACCCTTCAATACATATTTTTAGATGGTGGGCATGATATAATAACTAGCTTAGGTAATAAAGATCTCATTGATGATTAGCCCAATAATATTCTAATAACCTCTTCAATTATTTTAGACTAAAATTTGAATTTAATAACACAAATTTAAAAAAATTAAGTGGTTAAAAAAAATGAGAGCAAGCTTTTTTGCATTACGTAGTCTTCCCAAATTCATGGATATAAAATGGGCCAACACTAGGCAACTAGTTTGAAAGTAATGAATGCAGCCTTACTTAGTTTTATTCTTCCAATACAAGATTAAAATAAAAAAATTAAGTCTTAATAAATTTAAGGATAAATTAAGCTTCTAATCCCTAAACTAACATGTATTTTTTTTAAAGATCTCTAAACTACAAAATCCCAATGTTTAGTCCCTGTATTTTTTGAATCATTTTAATGTGGTATCAGACACATTTTAGATGACTTTCTTTTATCGAAAGTTTGATATGGCAGCCCTCAGTGTATGACATAAACTTTGCTTAGGTGCCTAAAACAGATGCTAATGTGATTTTAAATATTTAAAAATTTAGGTAATGCGGTAATAACAGTTGGTGTAGTAGTCCCTCAACATTGGAAACCTCCCCATTTTCTTTCCCAATGCTCCTATCATCAAAAACCCTATTTTCTAATTGAAACCCAATTTTCCCTCTCTTCTCCCCTGATTTATGGTCCTTCTTCCTTACTATGCGGCATCCTCTTGCTGTAATCTCGATAGTAGAACCTCAATGGTTTAGCTTGATAGCTCCTACTGATTAAGACTTCAAACAATAAGGAAGAAAGATTTTGCTTTGGTGCTCATCGAACTCCAATGAGAACTTGTAAACAAGAGAAAATCTAGGTCGAAAGTTCTTTGGTTGCCCATGATTTAGGATATGAGTTCTTTTTGGCCCTAACTACACTTGATGTTTTTCTGCTTTTATATGGAGATGAATTCATATTGTGATTACTTTGAATAGTATGACGATAAAGTCTAACCCTACAAAAAGATGGTGATGAATTGACTTAAGAAAGAAATTGACGAGATGGTGAACCAAGTCAGATGTTGCCATGCCAAAGAGAGGATGTATCAGAGAATTATTTTGCTATCTTGATTGGCTATTAGTCTATTAATATTAAAGAATTAGTGGTGGTAGCAGTAGTAATAGGACCTAGGGATGCATTATTCTGCAATGTATAGGGAGCTTATGGTGTGGGTAATGATAAAGGTTGATGGGTGTTAAATGAGATTTTTATAATGAATTCTTATAAAAATAAAAATAAAATCATTTTGTGATCCTCAATCTGTGCATTTTTTTTATGATGAATGTTGTAAGTAAATACTTAAGAACTAAACAAAATTATTTTAGAAACATTGAGGACTAAATAAAAACAATTCAGAAACTACAATGACTAATGAGATACATTGTAAAAGCTTTCTGTTAAATTCTCAACAATTATTCATCAAAACCTAACCTATCTGTAAACATAATCATGTAGTTAAAACCTATCCACCACATGATACATGGAATAGATTATGAAACAATTGAAAAGGAATATCATTCATCATAGTATAAGACCACCATTCACTATAAAATATCATTTGACAATACTCATTCCAACACTAGAACATATTTCAAATAGTATAGGACCTCCATTTAGACCTATTATAATACTACACAGGCATAAAGTGTCAATCCCAACATTATGTACATCTAAGCAATGAAATGTCCATCATTTATACTAGGGCTAAGCAAATAATCGAAACCTGAAGAAACCCACCCAATCCGACCCAACAAACATCGGTTTCGATCGGATGAAAGATATAAATAAGATAGAATCAGATTGAGATTTGTAAAAATCGATTATTTATGGTTAGATTCGGTTCCTACACTTTTAATCCATATGAAACCGAACCTAATCGATGTAGTATTTCACAAACTCACTTTTATTTTGGGATGGCATCATTTAGACTTCAATACTTTATTTTAAAAAATAACCCATCATGTATTTAGATTTGTGAAAATATTAATGTTGAATTGTTGATAGAAGCACATCAATTTGAGACAATTCTAAAGTGAAAGCTTTCAGATATAGTTACTTTCAGATAAGTAAATCTTTTCTTTTTTCTGTTTTATTTTGTGTAAGTTTAAAAATAAGCCCAAAATTTGTAACTTATAAAGTTTAGGCCTTTTTTTAATTAAATTAATAAAAAAATAAATAAATTTAAGTGCACTAATATTGGACTTAAAATTAATATTAGGTCAACATTGAAGCTTAAATCGATACAATCCATCCGAATCCACTACAAACCATTCACTTCAGTTTCAACTGATTTATACATGATCAATGATCACTGATAGGTTGAATTTTCTTCAATCCAATTAAGTTCGATCGGACGAAATTTTTTTCTCAACTTGACCGAATCCGACCCATGCTCAGCCCTAATTTACATCTCTTACAACAGTATTTACAATATATATAATTCATAAAGCAATATCAAAACTAGATCCAGCCCTCCCAATAGATGTACCCCTCTAACCCTCCCAACTGTGGAAAATCTAGCCCTCTCAATAGCAAAAACTCTAGACTTCCATATAGCAGTAGATTCATCCCTCCCACCCCTAACTAGAGCCCTTTTAGCAATTAATTTAGCTCTTGTTATAGTAGCTCTTCCAGTAGAAATAGATCCAACTCTCCCAGCAATACCATATCTAGATGCAATCCTTCAATACCAACAATACCTCTGCTTACAGCCCTTTGCATGCAACACCTCTAGTAGTACAGCTCTCCTAGAATAAGCCCTCCCAATACCAACACCAACATCTCTGCTCTCAACAGCAACACTATCCATTTGTGGAGCATCAGTCCCAGCAATTATAGAGCCTTATAAGGGAACATAATGGCTTAGTTAGTACATAATTTTCATTGCTGATATCAAATATATAGTTATTGATATACTTGCATGCTAGTATGCTTTACTGTAAGCTTAAAGCCCATAAATCTTCCACTATTGCTCTCTTTTCCTTAGCTTCCATATGCTGAAGTAGAGGTACCACTAATTCCTTATCTCTATCTTAGGTTGTCTACCCATGTTGTCTCCTGCATGTCCTTGAATTATGTCCCCATAAATGACATCTTCCACACCTTATCCTTGTGCTTGTCCTTTTTACTTTAGTTGGAGTCGGATTTGGTAATTCATTTGCATCCCTTTTCCTTTGCTTCTTATCCTACAAGGCAGCCTCCTTATTAGAGGGAGTGGAGAGAGTAAGTTTATCTTAGGCCATATGTCTTATCTATTAAGTGGTTAGAGAAAATGAGAGTATGTTTTTAGATAGGCATTCATATGGAAGTAAATATGGACAAACTCCTCAGACCTCTTTTACTAAGTATATGTATTGTATCGAATATGCACAAGACATACCAATCAACTATCATTTGAAATAGTTGATGTTGATCCTATGATTGATTTTGATAATTATAAAATATTGAGTGATTATGGTACTAATTATGTGTTCATGAATGAATATAAGATTTTTTAGATGCTTAAAATGAAGAAATTATTTGTAGAAGAAATTCTCTCAAAAGAATGATGATTAATGGTCAAATGAGACTCAAATAAAAAGTTTTTGGAAGCCTAAATACCGTGAAAGATCTTAGAAATCAAGGTGGAAGAAGTTCTTAAAGATTGAAGACAAAAAAGCTCCTCGGATAGAAAAATATGCAGAAATTTTTAGTTGGTTGTCATTCGAGTCGACTCAAATAAAATTTGAGTCGACTCGAGCTAAAATAGCAAAGAAAAATAGTTTTGGCATACAAAAGTTTTAGCTGGCATGCCATTGAGTTGACTCAAAGATTATTCGAGTAGACTTAAATAAAGAATAGTAGAACTATAATTTTTTTAAATAAAAAATTCAATGGATCGAGCAGTAGCTCGAGTCGACTTGAGTTGCTCGAATCAATGTCTCAAGAAAAGATAGAGAATTATATTTTCAAAAATTTTAGCCAAGTTGACTCGAAGTTTATTCGAGTTGACTCGAGGCTCCAACAGCTAGTTCTACAAAATTTTAGAAGTATGCAGAATTATTTCTAACAACTAATTTTTATTTTCTAACAGCTAAAAATAACTACTTTGACTTCTAAAAATGATTTAAAAGCTTTCAAACTTAATGAAGAGCTAAGAGAAGAAGATTAAAAATAGAAACACATCAGTTTATGTGAGGACCATTGAATATCCTTGAGAGAAAGAAAAGAGAGAAATTGAGTGTAGAATTTTAAGTGTGCTTTCAACAGAAATCTTCTTCAATTTCTTCTACATTCTCTTAAGCTTCAAACAAGAGAAGTTCAAGCCTCAATCAAGCAAACAATCAGTAACTTCTCCAAGCTTAAAAAATTTATTTTTCTATTTTTATTTATGCTGAAATTCTATCTTCTTGTATTTTTATATTTTTTTACAAGTTTTTTTCAAAAAAAAACTTGGGATAAAGGTCCATTCAAGCCCAAAATTCGATATTGTAGATTTATTTGGTGAGCTTGTAAAACCAACTAGATTGATTGTGAATTCAAAAAATAATCGGTGTAAGATTTTGGTTGGTGATTCTGAAAAATCAACTGGATTTGTTTGTAAGTTCGAATAAAACAAATGCACTGTAATCTCAGGGATTATGGTGAAATTCTCAAGGAAGAGCTTAAGGAGTGGATGTAGGTATGGAGTTGCACCGAATCATAATAAATTTGTTGTATTTATGTTGTGCCTTGTTTTGTTCATTTTACCTACTTTACTTACTTTATACTAGTTTAATTCTTACATAGCTTCACTTATTTTTTAATTTTACTATTGCATATATTGTACATAGTACAATCACTTAAATTAATCTCATTAGAAGCACATATTTGCTTAAAGTTTAATTTAGCTAAAATTTTTAAATAACTCAATTCACCCTCCTTTTGGGTTGCTACTTTTTTAGATAACAAGTGGTATCAGAGCAGGTATTCTGTTATTTGTTGTTGACTTGATAGCCTAGAGTTAAAGATCATAGCAATCCAAATAAAATTATTGTTTAATGAAGGATATTCTATAGATAGACCTCCACTATTTAATAGATCAAATTATATCTATTGAAAAGTTAGGATAAAAATTTTCATACAAGCACATGATTATAATTTATAAAAAATTATAGTCAATGGCCTACACACACCCAATGCATTAATTGAGTATGATAAAGAAAAGATCTACCTAAATGCTAAGGTAATAAATTTACTTTATTGTTCATTAGACATAAATGTATTTAATATAATTTTTTCATGTGTTTCAGCTACACAAGTATAGGAGAAATTGAAAAGAATTTATGAGGGAGAAAATCAAAAAGAAGAATCATGCTTCTAAGAAGAAAAGAAAGCTCACCCCAACCTATGCCTTATGGCTCATAAGGATGAAAAGAAAAAGAAGAAACAAAAGAAAAAGAAAGTATTGATTAAGGAGAAGCAAGGTATAGAAAAGAAAAATGAGAAAGAAGAAGAAGGTTTCGCCAATCTTTGCCTCATGGCTAATGACAATGAGATAAATCTTAAAAATTCTTTCGACTTTATATTTGATGAACTATATGAAGCCTTCAATGATCTAATGGATGAATATACAAAGTTAAGGCTAAAAAATAAGGAGCTTAAAAGTTTAAATATATCTTTATCTGAAGAAAAGAATAAAATTTTAATGAAAAAAGATAACTTGTTGAAAGAAAAAAAAATATTAGATGAAGAAAAAAAATTCTTTTGAAATTTAAAAAATCTTTAATGGATGAGAATACCAAATTTAGAAAAGAGATTGAAACATTAAAGCCAATTGCTGAAAAGTTCATATTTAGCTACGAAAAGCTTCAATTAATATTGAAAAATCAAAAATCTATTTTTCACAAAGCTGAAATTAATTTGAATTCTTTAAGAAAATAAAAAATAGTCAAAAATATATTTTCAAGAGAGCTTCTTATGAAAATCATTCGATCATTTGCTATAGATGTAACAAAGTAGACCATAAAATTTCAAAATATAATTTTAAAAGAATTGGCCATACTTTGGTAAAACAAATTTAGATTCTAAAAGAAACTATGTACTCTAACCTCAATGGTCCCAAGATGGCTTGTGTATCAAAAATTATATGATTATTTTGCATGTATGCCAAGCATCTAATGAAATAAAAATAGAAAAATCTTCAAAGATAGATGCTTTGGAATGAAAAAAGATAGATAATGATGTTTGGTAAATGTTAAACTCTTCACACATCATGCCATCAATATGTATATATACTAAAATTATTTAGTTTAAATATTTGATTTTCATGATTTATAATGATCACACTCTATGATTTGAATGATTCAATCATTAATTAATTTGTGATAATCTTGCTCTATTGCTTGAAGGTGTTGATCATCATGCTCTTTTTATTCTATGTATTGCATTAAGCCTTATAAGCATAAATCCTAATTTTAAATTCAACAAGTTATCTTAGTCCCCCCATATCATGTTATCTTAAGAAACTTAAATTTAAATAAAAAAAACTTAATTGGATAACAAATTACTTGCATACTAATATCACAAATCCAACTTTGACTTTCTCATAAGACATGCAATTATTGAAATCCCCTAAGAATTGCATGATCTAAGAACTTTAAGATAAGTCATCCATTTATAAAATATCAAGTGCTTGATGTTGATTTGCAATGCATCTTAGCTTGATCTTTAAGGCTTTGAAAATCTCCTAGTTGAACCTAACTCTTAGAGCTATTATCTAAATCTCCTTTGATTTGATCTTATCCAATTTGATTAATTCTTGACCCCCCAAATTGATTCAAATATTATTCTTAATCATTGAATTGATTTACTATCGATTCTAATTCAATTTGACTATATTTTCTTTGAATTAAAACTTCTTGAACTATTTTCTGCATTAAGGAGTCGACTCTTAGACTAGAGGAGTCGACCCATGATTTCAAGAAGAAAAATAGTTTCCTAAGGAGTTGACCCCAGTTTTACAGGAGCCAACCCCTCATCAGAAGTTGACTCAAGTTTAACAGGAGTCAACCCCTATGTGTGGGATGGGTGAAGGATGTCGCACATCTAGGATCATGCATACAGAAGTCAAAAAGCATAGTGAAAAAAAATTCTAATCTAGATTAAATATTTTAATCTATCTAACATACATTAAGTAGATCAAATCTATAGGCTAACAGAATGGATCACATGAATTTTAAGATACTAAAATTTGAATCAGATTTAAATAAAAATAAAAACCTAAAGATCCGATCTCCATACCTTTGCGTAGGTTAATGATCTCTATTGCTGATGATCATAGTAATCCGATGAGATTTTTGCAGAGCTGTACATGCATCCGATCTCTACAAATATCCACATAAAGTCCTCGATCCGATCAGAAGCTCCTGACTTCATTAGGGTGTTAGCTTCCTTGCAGAAGTCATCTCCTGATGGTTGATAAAGAACTTCTCCATCATTTTCGCTCAGACTTTCTTAAAGATGATGGAGAATAAGAGGAGGGAGAGGAAGAAGAAGGAATAAAAGAACCCTTTTCCCTATTTTTCTTTCTTCTCACAACCCCCGCCACCCTACAAAAACCCTAGGGATCTTAATGCCCAAGAGGAGACACCTCTCCTTTATTTCATGCACACAAGGAAGCCCACGCCCCTTTATGTTTCTCACAGCCTCCCTACAATTTTTCAAAGTGAATATCACATCTCACACACAAAATAAAATCCTTTTATGGTTTGGCATGGAGGGAGTTGGAGATAGGGTTGATCTTATCACATAAAAAGATTAGATCAATTCAAACTCTTTTAAATTGATCTTATCCTAATCCAAAAGAGGGATGGTGCTACCAAGGGGTGTGGAAAAGGCTTTTAGTGTGAATAATCGCATACAAATCTGAAGGGGGTGCATGGGATAAGGTGTGGCATGGAGGGTTTTAGGCGCCAAGGGAGAGAGAGAGTCCCAAAAGACTGGGACTCCTCTTTTTGGTGCTTATTTAATTTCTAACCAATTTAAGAATTGATTACACTCAAGAAAAAAAATAATCCTAATCCAATTAAGAATCTAATTTTCTCAATAAGATCCTAATCTAATTAAAAAATTAGTTGAACCCAATTTCTAATCAAATCAGAAATTAGTCTCCCCTATAATTGAGTTATCTCATAACTCAATTAGACTTGATCTAATCAAACCTAAATCAAATCAAATCAAATCTAATTTAATTAGACTTAATCCAAATCTCATTACTCAATCAGATTGAACCAATTAGCAATCTAATTGCTAATTGATCCTCCTACAACTCACTAACTCTTAACGAATGCTTTATTGCAACTCTTGTACTAGATTAATCATCAATCATATTGATGATTATACCCAATAGCAATTCATAATCGTTAATCAACTATCTGATTGGACAAAGATCTCTTTTGTGCATAATCCTATAGGTTTTATTCTATCTAGTAGTGAAATATACTATAATCTCCATCACAATATCATCGAAACTCCTTTCGATGGGTTGGAACGATTCCAACTCTGTCCATCAAGGGTCATTGATCATCAAGATGATGCTCGATGAGTCTCACAATCCACTAGTAACATCTAGCAATATGTAGTAGCAACCTAATAAAATAAAATATTAAATCTTTAGGTGTAGTTATCATGTAGTTCGATTTTTCTGTCGTGAGTTCCGACAAGACACAAGTCAAGAATAACTTATTAAATCTGTTCGTCTGTCATATGTCAGATTCAATTGACTCAAATCCATATGAAACTTTATGGAAACTCTTTTCCATCATTCACCTATCATGGCCATAGATTTTAGAACTTAAGTCTCATGAACTATATAGGACTTCTCTTTATTTATTAGGATCGATAGATCTCATCTTGGTGTACACCCTATTCCTATAATAGACCTAATGTAGCCAACATACACTGCAAGATTCTGAATGGCTTGGTAACTAAATGATTGTGCAATTAAACTACAGCAACCTCACTGTGAACAGTCGATGCATTATAAATCAAAGAACTATCTACACAACTATAACTTTGAGTAAGTCACCAATAAGTAGGTAGTCATCCTAGTGACTTCTCATATTGGTCATACTCAGTACCCTTGATCCCTATCAAGCACCTGCACTCTCACTCTAGTGTTCTCCCACTATCGACTCGAGACTCATCTACCCACGAAGGAAAGCGATCCGTGCACTGATCTGTCTAGATCAGTCACCATCTCTATGACGATCCATCGATCAGGAGTATTTAGAAATTAACTACTAATGACACATATATCAAATTTTTAATTTTTAAGAATACGTGTCATCATACGTTAATTCTTCGGATGATTCATGGATATAATTTAAATATAATATAAATAAAAAATAACTCAAATTTATTTATTTTAAAATTTTAATTATAAAATTATGCCCTTAGAATTATACATGTGTCAGTCAATCTAGTTTCTAGGATATACATCTAACAAACTCCCACTTGACCTAAAGTCAATTGGCTATAAACCTAAGTCCCATCTTTTTAAGATGAGTTTCAGTCTTCTATTGGCTCAGTGGCTTGGTCAGTGGGTCAGCCACATTCTCTGTGGAGTGGACTCTCTACACCTCGATAAATTTTTTCTCGAGGCATTCATGAATCAGATAAAATCATCACTCGATGTGCTTGGACTTCTGGTGAGATCTCGATTCCTTAGCGAGCGCTATGGCACCATTGTTGTCACAAAAGAGTAGAACAACATATGATGGCATCACACCCAGCTCCGCAACAAACTTTTTGAACTAGAATCCTTCTATAGCAGCCTCTGATGCAGCGATGTACTCTGCCTCCATAGTGAAATCTATAATAATCGGTTACTTAAAACTCTTCGCACCACCATTACACAGGAACACAAAATTTGATATAGACTTTCTATCATTAATGTTAGACATAAAATCCGAGTCTGTGTATCTCTATACCCGCAAGTCTCCTCTTCTAAAGATCAAGAAGAGATCCTTAGTCCTTCTTAAGTACTTAAGGATATTCTTCACAGCAATCCAGTGCTTCTCATCTAGATTCGACTGATATCTACTTGTGACATTCACAGCAAGAGCAATATTAGGTCAAGTAAGCATAGCGTACGTTGTTGGATGTATGCTCTAGAAGTTAATCTTGGCTGACACATATCATATTTCTAGGATATGATTTTGTACTTATTAGATATTTATATTATCATTTATGTTCATGTGTCTATAAATCATCCAAAGGATTAACAAGATGATAACACATATTCTCAAAGAGTTGAGAATTTGAGACATGTGTCATTGATGGTTAATTTCTAAATTACTTTTGATCATAGAATCATCATGGAGATAGTGATTGATTCAGATAGACTAGTATACGGATCACTTTCTTCGGACAGATGGGTCTCGAGTCTGCAGTATAGTGACACTAAAGTGAGAGTGCAGGTGGTTGTTAGAGAACAACTAGCACTGAGCGTGACCAACACGAGAAGTCACATGGATGTCAGCTCACTTGTTAGTGACTTTTTCGATGCTGCAGTTGTATGACTGATCCTTTGACCTGCGGTGCTACAACTACTTACGTGAGGCTGTTGGAGTTTGACTGACACATAAATATGGGTCTCAATGAGCCCTTATAATGAATGTTGGTGATAGTTGGTCCACTATAGGAATAGGATGTGCACCTAGATGGGATCTATTAATCCTAGCAGAAGGAAGTAGTCCTATAAGATTTAGAGGCTGAGTCTTTAAGTCTATGGTCATAGCAGTGTGATTGATGAAAAAGAGTTTCCATAGAATTACATATGGACTCGAACTGATTCAATCTATTATATGATCGATGATGAGGTTTGACGATTCATACATGACCTACTATCTAGTCGGGACTTACGATAGAGGGACTGTATCATACGTTAACTACACCTAGAAGTTTATCACCTTTTATTCTGTTTGGTTACTACTATATATTGCTAGGTGTCACTGATGGATTGTGAGATCCATGAGCATCATCTTGATTATCGATGATATTTGATGGATAGAGTTGGAATGGTTCCAACCCATTGAAAGAATTTCAATGATATTGTGATAGGGATCACGATATATCTCACTATCAGACAGAATAGAACCTATGAGATCACATACAAAAAAAGCTTTTGATTGATTAGATGGTTGAATTATGATTATGAATCGTAACATGATTTGATTATTAATTTGATTGATGATTGATCTAATGCAAAAGTTGTATTATGTAACTCGCTAAAGAGTTAGTGAGTTAAAGAAGGATTAATTAGCAATTGGATTACTAAGTGGCTTAATTTGATTGAGTTATAGAGCTTGTATTAAGTCTAATTAAATTGAATTTAATTTGACTTGACATGGATTTGATTTGATCAAATCTGATTGGGGTATAAGATAACCAAAATTGCATGGGAGAATGATTTATATTTGAATTAAGATTTGGATTTGACTCAATTTCTAATTAGACTAGGATGTATGAGTCCTTACTTGAACTAGAAATTCTCATTTTTATAGGTGCACCAAATTCTAATTGGATTAGGATTAAATTGAGTTTGATTCAAGCACCAAGTGAGAGTTCAAAAGGACTAAGACTCCTTCTCCAATTAGGTGACATCTAATCTAAATAGTTTGGGCTCCAAATCAGATTTAGTTTTTTATCTATTTGGATCTAATCTGATCCTAATATGATTAGGATTGATTGGAGTTTTATTGGGTTTAAAACAGGCACCTAAAAGGAGAGTCCCATGAGATTAAAATTCTTCTTTTCCATGCACCAAAGAAGCCCATGCCCACCAAATTTTTAATGCCAATTTTTCTCCTCTTTTTAACGTGTAAGAAGCCTTTTCAATCTCCTTTCTTCTGTGAGAGATCTGGGCAGAAATACAAAGGGTTGTGAAGGCACAAAAAATTCTAGAGTCCTAACTTGTTTGGACTCTTATCTCCTATCCATATTAGAACTCCCTTTTGCCTATTTAACAAGAGACTTATGGGATGGTTTGTGGACCTGATTGAGATCAGATTTGATGCCAAAATCCGAGAAGATTTGTGCATGGAAAATTCATAGGGAGAGAGGTGCGACGTGAGGGTGGAGGGCATGAGGTAAGTTTATAGTTATCCCTTCTTTCTTACCAACAATCAAGTGTTGGTTGTTAGGACATCTCTCCCTCTTTTTGTCCATATTTATATTGAAAAATATATCCCAAAGTCAATCGTTAGACAATTATGCTCATCTTGTAAATAGTATATAAATTTTTATTAATAAAAATTATTTGGTATTTTCATTACAAATTGACCATCTTTCAACTTTTGTGTTGTAATGAAGTTCTTAGGACTATATATATTAATCGACAAAGGAGGATTTGTCGTTAAGTCCATAAAATTGTTCGCAACTAAATGATACGCTATTAATAGGACGATAGCGATATCAAATGTAGGTCATTGTGTGCCATATGAGTTGGTTGTCTTCTTAATAAAAAAGTATAAAAATACTGTTATGGCATGCAAATAGAATGTAGGAGTACATTCGTATCGAACGTGATCATGTGCCGAGTACTCTGCTGTCAAGAATAGCTTGTGAAGGATATGGGTATAAGTATCCCTCCGACTTGAGACCACCACGATGACTTGTAAGTAACTTACTATACTTTAGTACTAGACTATCTGAGTTTCTAACTTAGGGAAGGATACTAGGTGCAGTCAAGTACTTATTAAGTCGGTGTATGAGTCAAGATAGAATTGATCCTTCTGAATTGGTAGGAGATATGCATCAATGTATTTCAATTTAAAAAAACCTTGACCAGGATAATCCATGAGGTGGATTTGAAAGGTTGAAATACAATGTGGTTAACTTAATTAGAGTTGATAGTTAAACCCTAAGTCACCTTGAGTATTTAGATCAAAAGGATGAATTATACAGTAACCATACGTTAGTAGGTTCTAGAAGGTTGCTTTGCAACACTTCGACCCATCCGATCGTCATGTCATCATTGCTAGATGGTTACATCGATTGGTATAGAAAGTTATTCTTATGCTACTGGCTTAGGGTCAAACCTATGGGATCACATGCATTAGAAGATTTGATCATATCTGATGGCTGAAGAGTCTAATTGGATTGTGACTCTGGTGAAGAGTCCTACTTGGACTAGGACTCTGTGGGAGAGTCCCGCTGAGACTGAAACTCTACCATTTATAAAAAATTAATTAGTAATTAGATTACTAATTGACTCAATTTGATTGAGTAAAAAGCTTTGAAACAAATCTAATTGAATTAGATTTAGTTCGACTCAGATTGGGATTGATATGATCAAACCCGATTACAAGAGAAATTTGATCCTGATTCGATCAGGGTTTGGACTCAGCTAATTCTTAATTAGGTTAAAAACTTGATGAGATATTTAAATTTTTAATTAGGTTAGGTTCATTTATATCAGTGATTTCAATCTAAATTTGATTTAGATTAGAATTGAATTAGAAATGAAGAGTCTAAGTCAGACTAGGACTCTATCCTTATCTTTTGCGTCACATCTGGATCCATGCCAATTTCTCTATGCCTAATTGGATTTGGATTATAATTTTTGGCATCATGAGAGAAGATCCAATAAGGGTGGTCAGCTATAGTTGATAAGTTATAATATTATCTCTTGCCTAATTCGAATGCGATTTGAATTAGAGATAAAATGTAAACTAGGAAAGAAATTTTTCATATATAGTATATTGTTGGAGCCATATTATTTTTTTTTATTTTTATAAAAAAATTTTTTGGCATGTGAGACTCTAAATTTCTTCTCCACATCTTAATAAATTTTTTGGAATGCCAAAAAGGGGTTTTGGTATTGATTCATGGCATCCTTTCTTGGAAAGTCCTAATTCCTAGTCTATAAAAAGGGGACCCCTCTCTCGGACATCCTATGATCAATTTTCTTATAGATTTTTTTGTTTCTAGAGCCTCTTTTTCTCCTCCTATCTTCTTTCTTCATATCTCCTATCACTTTGGAGTATCCAAAGTGCTTGTAGAAGAAGGAAGAGGTCAGCTGTCGAAGTTGTTCGCAGACTAGCATCTTCGAGCTCCTGATCTATGCCAGTCTTTGCATGGATTTTTTTATAGAGGCCAGATGACTTTGTGTGGCTGTGAGTGACCTAAGGAATACCCTCTCTAATCATTAAATTAGAGGAGATCAAGATCAAAATTTGTTTGGTAACGATCTCTAATTTATTTTGATTCCTATGGTAGATCTAATAGTTAGATCTAGAATTTCAGCATCGATAAGATCGATGTGATTTTTATTTTTAGATCCAAAGTATATATTTTTTATTTCAAAGATTTTAATATAGTAGTCTAAGATTATATCTTATACATGTGATTAGAATTAAATTATTTAATCTATTATTTTTACAGCATAAAATTTTTTAATTGCATGTACTGTACTATCATAAATTTTCTTCAGTTTAGACATGGGTTTCTCCTCTTCTTCTTGTCCAAAAATTAAACAAAATTCTTACATCTCTATTACAGAGATTTGGTGCATAGATTTAAGAAAGAAAAGAGAAAAAAAGGTTCTTTTTATGATCTCTAGCGTAAAGATCAAGATCCTCCTATGTTCTTCTTCTTCTCTAAGATTGTCTTGAGAGAAAAAAATTTTTCAACCATCAAGATGCAATCTCTATAAGAGAGCTAGCACTTTGATGAGATTAAAAAGTTTTTGATCAAATCAGAGTCTAGTATGAATATTCATAGAGGTCGGACGTTTGTGCGGCTACAAAGGACCTTCGAAAGATATCCATGATCATCAGTTCGTGGTGAAGATTGATCCATACCAAAGTATGTTCTTTATTTATTTTTTTCTATTTAACTTCTATATCTGAATCTTATCTCACATATGATGATCTTATTTATGGTTTGAAGATTTGATCTTATGCATGCTTAAATTAAATTAGATTTAATCTAAAAATTTTTAAATTCTACTACATACTTATTTTGAAAAATTTTACATACACAAAATTATAAAAATTTAATATTGATATCAGAGCCACATCATATGCATGAGATTAGGATTTAGATTTAAAATTTATAGAAAAAAAAATTTATGTCTAAAAGGTTTTGATGTTGTTTTGACATAAGGTTATCCTGGCATAATTTGTTATGCTATATGGTTATCCTAAAATGATGTTAAAATTTTTAATTAAATTAAAATTTTAGATCTAATTTTTTAGCATATATGTGATATATATTTTATTGTTTAGATCTGAAAAGAGTTTTAAGATCTATTTTGATTCGTATGTATGATATATGAAAGTATGTTTAGGGCTAAAATTTATTTCTATGACCTGAACTTGTTCATGTATATGATACATATTTGTATGTATGATCTAAAATTATTTTAAGACTAAAATTTATTTCTCATGCAAAAAATTTAGATTTGAAAATTTAGATTTAAAATCTAAAATTAGTGTTTGTGCATGAGGGATTGGTCATGAGTAGATCAAATTAGGCCATGTAATTGGATTACATCTAAGATTTTTGATTTGATTATATTGGGTCTAAATCAATTTAGCAGTTGATCGAATCAAGTCAAGTATTGATTAGATGAGTTCAATAGAGCTTAAGATCATACAATTATTGTTGATCAAATCGATTGATACCTATATGTAGAATCGATTAATCTAATGACCTAATTCAGCTGTATGGCTTAAATCTGATTTACCTAAGCTAACCTATTTGGATCAATTATCCAATTGGTGTCTAAGGCAAGTGATTGAAAGGTGGTTATTTAATTGATTTCGTTCACTGACCTGATCAATTTATTGGTATCTAAGAAAAGCAATAGGGAGACCCCCACCAATCTCCACTTACCTGATCAATTTGAAAGATTGAGTTTCAAATATGGTTGCTTGGCAGTTTGATTTAGCCCATGCCAATTAGATCAGTCATGTGATGACTGATTAGATGAGACCTAAATCCAAATCTCTTCATACATATTAAGTCCAATGGTCTTCCATTGTTGTAGATGTGTGGGCGTGCTACCGGTGTTGATTGTTCTCGACTGGTCACAGTAGTTTAGTTGCATCAGGAACACACAACCACTCTATTAGCAAAGAGTTGCTCCAGGATAAAGTTGGGATTGGGCCCAATAATTATTAGGTGAGGGACTCAATGACAGCTTAGCACCTGCTTATGAATGATGGGTCTGACTTAACTAAGGAGTGTGGGCAATAACTGTTAGGTGAGCCCACATGACTTTAGAGACAAATAGCTGCAACATGCTTAAAGAAGCATCTCGGCAAAGAGTTGTCCACATATCGATGTTTATTCATGTTACCAATAACTGCTAGGTGAGGTGCACGGCATCGGTGGAATCACAGCATCCACTAGAAACCCAGTTGTCGCATTAAGATTTTCATTTCTCCATCTTAAGAGCGTGGGAGATTTGATAAAATAGTGAGAGTCTCTTTTTGCATCTAAAACTTTCTAGAGTAAATTATAAAATAAGTACAAACATCTAATTAAAATCTTTATTCTTTACTATTTATTGTGACAGCTTCTAATCTTCTAGCTTGAATCTTAGATATCAATCGATTAACCAAAACTAACTATATAGATTGGCTCATAAATCTAAAAATTATTCTTAATTTTATAAAATTAAGTAATATTTTTTATCAAATTATTCTGATGTTTACAACCCATCCAACCCATAGTCAATGAGCTCTACTTGATGAGTGGATGGACAATGTCAATAAAGATAGGTGCTATATGTTGAAGTCCATGTTAGATGAACTCCAACGTATGCATGAACACATGTTCACCGCCAATGACATATTGATTCATCTACAAGTATTGTGAGGTGGTCAGAGTCATACAGCGCATGTGATGCATGATGGACAGTCAGTTTATGATCGTTATTTGATAATGATCGAAGATATTAAGAAGCTTAGAAAGCTCGACATGATCATACATGAGAAATTACTTATGGATTTGATCCTGTGATCTCTGATTAGTTTATATAGATAGTTTATGGTAAACTACCATATGAAAGACCATCTTGGCATCTTATCTGAATTGGTCAAATTATTGCTAACAAAGAAACCTTGAAAGAGTTCAGAGGTAAATACCTGAAGAGCCTAAAAAAATAAAGACACGCCTAAGGTAGGTATGTCAAAATTACTCAATATAATCATTATAATTTTTTCTTCTCCCAGTTGAGCTGTAGACTCTAGTGATTTTATATAGAGTCGATTGGAAGGTAAAAGGCTGAGGAAGTAACCCTTAAATTGATAATAGAACAAGAGTTGCTGCTGTTGTCATGGGTATCTATCTTTTGTGATTATCATTTGAATTTAATTCTTAGAGACAATCTCGATCAATTACATGGTGATGCATCTGTGAACTTAATTGAACAAGCGGTGAATGCCATTGGATCTGAGAGATCCATATTGAGAGAAAATTTAAGTATATGTGGAACCTTAGACTAAGTCATATTGGAGAAGAAATAATTAACAAACTGAAGAAATATGGGCCTTTGGGCTCATTGAGTATTGAGTCATATCTAGTTTGTGTATCATCTCTTTGAGAAAATATGATTAAGCTATTCTTGCGGGATAAGAGAAAAAGAACCACTGAGATACTTATACTTGTATACATTTGATGTGTATAGCCCATGTGATGTGCTACTGAAAGGAGTTGTCTCTACTTCGTTATCTTTGCTGATGTTCAGTCATGGTATGGGTAAGTATATGAGATACAAATATGAAATTATTGAAAGGTTCAAAGAATTTAGATGTAAAGTAGAGAAACAAATTAAAAAATTCTAAAAGGTACTTCGATCAAATTGAGGATGCAATACCAAACAAGAAATTTCTCAGTTATCCCATAAAATGACATAGTTTCATATTAGATTGCTCTTAGTACACCTCAGCTCCATGAGATAAGAAGAGCCATGAGACTATATGTGATATGGTCTGATCTATGATGAACTTCACTGATTTATTTTATTTCTTTAGGGATATGCTTTATTTCTATGAAATTAGGTTCACTCTAAACCTATTCCTACCACACCGTATGAGATATGGCATGGTGAGAATTGAATCTTAATTATTTTGAGATTTAAAGATATCCAGCTTGTGTCTAGGATAGTAGATGGATATATTAGAGGGTAGGTCTATAAAGCTCATCCTAAAAAAGTTTGGGATACTATTTTCTGATAGAATCATAATGTGATTGTGACCCGACATGCTACCTTCTTAAAAAATTATTTAATCAAGATGAAGCAGTGGGAGGAAAGTTAAGCTCGAAGAGAGTGTTTCTGAAGAGCAACGAGCCACAGGACCTAAAGAACCTATTCATCATGAGCCAGTAGACGTATATTCCTCCTCCATCTTGTACACATGGTAGGATCTCCAATCCTCTCGAAACATAATTGGGTATGCTTAATAGAAGATGTAGAGAAAGTCATTTCTCATGAAAGATGGGAAACATAGAGATGATCCCAAAACTTACAACGAGACAATATCAGACATCGATTTCAAGAAAGAGATGTGAAATAGCTTTCCTGAGTAGAGATTTTTTAAAGATTTCTATATGGAGTAACTTATGAATTTTACTTCTTGTGATATGAGATCACAAAGTTTGTAATAATCTTGAAGTTAGAACAATCATTTCGATGATATGATCAAATTATTTGATCAGATAATGAGAAATTATGTGTTTTCAAAAGGATCAGTGGGAGTGTCCAATACTAACATCAGTTAAAATATGATTGTATATAGATTTTTTCATAAAAGATATAAAGCAAATATCATAAAGATTTATAGAGATAGATGCAATTGGATGCTTGTATTTTCATAGATAAAGTACAGAGACTAGATGCTGAAAGGGTTCAGCATAGAAATCTTAAAAAAGGGGTCTGCTACCCTCTTGGACATAGATGTATGCCATATAATATACTTGAACTGATATAGATAATACTGTGAATATTATGAGTAGATATCAGTTGTATCCAGCCTGAAAGTGCTGGATTGCTATGAAAATATCCTTAAGTGCTTAAGAAGAACTAAGAATTTCTTCTTAATTTGGAGAAGGATCAAAGCTAGGAGTGGGAGAATACATCAATTCAGATTTTATGTCTATCATTGATGGTAGAATATCTACATCATAGGTGTAATCATATCGATATCTTGGAAGGGTTCCAAGCAATCGATTGATGGAAGCTGAGTATACTGTAGATGTGTAGGATGCATTCTAGTTCTAATGTTAGTTGCAGAATTGGATGTCACGCCATCAGATGCCATGATACTATACTGCAAAGATAATGGCACCATAGCTCTTGCAAAGGAGCCTAAGTCTCACTAGATATCCAGCACATAGAGCAGCAGAACACGTGACTACCTCAAGTAAAAATACATAAAGGTGCAGAGTGCAAACTCTATATGAGATGTGGTTGACCCACAGGTAAGTCACTTAGCTAGCCTAAGACTAAAGCCTATCTTGTGAAGATGGGGCTTGGTACATGGTAGATTGGCTTTAATACAAGTGAGAGATTGTTGGATGTATGTCCTAAAAGCCCATCTTGGCTGATACAAATTATATTTTTAGGACATGATTTTGTACTTATTGGATATTTATGTTATTATTCATATTTATGTGTCCATGAATCATCTAAGGGATTAACAAAATGAAGACACATATTCTCAAAGAGTTGAGAATTTGAGACATGTATCATTGATGGTTAATTCCTAAATTACTCCTAGTTATAGAATCATCATGGAGATGGTGATTGATCCAGATATACCAGTGCATGGATCACTTCCTTCAGACAAATGGATCTCGAGTCTGCGGTGTAGTGACACTGGAGCGAGAGTGCAGGTGATAGTTATAGAACAACTAGCACAGAGCGTGACCAACACAAGAAGTCACATGAATATCTGCTCACTCATTAGTGACTTTCTCAATGCTACAATTGTATGACTGATCTTTTGACCTGCGATGCTACAGCTACTCACAGTGAGGCTGCTGGAGTTTGACTGACACATAAACGTAGATCTCAATGAGTCTTTGTAGTGGATATTGACGATAGTTGGTCCACTGTAGGAGTAGGGTATGCACCTAGATGGGATCTATCGATCCTAGCAGAAGTGAGTAATCCTATGGGATTTAAGAGGCTGAGTCCTTAAGTCTATGACTATAGTAGTATGATTGATGAAAATTTTTTTTATCGAATTACATATGGACTCGAGCTGATTGAATCTATCATATGATCGATAATGAGGTTTGACGATTCATCCATGACTTACCATCTGGTCGGGACTCACGATAGAGAGACTGTATCATGAGTTAACTGTACCTAAAGGTTCATCACCTTTTATTCTGTTGGGTTACCACTACATGCTGCTAGATGTTATTGGTGGATTGTGAGACCCACGAGCATCATCTTGATGATCGATGATCCTTGATGGGCAGAGTTGGAACAGTTTCAACCCATTAAAAAAAGTTTCAATGTATTATGATAGGGATCATGATATATCTCACTACTAGATAGAATACAACCTACGGGGTTACACACAAAAAAGACTTTTGACTGATCAGATGGTTGAATTATGATTATAAATCGTAACAGGATTTGATTATCAATTTGATTGATGATTGATCTAATACAAAAGTTGTATTATGTAACTCGCTAAAGAGTTAGTGAGTTAAAGAAGGATTAATTAATAATTAGATTGCTAAATAGCTCAATTTGATTGAGCTATGGAGCTTGTATTAAGTCTAATTAAATTAGATTGAATTTGACTTGACATGGGTTTGATTTGATCAAATCTGATTCGGTTATAAGATAACCTAAATTATATGAGAGAGTAATTCATATTTAAATTAAGATTTAGGTTTGACTTAATTTCTAATTAGACTAGGATGTATGAGTTCTTATTTGAACTAAAAATTTTTATTTTTATGAGTGCACCAAATTTTAATTGGATTAGGATTAAATTGAATTTAACTCAAGCACCAAGTGAGAGTCCAAAAGGACTAAGAATCCTCCAATTAGGTGACATCTAATCTAAATAGTTTGGATTCCAAATCAGATTTGATTTTTTTATCTATTTGGATCTAATCTGGTCCTAATATGATTAGGATTGATTGGAGTTTTATTGGATTTAAAATAACCACTTAAAAGGAGAGTCCCATGAGATTAAAATTTCTCTTTTCCATGTGCCAAAGAAGCCCACGCCCACCAGATTTTTAACACCAATTTTTCTCCTTCTTTTAACATGTAAGAAGCCTTTTCAATCTCCTTTCTTTTGTGAGAGATCTGGGTGGAAATAGGAAGGGTTGTGGCGGCACAAAAATTCTAGAGTCCTAACTTGTTTGGACTCTTATCTCCTATCCAAATTAGAACTCCCTTTTGCCTATTTAAACAAGGGACTCATGGGATGGTTTGTGGACCTGATTGAGATCAAATTTCATGCCAAAATCAGAGGAGATTTGTGTGTGGAAAATTCATAAGGAGAGAGGTGCGACGTGAGGGTGGAGGGCGTGAGGTAAGTTCATGGTTATCCCTTCTTTCTTACCAACAACCAAGTGTTGGTTATTGGGACATCTCTCCCTCTCTTTTTGTCCATGTTTAGATATGGGTTTCTCCTCTTCTCTTTGTCCAAAAATTGGATAAAATTCTTACATCTCTATTGTAGAGGTTTGGTGCATGGGTTTAAGGAAAAAAAGAAAAGAAAAGATTTTTTTCATGATCTCTAGCATAAAGATCAAGATCCTCCTATGTTCTTCTTCTTCTCTAAGATTGTCTTGAGAGAAAAAAAGATTTTTAACCGTCAAGATGCGATCTCTGCAAGGGAGCTAGCACCCCGAGATCAAAAAATTTTTGATCAGATCAGAGTTTCATATGGATACCTGTAGAAGCCAAACATTTGTGTGGCTATAAGGGACCTTCGGAAGATATCCATGTCATCAGTTCGCGGTGAAGATTGATCTATATCAAATTATTTATTTTTTTCTATTTGATTTCTGTATCTGAATCTTATCTCACATATAATGATCCTATTTATGATTTGAAGATTTGATCTTATGCATGCTTAGATTAAATTAGATTTAATCAAAAAAATTTTAAATTTTACTATGTACTTATTTTGAAAAATTTTGCATGCATGAAACCATGAAAATCCAACATACATGAGGTTCCTTATAGCAGAAGCATAAGAGATCTTGCTCGTACGTTGAATCTTCTCAGGTGTACTAGGGCACATCTTCTTGGAGAGATGAACTCCATGCCTGAAAGGCAACAGACTCCTCTTAGAGTTTTTCATGCTAAACTACTTCAGTATTTTTTCTATATACAGTTGCTGTGACAAATTTAGCATCTTTTTAGATCTATCTCTATAG
The DNA here is from genome assembly GCF_000442705.2 of Elaeis guineensis. NCBI lineage: Eukaryota > Viridiplantae > Streptophyta > Magnoliopsida > Arecales > Arecaceae > Elaeis > Elaeis guineensis. Next base: position 36,120,277 of record NC_026006.2, on the reverse strand, counting down.
ATCTTTATTTTTAGAATATAAGATGCTTCTCCAAAGTCTTTCATAGATAATTTTTTAGACAACTAAACTTTCATAAAAGTCATCATGGGAATGTCATTCCTAATTAGGAGGATATCATCCACGTACAATACTAAAAATATGATAGCCCTCTCACTGATCTTTTTGAAAATGCACGATTCCTTCTCATTCTTGATGAAATCAAATGATTTGATCATATCATTCAATTGAGTATTTCAACTTTGAGATGCTTACTTTAGTCTATAAATAAACCTTTGCAGCTTGCAGACCTTATAATCTTCATTACTGGACATGAAACTTAGAGGCTGCTCCATATAGATATCTTTCTCAAGATATCCATTCAGAAAGGCAGCTTTTACATCCATCTGCCATATCTCACAGTCATGAGCTGCTCAACAGCAAACAATGTTTGAATAAATTTTAGCATGGCTACTGGCAAAAAGGTATCCTGATGGTCAATGCCTTCGCACTGACTATAATCTTTAGCCACAACCCTCGCTTTAAAGATCTTCACCTTTTCATCCAAACTGATCTTTCTCTTAAAGATCTATTTATATCTAATAGAAACTATTCCTACTGATGGATCTACTAAGGTCCAGACTTGGTTGGTATGCATTGAGTCAATCTCTGACCTCATCGCTTTCAATTATTTCTCGGAGTCGATGTGTGACATTATCTCATCATAGATTTTAGGATCATCAACATGGTCCATATCACCCATGAGGAATATTTCTTCAAAATTTTCTTCTAGCATATCCATGTATCTTTCAGGAGGATGAGTGATCCAATTAGATCTACGAGGTGGAATGGATTTTTTTGGATTCTATGACTCGTTGCTCTTCAGAAACACTCCCTTTGAGCTGAATTTTTCTCCCACTACCTTCATCCTAGATAAAATCTTTTTTCAAAAATTTGACATGTCGGCTCACAATCATATTGTGATCTTTCAAAAGATAAAAATAGTATCCTAAAGATTCTTTTAGGTATCCTATAAAATGAGCTCTCATAGACCTAGCCTCAAACTTGTCCGCTTGTTGCCATTTGACATAGGCCGAACATCCCCAACTTTTGAGGTAACCAAAATTTGACTTCTTACCATGCCATATCTCATATGGTGTGGTAGGAACGGATTTAGAGGAAATCCTATTAATTAAGTAATTGGTAGTCATCAAGACATGTCTCTAAAGAAATAAAGAGAGGATGGTGAAGCTCATCATGGATCAAATCATATCCAATAGGATCCAATTTCTCTATTTTAAAATCTCTTTGAGTTGAGGTATTTCAGGTGGAGTCCATTAAGAGACTGCCATTTTTCTTGAGATAACCAAAAAATTTTTTACTCAGATATTCTCTTTTTTGATCTGATTAAAATACCTTAAGTGATTTTTCAGTTTGCTTCTCTACCTCACATCTAAATTTTTTGAACTTTTCAAAGGCTTCTGATTTATGTCTCATAAGAAATACATATCCATACCATAAAAAATCATCAACAAAAGTAATGAAGTAGAGGTAACCTCCTCTGACCAGCACATCAAATGGGCTGCACACATCAGTATGTACTAGAGCCAGTACCTCAGTGGTCCTTTCCCCGTATCCTACAAAGGATAGCTTGGTCATTTTTTCTTGAAAGCAGGATTCACGGACTAGAAATGACTCATTCGAGAATGAGTCTAAAAGATCATCTTTCACCAGTCTTTTAATCATTTCTTCTCTGATATGATCTAGCCTAAGGTGCCACATGTACGTTAGATTAACCTCATCTCTGGATCTCTTAGATCCAACGACAATCATAGTTTGCTCAGATAAATTAACTGATTTATCTACATCAACATGCAAATGGTAGAGACTATTGATTAAGTGACCACGTGCAACCATTTTATTTTTAAAATAAATGATACAATGATCCTTATTGAAACTAATTTCATAAATCATTTTGTGTGAAGCATGAAATAGAAATCAGATTTCTACTTGTATTAGGCACATAGTAATAGTCTCTTAATTCTAGACAGAAATCAGATGGTAGTCGAAGAGGATAGGTCTCTATGGCCACAGCTGCAACTCTTGCTCCATTGTCTACTTGTAAGGTCATCTCTCCTAGCCTCAATCTTCTATATTTCTTAAGATCTTGCATTGAAGTGCATAAATGTACACTAGAACCAGAGTCTATTATCTAACTGGTAGTAGAAGAAACTGTTAGGTTAGTCTCGATCATGAGCAGATCCGACATACCTTCTAAAGGTATGTCCCTTGAACTCTTCAAGATCCCTATCAGTATTTTCTGGTCTAAGACACAACCTAGCTAATCAAAACTCAAAACACTTTTCAAGTCTCTTAGCCAATCCATACATTTGGAATTTGACAATTGATTCATTTCTAAGATGTGGGCTAGACTATTAGAGGCAGATAATTTTTTACAGAGAGAAAAAGTTTCTAGTTAGACTCTTGTAATTGATTTTAGTTTGTTTTAAAAAAATTATTTTAAAAATAAACTACTCTCACTATTTCTTTAGATCCCAACACTTCTCGAGTTGGAAAGTGAAAACTCCTTCGCAAGTTAAGGTTCCTAGTGGATACTACGGTCCCACCGATTGGCACACCACCTCACCTGACAGATCTTGATGAATGTGTCAATCAATGAGTGGACAACTCTTATCTAGTGCTTCTCAAGTAAATTACAGCGGATTTGATTTTTAAGTCCTGAGATCTCACATAACAGATTTTGGTCTCATTCCTTAGTTAAATCAGACCCACTATTGAGCACAAGTGAAACCGTCATTGGACCCTTACCTGATAGATTTTGGACCCAACCTCATCTCCACCCCATAATATCTCATTCCAATAAAGTGATTGCTTTTCTCTTGATGCAACTAAACCACTGTATCCTATCGAGAGCAGTTAACATCGAAGAGAATACAACATTCTACAATGGTGGAAGACCCTTCGACTTAATATTATTGAGAAAATTTTTAATTTAAGTCTCTTTAATCCTACTTAGTCATAACTATTATGACTAACCCTAAGAGCATGGGTTAACTTGAATCACCAAGCAACCACATCAAGACAAATCAACCAAATTGATCAGAAAAGTGTAAGATCGGTGGAGATCCCTCCGTTGCTTTTTTTAGATATCAATAAATTGGTCAGGTAAGTAAATGGAACTAATTAAATAACCATCTCTCTTTAGGTCAAACCAAACCATCTTTTTTAGACACCAATAGGCCAATTAATTTTAAATAAATTAGCTTGTGTAACTCAAGCTCGAGCCACTGAACCAATCAGGTCATTGACTTAATTAATCCAACATGAAGTTGTTAATCGATGTGATCAATCTACAACTATTTGATTGATCTCGAGCACTCTTGACTTAATCTTAATCCACTCTTGATTGGATTGGGTCAATCGCTCATCTCGATTGAGCCTTATCATGTAATAATCGATTATCCAAAAGTAATCAAATTACTAGACCTAATTAAACTATCCAAGCCCAAACCTTCATGTTTTATGCTTAAGATTAAGATCTTAAATTCTCAATTTCAGATTTTAATCTTAATTTTAGATCTTTAATACTTAATTTTAGATCTTTAATTCATAATTTTAAATCTTTAATTAAGTCTATTATGAATATGAGATAGTTTAGATGTCGAAACTACTTTCAGATCTAAACTAATAGTCTATGTATCTCATACATAAGTAAAAAAATCTGATCTAAATATGATCAAATATATCACATATATTTATCAAGATTAGATCTAATTACATACATCACATGTATCTTCAAATCTACATCTCATGCAATTTTCAAATCTAGCAAACTACATCTCATGCAATTTTTAGATGAGATAGTTTAGATGTCGAAACTACTTTCAGATCTAAACTAATGGTCTATGTATCTCATACATAAGTAAAAAAATCTGATCTAAATATGATCAAATATATCACATATATTTATCAAGATTAGATCTAATTACATACATCACATGTATCTTCAAATCTACATCTCATGCAATTTTCAAATCTAGCAAACTACATCTCATGCAATTTTTAAATCTAATAACATGCATCTCATGGAATGTCCGATTTAATAACATATATCTCATGCATATTAAAATAGATTATGTATCTCGTACATAACTAAACAAATTTTAGATTTATTAACATGCATCTTATGCATTATACAATAGATTATTTTCATCATTTTTCTTCTTGATTCATACAGGCATCCCTTCCACTATAGTCCTCTATGGCAGGATGGCCTTTACTATGAATTTCAAAGAGTACTAGGCTACTAATAATTATACATATCATAATAAATATTTAAATTTTTTACATCTAATGTAAAAATAGATTTGAACAAATATTTAAATCTAAATTTCATATCTTAAAATATGCATGTGAAATGACAACCTGTGGCTCTGATACCACCTGAAGGATGTCGCACATCTGGCAACATATGTGCAGAAATTAAAATGCACAGTGAAAAAAAAATTTTGATCTAGGTTAAATATTTTAATCTATCTAACATGTATTAAGTAGATTAATCTGCAGGCTAACAGGATCGATCACATACATTTTAAGTGCTAAAATTTAAATCAGATTTAAATAAAAATAAAAATCTAGCGATCTGATCTCCATACCTTTGTGTGGGTCGATGATTTTTGCTATTGATGATCGAAAAAATTTGATGAGATTCTTATAGAGCCGCACATGCATCCGACCTCTATGGATATCCACATGAAATCCTCAATTCGATCAGAGGCTTTTGACTTTATCAGGATGCTAGCTCCTTTGTAGAAGTCATCTCCTGATAGTTGATGAAGAACTTCTCTATTATTTTCTCTCAGACCCTCTCAGAGATGATGGAGAATAAGAAGAGGGAGAGGAAGAAGGAATAGAAGAATCTTTCTCACTATTTTTCTTTCTTCTCACAACCACACCACCCTAAAAAAACCCTAGGGATCTTAACACCCAAGAGGAGACACCTCTCCTTTATTTCACACACACAAGAAAGCCCACAACCCTCTATGTTCCTCATGGCCTCCCTACAGATTTTTCATGGTGAATATCGTATCTCCCGCACAAAATAAAATCCTTTTATGGTTTGGCATGGAGGGAGTTGGAGATAGGGTTGATCTTATCACACAAGAAGATTAAATCAATTCAAACTCCTTTAAATTGATCTTATCCTAATCCAAAAGATGGAGTGCACTACCAAGGGGCATGGAAAAGGCCTTTAGCATGAATAATCTCATGCAAATCTAAAGGGGGCGCATGGGACAAGGTGTAGCATGGAGGGTTTTAGGTGCCAAGGGAGAGAGAGAGTCCCAGTAGACTAGGACACCTCCTTTTGATGCTTATTTAATTCCTAACCAATTTAGGAATTGGTTACATCCAAGAAAGAAAATAATCCTAATCCAATTAGGAATCTAATCTTCTCAATAAGATCCTAATCTAATCAAAAAATTAGTTGAACCCAATTTCTAATCAAATTAGGAATTAGTCTTCCTTATAATTGGATTATCTCATTACTCATTTAGGCATGATCGAATCAAACCCAAACCAAGTCAAATCGAATATAATTCAATTAGACTTGATTCAAATCCTATTGCTTAATCAGATTGAGCCAATTAGCAATCCAATTGCTAATTAATTCTCTTATAATTGATTAACTCTTAGTGAATTACTTTATTGCAACTCTTACACTGGATTAATCATCAATCACATTGATGATAATACCCAATAGCGATTCATAATCGCTAATCAACTATTTGATCAGACAAAGACTTCTTTTATGTGTGACTCTATATGTTCTATTCTGTCTGATAGAGAGATATACTGTGATTTTCATCATAATATTATCGAAACTTCTTAAGATGGATTGGAATGATTCCAACTCTGTCCATCAATGGTCATTGATCATTAAGACGATGTTCGATGAGTCTCACAATCCATCAGTGATACCTAGCAGTATATAGTGACAATCTAGCAGAATAAAATATTAAACTTTTAGGTACAGTTATCGTGTAGTTTGATTCTTTTATCATGAGTCCCAACAAGATGCAAGTCAAAGATAACTCTGTTAGATTTGTGCCCTAGAAGCCAATTACTGGTTGACACATTATGTAATTTCAGAGCTTAAAACTTGTACTTATAAATTTTTATTATCAGTAAAGGCTTTTCCATTCTAATCATATTTATGTGTCTATGATTTATCCTAAAAACTAACAAAAAAATTAACAAAGATGATTTTTGTATGTTCTTAAAGTGTTAAGAATTTGAGATATACATTAATTAGTGGTTAATTTTTAAATATTTCTGATCAAAAGATCATCACGGAGGATAGTGATCAATCTATTTGAGATCGATACACGGTTCACCTCTCTTATGGGCAGATGAATCTCAAGTCTGTGGTGTAGAGACACTAGGGTGAAAGTATGGATGGTTGTTAGAGAACAATTTGCACTGAGCGTGACCAACACGAGAACTACATGGATGTCTACTCACTCATCAGTAGACTTCTCGATGCTACAGTGGTATGAGTGATCCTTTGACCTGCGGTGTCATTGGCTATTCGCAATAAGGCTACTGGGTTTAACTGTATATTTTCTTAGTCTTTAGCCATTCAGATCCTTGCTGTGTTTGTTGGCTTCAGTAGGTTTAGGTTCGCTATTTGGAGTAGGATGCACCTAGATGAAATCTATCGATCTAGATAAAAAAAGAAAAATCTTATGTGATTTGCGAGATTGGATTCAAAATTTTTTTGATCAAAGCAAGTGTAAATACTGAAAAAGAGTTTTCACAAGATTCACAAATGAACTTGAGTCGAGTCAATCTAGCATATGACTGATGATGAGGTCTAACAAATTTTTCAAGACCTCTATCAATTTAGGACTCATGATAGAAAGATTGAATCATATGATAATTGTACCTAAAGATTCATACTTTCATTCTACTGAGTTGTCACTACATACCGCTAGACGTCACTGATGGATTATGAGACTCATCGGGCAGTATTTTGATGATCGATGGCTCTCGAAGGATAGAATTAAAAATATTTCAATCCATCAAAAAGAGTTTCGATGATATTGTGATGGAGATCATAATATATCTTACTACCAGATAGAATGGAACCTATGGGGTTACACATTAAGGAATTTAATCTCGATTTGCTAATTGGACTTATGAAGTTCTAATTAGGTTAGAATTTATTGAAATCCTATTAGGTTTATGAGAACTATGCTAGTACATGGTTAAATCTAATTCTTTTCGAGACTTCGATTTGATTAAGTTCATAGCCTTAAACCTAACCTAAATCTATTTGAATTTTAATTGGACTCTTATTTGTGAGCCCAAGAGGATTTGATTAAGTCAATTAGTTGGCATAATTATCCTAACATTATCTCTTCTTTATCTCCGAATTATCTCTAAGTTGTGTGTAGAATAAAAAGAAAGAATGGGTGGCACCTTCCTTCAATTTTGACAGAAAATGGGGTGCCAAATCTTAGGATATTGCAAGAGGGGCCCACCCTTTTTATGTGGCATGGCATGGAGGAGAGAGAGAGGGACCACGCCCCCTCTCTTGATCAAAACCCTAATGTGGAGCGCCAACCCTAATGTGGGGCACCAAGAGTTAGCGCCCCAACTATCTGACTATATTCTATAGGATGCCTCTTGTACCTACCTAAAGAGACTGATTATTTGCCAGTTATATCTAATTTTATTAAGAATAAATTAGATTAAAAGGGTAAAGGATTCTTATGAGATAAGGATTTACCTTTTTAAGATAACTGAAATTTTCTTTTGAGTCAAGGTAGTGCCTATATAAAGAGAATATCTCTAGCATTTCTTGATGATTGAATTTTGTGAAACCAAAAGTCTCTCTCCCTTCTCCACACCTCCCCTCCTCCATTTTTTCTCTTCCACACACAAAGTTTGGGCATCCCACTTCCACATGCCAAAATTCTGAGGTGATTCTTCTTCAAGAGCGAAGAACAAAGAGAAGAAAAAAAAGGCTACAGATCAAGGAGTTGATCCTGCAGTCTAGATCAAGGTATTGATCTAAGTTTCAAGGCTAAGATTCTACTTAGAGAAAAAGAATCTACAATGAGGAGATCAATTTGAGATTGATCTCGATGGATACCCATAGAGGTCGGACACGTGTGTGGCTTAAGCATCTATGAATCAGTGATCATCGATAGCGGTAAATATCTAACCATGCCAAGGTATGAGTTTCGATCTCATACTTGTCTCTAAATTTTAGATCATATGTTTGTTTTCTCTTGGGTTAAATTTGAGTAGGATTAGATTTGATCTTTTACATGTCAGGTTAAAAGATTTAACCCGTTTGTTTTTCGCTACAGTTCAAAATGGTTTTTAAAATATACACATGCTGCCTACCTAATTTTTTGACAGTGGCATCAGAGCCATAGATTTTTAAAAACACATATGATATAGTTTTTTTATTAGATCTAAAAGTTTTAATGATTTAAAATCAATCTTGTGTTGATATAAGATTGTTCTGGTATAGGATTTACCCTCTATATTGCAAAGGTTATCCTAGCATAAGATTGATCAATTTTGAAAACTATTTTCAAAGTAATTAAATCAATCTTTTAGATCTAAAAATTAACATATGTAATATATTTAATTTTAAGTTTAGATCTAAAATTAGAATAATTAAATATTCACATCAAATTGATATAATTTTATCCTGATATAGGATTTATCTCCTATATTGTAAAGGTTGTCCTAGTTTGATGTGAATCGATTTTTTAAAAAAAATATTTTTAAATATTTTAATTATTATTTTAGATCTAATTATATATATATTTGATATATCTAAATTTAGTTTTGGATCTAAAATTTGATGTATATGTGATGCATATTTAATTTAGATTTGAAACTACATATATTTGATATATGACATTAGGTTTAGATCTGAAACAGTTTCAAGATCATAAGCCACTAATTGCATGCAATGAAATATAATCTAAAAATTATTTTTAGATCTAAAATTATATTGTTGCATGTGGGTATGGGTTGAACAAATTAGGTCTAAGTGATTAAACTGCAATTAGCATCTAATTGATTAAATCGGCTAGAATCCATTGTCGATTTTGAGTAGTTGATTGAATCTAATCGATGGATGATTAAGATTAGATCAAAGGAGCTCAAAATCGAGTTTAGTTGTAGTTGGTCATATTGATTCATATTTTTATGTGAGTTGATTGACTCAAGATCGAATTTGGCTCAATGGTTCAGGTCCATTTTAATAGGTTAACCTAATCGATTCTAATCGACTAATTTGGTGTCTAAGGTAAGTATTTAGATGGTGGTTATTTAATTGATTTCATTATCTGATTTGATCAATTTTGATTGGTGTCTAAGAAAAGTAATGGGAGGACCCTCACACATCTTAACTTACCTAGTCATCTTGAGAGATTCAGTTTCGTGTTAGGTTACTTGTTGACTTGAGTTCACCCATGCCAACTAGGCTGGTTGACATGTTGATGTGCTAACCTAAATTTAATCAGTCGAATATCAGATCTGCTGATTTAAAAGAGATCTAAACCTAAATTTTTTCATTAAATATTAAGTCTAGAGGTCTTCCATCATTGTAGAGATGTGGGTGCCTTCCTGATGTTGATCATTTTCAGTTGGTTACAGTGGTTCGATTGCATCAGAAAGGTATAACCACTCTATTGACATTTGATGTCCTAAGATAGAGATGGAGTTGAATCTAATAACTATTAGGTAAGGGTCCCAATGATGGCTTTATGCCTACTAGTGAATGATGGGTCTGACTTAACTAAGAAATATACCAATAATTATTAGGTGAGGCCATAGGACTTAGAGACTAAGTCCACTACATCTTACTTAGTAAAGCAATAAATAAAGTATTGTCCACTCATTGGTCTATTCTCACCAATAACTGTTAGGTGAGGTGTGTATAGATTACTGAGACCGCAGTACTCATTTGAAATTGATCGTGTATAGATTTTTATTTCTCCATCTGAGGAGTATGAAAGATTTAAGAAAATAGTGGGAGCCTTTATTTATTTTTAAAATCTCTAAAATAAATAATCTTATAAGTATAAATATCTAACTAGAAACTATTCTCTCTATAGATAACCATATCGAGTACCAACCCCTTAGCCCGAATTTTCGATGCCAATAGGTTGACCGGCATCAATTATAAAGACTGGCTTTAGAATCTGAGAATTATTCTCAGCTCTGAAAAACTCACCCATGTCCTAGATCAGGAAGCACTTGTGTTACCTGCTCGTCCATCTCCTGATCAACGAGCTGTACTTGAGAAGTGGATGGATGAAGATAACAAGGCAAAGTGTTAATTCTTAGCATCCATGTCCAATGATCTTCAGCAACAGCATGAAGATATGAAAACTGCTAGAGAGATGCTGACTCATCTGCAAGAGTTGTATGGTGAGTAGAGTCACATAGCTCGCTTTGAGGTCTCCTAGAGATTTTTCAGAGCGAAGATGCGTGATGGGTAGTCTATCAATAATCATTGTCTAATAATGATTAAGGACATAGAGAACCTTCAGAAGTGCAATATGAATATGGATAAAGAATTGCAGGTGGATCTGATCCTCCAGTCTTTTTTTGATTCATATGGATAGTTCATTATGAATTACCATATGAATAAAATCGATACCACTTTGCCTGAGTTATTGAATATGCTAGTAACAACAGAGGACACCTTGAAGTGTTCAAGAGATACAGTTCTAGCTGTGGAGCGGGCTTCCTCGAAAAGAAAGTCTTCTTTTAAGAAGAAGAAAAAGCCTGCAAAGAAGTAGAAGAATGAGGTCAAGCCCAAAAAATAAGTTTCGAAGAAAGTCGATGACAAAGAAAAATATTTTTATTGCAATATCGAAAGCCACTAGAGAAGGAACTGTCCGACCTACTTGGCGACTGTCAAGAGCAGAAAGAAGGATAGGCCTTCTAAAAGTATGTCTGAATTGCTCATTATTAAAACTAATCTAATAGTTTCCTCTTCTTCTAGTCAGATTCTAGATTCTGATTCAAATGCTCATTTGTGCACTTCTATGCAGGGTCTTGAAGAAGTTAGGGGACTGAGGGAAGATGAGATCACTCTTCGGATCGATAATGGAGCAAGGATTGCTGCTGTGGCCATCAGAACCTACTCTCTGTGACTACCATTAGGACTTAGTTTATTTTTGAAAGACTGTTATTATATACCTGTAGCCAGTAGAAATTTGATTTCTATCTCTGTGCTAGCACCGGATAACTATAATTTTTATTTCAATAAAAATATGTATTTAATTTATTTCAAAAATAAAATTATTACATGTGCTTTCTTGATTGACGGTCTTTACCATTTGCATATGGATACGAGTGTAAATATTAATGAGCAAATAGTAAATTCTATAGAGTATAAGAGATCTAGAGATAGAATTAGTCAGAAGTATTTGTGGCACCTTATGCTAGGTCATATTAGAGAGGACAGACTCAATAAACTGAAGAAAGATGATCTTCTTGAACCATTAACTTTCAAGTTTTAATCGATTTATGAATCGTGTCTTCAAAAAAAAAATTGCTCAGCTAACCTTTATGGGACAAGGGGAAAGGGCCACTGAGATATTAGCCCTAGTACACACTGACGTGTGTGGTCCATTCGATGTACAAGTCAGGGGTGGCTATATCTACTTCATAATCTTTATCAATAATTATTCACGGTATAGGTTTGTATATTTGATGCATCAAAAGTCTGAAGCCTTTAAAAAGTTCATAGAGTTCAGACATCAAGTAGAAAAATAGATCGAAAAATCTATAAAGATTCTTCGATCAGATCGAGGAGAGAAATACCTCAGTGGAGAATTTCGGGTCTATCTCAAAAATAATAGCATAGTCTCATAGTGGACACCTCTAGGGACACCTCAGCTCAATAGAGTATCTGAAAGGAGGAATCAGACCCTATTAGATATGGTTCGATCCATGATGAGCTTCACAGCCTTCCTATCTTTCTCTGGGGACATATTTTACTTTCTGTTATTCATCTTTTGAATCAGGTTTCCTCTAAATCGTTCCTACCACATCATATGAGTTATGGCATGATAAGAAGCTAACTCTTGGGTACCTCAAGATTTGAGGATGTCTGTCCTATATCAAGTGACAGCAGGCGGACAAGTTAGAGGCTAGATCCTTTAAGGATCGCTTTATAGGATTTCCTAAGAAAATTATGAGATACTACTTCTATCTTCCTGAGGATCACAATGTGATTGTGAGCCGTCATGCCGTCTTCTTGAAAAAGGAGTTTATCCAAGATGGAGGTAGTGGGAGGAAGATTGAGCTTGAAGAGAAAGTTTCTGAAAAGCATCGAGTCCAAGAACTTGAACCTAGTAATGAGCTAGTAGATGGGATACCTCCTCCACCTTGTAGATCAAGTAGGGTCTTCCGTCCTCCTAAAAGGTACTTACGTATTCTTACAGAGGATTTAAAGGAATCATTTTTTTGTGGAAGATAGAGACATTAGGAATGATCCCAAAACTTACGATGAGATAATGTTAGATATAGACTCCAAGAAATGAATGGAAGCGATGAAGTCAGAAATTGACTCCATGCATTCCAACTAGGTTTGGTCCTTAGTAGATCTACCTAAAGGTATTGTATCTATTGGGTATAAATAGATTTATAAAAAAAAAATTGGATCGGATGGTAAGGTAGAGACCTATAAGGCAAGGCTAGTTGTGAAAAATTATAGTCAACTGAAGGCATTGACTATCATGAAATCTTTTCATCCGTATCCATACTGAAATCCATCCATACTCTGCTTGTAATAGTAGCCTTTTATGATTATAAAATCTGACAGATGGATGTAAAAATTACTTTCCTAAATAGATATCTTAAGGAAGATATCTATATGGAGTAGTCTCTGGGTTTCATGTCTAATGATAGTGATCACAAGGTCTGCAAGCTGTAAAGATCTATACATGGACTTAAGCAAGCATCTTGGAGTTGGAACACTCATTTCAATAATGTGATCAAAATATTTAATTTCATCAAAAATGAGGAGGAGCTGTGTGTGTACAAAAAGGTTAGTGGGAGCACTATCATATTTCTCATATTGTATGTAGATGACATCCTCCTGATTGAGAATGATATTTTCATACTGACATTAGTCAAAGTATGATTGTCGAAAGAGTTTGTCATAAAAGATCTAGGAGAAGCTTCCTACATTCTTGGTATAAAGGGCTATAGAGACAGATTAAAAGAATTATAGGACTCTCACAGTGAATGTACATAAAGGAGGTGCTGAAAAGGTTCAACATGAAAAACTCCAAGAGGTATCTTTTGCCCCTTAGACATGGCATTCATCTCTCCAAGAAGATATGCCCTGACACACCTGAGGAGATTCAGTGCATAAGCAAGATCCCTTATGTTTCAATAATAGGGAGCCTCATGTATGCCATATTATGTACACACCCTGATATAGCACTTGCCATGAGTGTCACGAGTAGATATCAGGTAAATCCAGGTGAAGAACACTGGATTGATGTTAAAAATATCTTTAAGTACTTGAGAAGGACTAAGAATTTGATGTTGATCTTTGGTGGAGGATCGGAGCTGAAAATTGAGGGATACATCGATTCACACTTTATAACCGATGTCGATGATGAAAAATCTACATCAGGGTGTATCTTCTTATGTAATAATGGTGTGGTTAGCTGAAAAAGTTTCAAGTAGCCAATCATTGCAGATTCGATCAAGAAAGTCGAGTACATCGCCACCTCTGAAGCTGCTAAAGAAGCCTTTTGGTTCAAAAAGTTTGTTGTAGAGCTGGATGTGATGCCATCAGATGTCATTGCACTGCACTACAACAATAACGGCACCATAGCCCTCACTAAGGAGCCTAGATCTCATCAGAAGTCCAAGCACATAGAGTGATGGTTTTACATTATATGTGAATACCTCAAGAAGAAGTTCATTGAGGTGCAGAGAGTCGACTCTATGCTGAACATGGCGGACCTACTGACCAAGCCTCTCAGCTAGCAGAAGACCAAAGCTCACCTTGAGAAGATGGGTCTTAGGTACATGGCCAATTGGCTTTAGGTCAAGTGGGAGTTTGTTAGATTTGTGCCCTAGAAGCCAATTGTTGGCTGACACATTATGTAATTCTAGGGCTTAAAACTTATACTTGTAAATTTTCATTATCAGTAAGAGGCTTTTCCATTCCAATCATGTTTATGTGTCCATGATTTGTCTTAGAAATTAACAAAGATGATTTTTATATATTCTTAAAGTGTTAAGAATTTGAGACATACATTACTTAGTGGTTAATTTCTAAATGCTCCTGATCAAAGGATTGTCATGGAGGACAGTGATCAATCCATTTGAGATCGATGCACGGTTCACCTCTTTGTGGGCAGATGAGTCTCGAGTCCGCAGTGTAGAAACACTAGGATGAAGGTGCAGATGGTTATTAGGGAATAACTTACACTGAGTGTGACCAACATGAAAATCAAATGGATGTCTACTCACTCGTTAGTGATCTTCTCAATGCTGCAGTGGTGTGAGTGGTCCTTTGACCTATGGTGTCATTGGCTATTCATAGCGAGGCTACTGGATTTGACTACACATTTTCATGATCCCTGATATTTGAATCCTTGCTGTGTATGTTGGCTTCAGTAGGTTTAAGTTCATTATTTGGAATAGGATGTACCTAGATGGAATCTATCAACCTTGATAGAAAAAAAGAAGTCCTATGCAATTTGTGAGATTGAGTTCAGAAATTCTTAGACTAAAGTAAGTGTGAATACTGAAAAAGAGTTTCCATGGGATTCACAAATGAACTCGATGTTGGGAATAGTGTCCCAAAGCCAATCGTCAGTCTGTTGATGGTTATGCTTTTTATTATATTAGTATATAAATCATAAATAAATAAAAGTTATTTTGATATTTTTCATCATAAATTATCATCTTCTAATGAACTCCTGTGTTGTGGTGAAGTCCTTAGGACTATTTAGACTCGACAAAGGAGGATTTATCATTTAGTCCTTAAATCTGTTCGCGATCAAATGATATCTTGTTACCAAGGACAATAATATTTATCGAGCATATGTCGTTGTATGCTATATAGGTTGGTTGTCCTCTTAACCAAGGAGTGTGGAGACACTGGTATGGCATACAGGTGAGATGTGAGGGTACATCTGCACTGAACGTGACTGACTCTGGAGCCATCTCTGCTGTCAAGATTTGCTCCGATGGGATATAGGTATAAATGTCCCTCCGACCTGAGACCGCCACGGTGACTTGCAAGCAACTCACTGCACTTAGGCACTAGACTACCTGAATTTCTAATTCAATAACGGAAGGTTGCTAGGTGTAGTCAAGTACTTGACTTATCGGTGCATGTGTCAAGATGGGATTGACTACTCCAGTTCAGGAGCTGTGTACAGTCGTGTTTCAATTTAGCAAAACCTTGGCCAGGGTAGTCCTAGTGAGGAGTCACAGGACTGATTGAGTTGAGCACGACCCGGATGATCTAATCAGGATTGACAGTTTAACCCTGAATCATCCTAAACACAGGGGTCAAAAGAGATGAATTATACAGTAACCATATTCATGTAGATTTTGAGTGTTGCGATTGCGACTATTCGATCTATCCAGATATCGGGTACCATTGCTAGATGGTCACTTCGATTAGTACAGGAATTGGTTCCTGTGCTACCGATTTAGGTTCGAACCTGCGGGGTCACACACATTAGAGGTTCCTATCTGATCTGATGGCTGATGAAGAGTCCTAATATTCATGGACTATGAGTCCTATGTGTCTGGAACTCTGTGATTGAGAATTAGGATTCTCTGATCATAAGTCCCACACATTTTTGGGTATCGGGGTCAAGAGTCCCACTGGTTTGAGACTCTTCGATCAAGGTTTCATATTGATGGACTTTGATACTCGATTGCCCATCAAATTTGGACTCAATATTTATGAGAGGTTTAACTAGTGATTTGATCACTAATTAACTCAATTTGATTGAGTAATTATTTTTGGATCAAGTCCAGTTGAATTGGATTCAGTTGGGTTTGACCCGATTAGGTTAAGAGTTGACCTAATCGTCGAGATGGTTTGATCCTTGATTTGATCAGGGGTTGGGCTTAGTCAATTCTTAATTTGATTAAAATTTTATTGAGCTTAATTAAGCTTAATTAAGTTGGATTTAATTTAGTCTAATTGTGCTTAACCTATTTTGATTAGGTTGGTTCAATTTGGATGAAACCATCTTTTGAATTTAACTCCCTGCGCCACCTCACATATCTGCGCCCATTTGAATTCATGAGAAGGAACTTCTCATGAATTTTTCCTCACGCAAAGGCCTTCCCATGCCCCACTTTTGTGTGCCTTATGGGTAGATAAGGATGATTGGTTGGTCATTCAAATTCAAAAGAAAGTTTGAATTTGAATGAGCAACCAATCCTTGCGTCATATCCTTATCTTCTTTAGCACCCCATATTTTACATGAGAAAATATTTCTTGTGAAAACACTTTATGCACAAATGAAGCCATGCCCCTTCTCTTCTCATGCCCAAGTGGATAGGGATGAGTTGGTTTTTGTTTGAATTCAAATTTGATTTGAATTCAAATGTGTAACCACTTGTCTTTATCCTCTCACGCGGATAAGACACGTTTTGAACTATTTTAAAAGAGATAGAGAGGTGGGGCGTGCGTAGAATTTTTTGGAGAGAAAGTTTGGGGTGTGAGGAACCTTTCTGCATGAGGTGAAGGTCCAAAACCTTTCGAGAGAAAAAGAAAGAAAAGAAAGAAAAAAAGGTGCAGAGTTTTTCTTAGTGTACCCTAGGGTTTCAGCCTGGGGTTCGGAAAGTGAGAAGGTGAGCTACGAGTGTCGTGAGCTCACCAAATTTTAGGAAGATCTTCAACATCCTCTCAAGCACGTTTGTTGATGATCTAGAGTATCCAAAGAATCGATAGACATCGATTGAAGGAGTTCGATCAGCATCGACTGTCGAAAGGGCTCTACAATGAGCTAGCACCCGTGAGGAGCCGATCAGATCGGGAGCCTCGTGTGGATGATGCACAGTGGCCAGACATACTATGTGGCTACATCACGATGATCAGACTCTCCTGATGGTGATCAGATTGTGGCGATCTACTATCCGCACAAAGGTATTGTGTTCTGAACATATTACAGTAAAGTATTTATTGTTCAAATTCAAATTTCAAATTTAAATGCATGCATGCTGTATATCATATTTAGATCCTAGTGTAGGATAAATATATGTTAATTAATTAGATTAATTAATATTTTTCACTGTAAAATCATAATTTTAAAAAAGTTTTAAAATTACCATTTTACCCCTGCACTGAATTTCGCTTCAAATGGTGTCATAGCATGTTCTAAAATATGATATATGAATTTGCATGCGTAGATTAAGTTGTAATCTAAAAGTTTAAATTTGAAATTTAAAATTCAAAATTTGAAATTTGAAAGTTGTTAAAAATTTAAAAGTTTGAAATTCAAAATTTAAAATTTGAATTTTGAAATCTAAAATTTGAAATTTAAAATTTAAAAATTTGAAATTCAAAATTTGAAATTTGATTGAAATTTTAAATTTAAAATTCAAAATTTAAAATTTAAAAATTTGAAATTTGAAATTTATTTAAAATTTAAAATTCAAAATTTAAAATTTAAAATTTAAAATTCAAATTTTGAAATTGGTATATTTAGATATACTTGATCCAAGTAGCAAGTAATCGAATTGGGTTGGTTGCCATGGCTGTCTGGTCATAAGAGAAAAGTAGGGTTTAAAGGCCCTCTCCTCCCATTCGATGGGGTCTCCTATGGCGGTAGGGGTGCCGCTGAATTATATCCCATGAAGATGAAGCAGCGAAAGGACTTAATTATAAAGGTTCAATTATAAAATTTACCATAAATGTGTTAGATTAGATCTAAAGGAATATTCATGATTTATTTTGATTGAGTTATTTTCTGTTATGTAATTAGCAATAGGATTGCTATTTATGAAATGTGCTGATCTATTTGTGAAATGAGTCAATATGTTTGGTGAATAGAAAATAAAATCTTTCAAATTTGAAAATTATTTTCGAAAAGCCAAACCCTGACCTATCAGTCCAAATACTTAATTAAAAGAATTAAGTGTTGTCAAGTTGGTCTAGAATTATGAATTAAGACCTAAGACAATTGCATAAACTTGTGGGTCAATGGGTTAGATGGATTAGATCCATAATTGGGTTAGACCTAAGGTTAGCATAAAGAAATGGACTAAATTAGAGTAATTGGTCAAATCTAATCAAAAGTTGAATTAGATTAGGTTAAGGACACTCTAGACTCAACTCCAATAGTTGTAGTTGAATGGGTCCATGTCTTTAACTAGACCAAGATGGACTTAATTCATGGCTACGCGGTGGAACCCTATTTACTAAGTTGATCAAATTAAAACTAATGAATTGGTTGGTGTCTAAGGTAAGTTCGGCAGTTTGACCAGTAGTTCTTAAGTGGGAGCTACTCGCTTTGATTCGATCTCTGACGAGTTAATAGCTTATCCCCACCATTGATCTCACTTACCTGGCCAACCTGGTGAGTTAGATTTTGATTAGATCACTTGGTGATTAGGGCTCACCCATGTCATTAGGTAAATAAGTGTGACTGATTTAGGTGCTCCTAATGCCAGCTCTAATTAAATCTTTTTTAATCTGACTTGGTGAAGTCAGTGGGAGGATTGAAATTGACTGATTAATTTCTTCTCTTCTATCCTTTAATAAAATCTTCAAAATTATTAGGTCCCTAAAATGATTAAGTTATAGTGATAACTAAGTCATAGCCTCCCATTAAGTGAGTGATAATGAGTCCATTAGTTTAGTAATCATTGGAGGCCCAAAGGCCTGGTGCTTATTGACTAATGGAATTATCATTCATAATATGATAATTTGGTTTGAGTCTTTTTGATGGTGGTCAGGTTGGCCAGCCAAAGTCGGGCCTGATCGTTTATTGGTCTGATTCACCAAATTAAGTCATGTTAATGGTTGGACCTAACCAGATCTTTTCAGTGGAGGCCAAAGCTTACTGATTAGGTTCTGGGGCAAAATTGATTACTAGAAGTTGTTTAGAGAAACAACTGGTTATGAACCTACCCATAGATGCACATGAGTTGACCAAAGTTGGGCTCGTGTGTAGTCTGTGAGGATTCTAGTATCCATTAAGGAATTAAAGTAATTCCTCAAATTGGAGGTTGAGGCTACCAGTTCGTAAAAATATTGGAAGAAACTTTAGACTAAAGTCTAAGTCTTTAGTATTAATAATTTATGTACTAATAGAGGTCTGGTTTTCTTTTAAACAGCTATGGCCACTATCCTGTCACTCCGGTCATTATTAGATAATGACAAGCTCATGGGACCTAATTTCGATAGCTGGTATCAAAAATTAAAAATCATCCTTGAGCATGAGCGGATCCTTTATGTAGTAACGAATCCGACACCGAGGAGCCAGCACCGAATGCTAGAGGGACGGTCCGAGACACTTATCAGAAGTGGCTCAATGACCGCACCACCGTTCGGTGCATAATGCTAGTGGCAATAAATGATGAGTTCAGCTGCAGGTTTGAGAACGCCCAGCCATAGGAGATGCTTCAAATGTTGAACGACTCCTTTGGCACGCCTAATGATGTTAAAAGGCACAAAACTAGTTGTGCCATTTTCAATGCTCGAATGAGAGATGGGGCCTCAGTCACTGATCATGTATTGTAAATGATCGAAATGATTGAGCGCCTAAGTAAACTGGGCTTTCCCCTACATGAGCAGCTCGGTAAGGATGCGATCCTTAATTCATTGCTCAAGTCCTTTCTTCCCTTCCTTACTCATTTTTGAATGACAAAGTCTGCAGTGAACTACCACGGCTTGTTGAGGTTGCTGCAGAACTTTGAGAAGGACCACCAGCTCCATAAGGAGTCGGTGAATATTGTGGGAGGGTCTTCTTCTGATCGTCGACCCTTTAAGAAAGGGAAGAAGAACAAGAAGAAGAAGAACAAGAAGGTGCAGCCGCATGCTGGGACGTCTGCACAGGGTCAGACCAAGAAGTGCAAGCCCGACCAGAGCCAGACGGAGTGCTTCTTTTGCAAGAAGCAGGGGCACTGGAAGAGGAACTGTCCTCTATACATTGCCTCCTTGGACCCAAACAGGCCGAAGAAGTAAGGTAATTATATGATAACACCTTGCAACTTTTTCATTTGTGATACTACTGTCTGGGTATTGGATACCAGAAGCCCTTATCATATTTGCAATTCGATGCAGGGTCTGCAGGTTAGTAGGAGATTTGCTGAAGACAAGAGGTTCCTGAACGTTGGAGATGGAAGTAAAGTTTCAGTTCTAGCTTTAGGAATCATAAACCTTGTAATCAATTCTCGTAATATAATTCTGAGTGAATGTCACTATTGTCCAAGCTTTTTATTAAATATTATTTCTGTAGGCCTTTTGGCCATGTATGGTTATGATGTTTTAATAAAAGAAAATGTTTGCAATATCATTTTGAATGGTGTTACAATATTTGTTGGATAACTAAATAATGAAATTTACTTTCTATCACAACCTGTTAATGTGGTTCAAACCTCTGATAAATGCCCTAGAATAGATAATGTATCAAAAGTCTACCTTTGGCACTGTAGGTTAGGTTATATCAATAAGAATAAGATAAATAGGTTAGCTCAAGAAAGAATTCTTGAAGTTGGTAATTGTGAATCACTTCCAACCTGTGAGTCCTGTCTACTTGGAAAGATGACCAAGTCATCTTTTACTGAAAAAGGTGAGCGAGCCAGTGAACTCTTGGGTCTGGTACATTCTGATGTATGTAGATCCATGAGCTCAAGTGCAAGAGGTGGAGATTTCTACTTCATAACCTTCACAGACGACCTATCGAGGTATGGATATGTCTATTTAATGAAGCATAAGTCAGAGTCATTTGAAATGTTCAAACTATTTCGAAATGAGGTAGAAAAATAAATTAGGAAGTGTATTAAAACTCTTCGATCTGATCGAGGAGGTGAATACCTTTCTAATGAGTTTTTGACATATTTAGGGGAGAATGAGATTCTCTCTCAGTGGACTCCTCCTGAAACACCACAGCATAATGGTGTATCTGAAAGGAGGAATCGGACCTTGTTAGACATGGTCTGATCCATGATGGGGTTTGCTGGTCTATCGATCTCCCTCTGGGGATATGCACTCGAATCGGCTTGTTACCTTCTAAATAGGGTTTCGAGTAAGTCTGTAACCAAAACGTCATATGAGTTATGGATAGGACGTAAGCTAGTACTCTCGCACCTTAGGGTTTGGGGGTGTCCGGCTTATGTTAAACATTTAATTACGGACAAGCTTGGACCTAAGTCTGACAAGTGTAATTTCATAGGATCCCCAAAAATGAGCAAAGGATATTATTTCTATCTAGCTGATGAGCAAAAGATGTTTGTCAGCCTTAAGGCAATCTTTTTAGAAAAGGAGTTCCTTGGTGCAGGGACTGTTGCCTCTAAGGTCGAACTTGAGGAAGTTCGACAGGTGAAAAAACTGACACAAGTAGCTGAACCTGAACCAGATTTGATTAGATCAGATCCGGAGCCCATTATTTTTGCATCCTTAAGACAATCTGATAGAGTACCACGTCAACCGGACAGATACTATGGTTTCTTGGTCTGAGATGGCGATCCTATTGAACTTGATGAAAATGATGACGATCCGATCACCTACATGGATGCAATGCAGAGACCTGACTCTGAGAAATGGCTAGAGGCCATGAAATCCGAAATGGAGTCTATGAAGGTCAACGATGTGTGGACATTGGTTGACCCACCCGAAGGAGTAAAACCCATTGGGTGTAAGTGGGTCTTCAAGAGGAAGAGGGGCACAGACGGAAAGGTAGAAACCTATAAAGCCTGTCTGGTTACCAAGGGATATCGTCAACGTTATGGTATAGACTATGACGAGATATTTTCTCCTGTGGCAATACTCAAATCCATTCAGATTATGCTTACGATAGCTGCCCATCTGGACTATGAAATCTGACAGATGGATGTGAAGACAGCTTTTCTAAATGGAGAGCTGGATGAAGAGGTGTATATGATACAACCTGAAAGATTCACATCCACAGATGAGTCTAAGGTGTGCAGGCTACAGAGGTCTATTTATAGACTTAAGTAGGCATCCCGGAGTTGGAACATACATTTTGATAGGATGATCAAGACGTATGGCTTTGTTAAGAATGGAGAAGAGCCCTGCATTTATAAGTGGGCTAATGGTCCAGTAATGGTATTTCTTGTATTGTATGTGGATGACATTCTCTTAATCGGGAATGATGTCCCTGCATTACAGAGAATAAAGATTTGGCTGTCATCACAATTCTTCATGAATGATCTGGGAGAAGCTTCCTACATCCTAGGGATGAGGATCTATAGGGATAGATCTAAAAGGTTGCTTGGCTTATCCCAGTCCATATATATTGATACTATGCTGAAAAGGTTCAGCATGGAGAATTTCAAGAAAGGCTATCTACCGATAGGCCATGGAATTTCTCTCTCGAAGAGGGATTGTCCGACAACACCTCAAGAGAGAGAGCGTATGGAAGAATTCCATATGCTTCAGCAGTGGGATCTATCATGTACGCCATGACATGTACACGATCAGATATGGCATACTCATTAGGGGTAGTGAGTAGATACCAATCTGATCCAGGAGAGAATCACTGGAAGGTTGTTAAAACCATCTTGAAGTATTTAAGAAATACTAAGGACCAGTGGCTTATTTATGGTGAATCGGACTTGAGACTTATAGGGTTTACAAACTCTAGTTTTCAGTCTGATTATGATGATAGCAAGAGTGTGTCGGGATTTATTTTTACTCTTAATGGTGGGGCTGTCTGCTGGAAGAGTTCCAAGCAGTACATAGTGGCTGATTCAGTTTGCGAGATGGAGTATGTCGCTGCATCAGATGCTGCCAAAGAAGCGGTGTGGCTGAGAAAATTCATCACCGAGCTCAGAGTAGCACCCTCCCTTGTTGGTCCAGTTCTGTTCTACTGTGACAGCTCTGGAGCCATTGCTCAGGTGAAGGAACCGAAGGCACACCAGCGGACGAAGCATATTCTGCACCGCTACTATCTCATCCAGAAAATCATGGATCGAGGTGATGTCGACCTTCAGAAGATCGACGGAAAGGAGAACCTGGCCGACCCATTCACTAAAGCCATTACGGTGAAGGAGTTCGATGACTTCAAGTCGAAGATGGGTATTAGATACTGCACCGAATGGCTTTAGGCCAAGTGGAAGATTGTTGGGAATAGTATCCCAAAGTCAATCGTTAGCCTGTTGACGGTTGTGCTCTTTATTGTATTAGCACATAAATCATAAATAAATAAAAAATATTTTAATATTTTTCATCACAAATTATCATCTTCTAATGAACTCCTGTGTTGTGGTGAAGTCCTTAGGACTATTTAGACTTGACAAAGGAGGATTTGTCGTTTAGTCCTTAAATCTGTTCGCGATCAAATGATACTTTGTTATCAAGGACAACAATGTTTATCGAGTATAGGTCGTTGTATGCCATATAGGTTGGTTGTCCTCTTAACCAAGGAGTGTGGAGACACTGGTATGGCTTATAGGTGAGATGTAAGGGTACATCTACACTGAACATGACCGACTCTGGAGCCATCTCTACTGTCAAGATTTGCTTCGATGGGATATGGGTATAAATATCTCTCCGATCTGAGACCGCCACGGTGACTTGCAAGCAACTCACTGCACTTAGGCACTGGGCTACCTGAATTTCTAATTCAGTGACGGAAGGCTGCTGGGTGTAGTCAAGTACTTGACTTGTCTGTGCGTGTGTCAAGATGGGATTGACCACTCCAGTTCAGGAGCTGTGTACAGTCATGTTTTAATTTAACAAAATTTTGGCCAGGGTAGTCCTAGTGAGGAGTCACAGGATTGATTGAGTTTAGCACGACTCGGATGATCTAATCAGGATTGATAGTTTAACCCTGAGTCGTCCTAAACACAAGGATAAAAAAGGGATGAATTATATAGTAACCATATTCATGTAGGTTCTGAGTGTTGCAATTGCGACTATTCGACCTATCCAGACATCGGGTACCATTGCTAGATGGTCACTTCGATTAGTACAGGAATTGATTCCTGTGCTACCGGCTTAGGTTCGAACCTGCGGGGTCACACACATTAGAGGTTCCTATCTGATCTGATGGCTGATGAAGAGTTCTAATATTCATGGACTATGAGTCCTACATGTCTGGGACTCTATGATCGAGAATCAGGATTCTCTGATCACAAGTCCCACATATTTTTGGGTACCGGGGTCAAGAGTCCCACTGGTTTGAGACTCTTCGATCAAGATTTCATATTGATGGACTTTGATGCCCGATTGCCCATCGGATTTGGACTCAATATTTATGAGAGATTTAATTAGTGATTTGATCACTAATTAACTCAATTTGATTGAGTAATTATTTTTGGATCAAGTCCAGTTGAATTGGATTCAGTTGGGTTTGACCTGATTAGGTTAAGAGTTGACCTAATCGTCGAGATGGTTTGGTCCCTGATTTGATCAGGGGTTGAGCTTAGTCAATTCTTGATTTGATTAAAATTTTATTGAGCCTAATTAAGCCTAATTAAGTTGGGTTTAATTTAGTCTAATTGTGCTTAACCTATTTTGATTAGGTTGGTTCAATTTGGATGAAACCATCTTTTGAATTTAACTCCCTGTGCCACCTCACATATTTGCGCCCATTTGAATTCACGAGAAGGAACTTCTCATGAATTTTTTCTCACGCAAAGGCCTTCCTATGCCCCACTTTTGTGCGCCTTATGGGTGGATAAGGATGATTGGTTGGTCATTCAAATTCAAAAGAAAGTTTGAATTTGAATGAGCAACAAATCCTTGCACCATATCCTTATCTTCTTTAGCGCCCCATATTTTACATGAGAAAATATTTCTTATGAAAACACTCCATGCACAAATGAAGCCATGCCCCTTCTCTTCTCATGCCCAAGTGGATAGGGATGAGTTGGTTTTTGTTTGAATTCAAATTTGATTTGAATTCAAATGTGTAACCACTTGTCTTTATCCTCTCACGCGGATAAGACACATTTTGAACTATTTTAAAAGAGATAGAGAGGTGGGGCGTGCGTAGAATTTTTTAGAGAGAAAGTTTGGGGTGTGAGGAACCTTTCTGCATGAGGTGAAGGTCCAAAACCTTTCGAGAGAAAAAGAAAGAAAAGAAAGAAAAAAAGGTGTAGAGTTTTTCTTAGTGTACCCTAGGGTTTCAACCTGGGGTTCGAAAAGTGAGAAGGTGAGCTACGAGTGTCGTGAGCTCACCAAATTTTAGAAAGATCTTCAACATCCTCTCAAGCATGTTTGCTGATGATCTGGAGTATCCAAAGAATTGATAGACATCGATCGAAGGAGTTCGATCAGCATCGACCGTCGAAAGAGCTCTACAACGAGCTAGCACCCGTGAGGAGCCGATCAGACCGGGAGCCCGTGTGGATGATCCGCAGAGGCCAGACGTGCTGTGTGGCTGTATCACGATGATCAAACTCTCTTGATGGTGATCAGATTGCGATGATCTACTATCCACACAAAGGTATTGTGTTCTGAACACATTACAGTAAAGTGTTTACTGTTCAAATTCAAATTTCAAATTTAAATGCATGCATGCTGTATATCATATTTAGATCCTAGTGTAGGATAAATATATGTTAATTAATTAGATTAATTTAATATTTTCTATTGTAAAATCATAAATTTAAAAAAGTTTTAAAATTATCATTTTATCCCTGCACTGAATTTTGCTTCACTCGAGTTGAGCCAATCTAGCATATGACTGACGATGGGGTTTGACGAGTTCTTCAAGACCTCCATCAAGTTGGGACTCATGATAGAAGGATTGAATCATACGATAACTACACCTATGGATTCATATTTTTATTCTTCTGGATTGCCACTACATACTGCTAAGTGTCTCTGGTAGATTGTGAGACTCATCGAGCATCGTCTTGATGATCGATGGCTCTGGAAGGATAGAATTGAAAATATTCCAATCCATTGAAAAAAATTTCGATGATATTATGATGGAGATCACAATATATCTCACTATCAGATAGAATAAAACCAATGAGGTCACATATTAAGGAATTTAATCTCGAATTTGCCAATTGGACTTATGAAGTTCTAATTGAGTTAGGGTTTATTGAAATCTTATTAGATTTATGAGAACCATGCTAGCACATGGTTAAATCTAATTCTTCTCGAGACTTTGATTTGATTAAGTCTATAGCCTTGAACCTAATCTAAATTCATTTGGGTTTTAATTGGGCTTTTATTTATGAGCCCAAAAAGATTTGATTAAATCAATTAGTTGGCATAATTATCCTAATATTATCTCTTTTTTATCTCCTAATTAGCTCTAAGTGGTGTGTGGAATAAAAGAGAAGAATGGGTGGCACCTTCCTTCAATTTTGACAGGAAATGGGGTGCGAAATCTCAGGATATTGCAAGAGGAGCCTGCCCCTCTTATGTGGCATGGTGTGGAGGAGAGAGAGAGAGGGGCCATGCCCCCTCTCTTGATCAAAACCCTAATGTGGGGCACCAACCAACTACCTGACTTATATTTCATAGGGTGCCTCTTGTACCTACCTAAAGGGACTGATTATTTGTTAATTATATCTGATTTTATTGAGAATAAATCAGATTGAAAAGGTAGAATATTCTTGAGATAAGGATGTACCTTTTTAAGATAATTGAATTCCTCTTTTGAGTCAGGATAGTGCCTATATAAAGAGAATGTCTCTAGGATTTCTTGATGATAAAATTTTGTGAAACCAAAGTCTCTCTCCCTTCTCCATGCCTCCCCTCCTCCCTCTTTTCTCTTCCACGCTTAAAGTTTGGGCATCCCACTTCCATACGCCAAAAGTCTGAGGTGATTCTTCTTCAAGAGCGAAGAACAAGGAGAAGAAGAAGAAGACTGTAGATCAAGGAGTTGATCCCACAGTCTAGATCAAGATGTTGATCTAAGTTCCAAGGTTAAGATTCTACTTGGAGAAGAAGAATCTACAATGAGGAGATCAGTTGAGGTTGATCCCGGTGGATATCCGTAGAGGTCGGATACGTGTGCAGCTCGAACATCTACGAATCCGTGATCATCGGTAGTGGTGAATATCTACCTGTACCAAGGTATTGAGATCTGATCTCATACTTGTCTCTAAATTTCAGATCATATGTTTATTTTCTCCTAGATTTTTGGGTAGGATTATATTTGATCTTTTGCATGTCAGGTTAAAGGGTTTAATCTATTTATTTTTTGCTATGTTCAAAAATATTTTGAAAATACACATGCTGTCTATCCAATTTTCTAACAAACTCATCAAATCTGTTCATCCATCATATGTCAGATTCAATTGACTTGAGTCTGTGTGAAACTTTCTAAAAATTTTTTTCCATCATTCACCAACCATGGTTATGAATTTTAAGACTCAGTCTTACAAATTGCATAGGATCTTTCCCTATCTACCAAGATCGACAGATCCCATCTTGGTGCATACCTTATTCTTACAATGGACCTATTGTAGCTAACATATACCATAAGATTCTGAATGGCAAGATAAGCAGGTGATTGTATAGTCAAATTACAGCAACCCTACTTGAACAATTGAGTCACCATAGGTTCAAGAACTATCTACACAACTACAACTTGGAGCAAGTCATCGACGAGTAGGTAGCCATCCTAGTGACTTCTCATATTGATCACGCTCAGTACCCTGGATCTCTATCGAGCACCTATACTCTTGCTTTAGTATCCTTACACTGTCAATTCGAGACTCATCTACCCATGAAGAAAAGCGATCCATACACTGATCTATACGGATCAATCATTATCTTCGTGACGATCCATTAATCGAAAGTATTTAGAAATTAATCACTAATGATATATACCTCAAATTCTCAACTTTTGAGAGTACGTGTCATCATTTGTTAATTCTTCGGATGATTCAAGGACACAATTTAAATACAACATGAATGAAAAATAATTCAAATTTATTTATTTTAAAAATTTAATTATAAAATTATGTCCCTAGAATGTGTACATGTGTCAGCCAATTTGACTTCTAGGGCATACATCTAACAATGAGTTTCTCAAGTGAAAATATTTCAAGGCTCTGTCATTCTATTTCTAATTTTTTTGAGCCGTAATTCCTTTCAAATCCCTCTCCCATAAAAATTGGACCTTTCTATTCATTTCCACCCTATCCTTGTGGTCCTTGTTCTCCAATGGCACCTCGAAAGTAATTGGCACAAAGGAAGAGAAAGTTTCGTGTAGAAATTTAAAAATTTAGAATTTTTTCAAATCATTCTCCCATGCAAAAAAGAAGAACCCAGCATCAAAATAATCTTTAAGTTTTTAAAGCAAGAAAGAATTTTAATTGGATAGAAAATTAACAGACTGGACTAAGAAATTCTATGCTCTTTTGACCTATCCGAACTCAGTTCAAGAATTCTTTGAAAATATAAAGCTCAGGATTGAAAATTTGGACTCAAAAGTTTGAAGTGTCCGTATTGTGTTGGATGATATAAGATTAGATCGAACACTAAGGATATCTACTGATGGACTAAAAATTTATCTGCTTCTTGGATTTGCTCACCAATCCTAGATAAGTGAGAGAATTTTATGGTTGCATAAAAATAAGAGTTGAAAGTCTAGTTTTCAAAATAAAAGGTATGCAGGTTGAGTGGATGTTGATAATATTGGACACATGCTAGGAGCACCTCGAATTGTCTCAAGCAGTGATATATTTGAATTTTATGTTGATTTCAAATGATATCGAGGGTATTGAGGATATCAATGCCAGTCAGCTGAGTATAAAAATGCGGTTACTATGACTAGCAAGATCTTCTTCATATTAGTTATGCATCACATTCTCTAAAAAATTTTACTTTGCATACCAGCACTTATACTATAACAGATGTCCAGATTGAGGATCTAGTAGTTTAGATAAAAATAGTTCCACCTCCATAGATCAATCATCCAAAGAGCATAGATCAATTATTTGGTATATTGGATGAGAATGCATTTATTGATAGGATTTCCATCAGAATCATTTCTTTTGTTTATGCAAAGATTCAAAGGTATACTTCATAGACACAGTAGGTAAAATGAGATCTAATAGAGGTACAATCATTGGTCAAAAGAAGTCAATATGATTGATTCAGGCTATCACTTCAGCGAGGAAGTATGTGCATGATTGAGGCTAGTTATTTAGAGATACTAGACCACCCTCTCCATCTAGTCAATCTGGACTTTCTTCTTAAAGCTATACCAACCTACTCTCACTTAGAATGCTAGGATTTATTTCTTAAAACTTTAGTCATCCTAGCAATCCATTTTTAGAATCCTTAGGATATAGCTATCATATATCTTATTTGTTTTTCATGTTTAAAATAATAAAAATTTAGATCACTTTTGTAATCATATTTTAGTAAATTAATAAAAATATAACTTTTTTATTAGACTTAATGTGTTTGATGTGTCTACTTATTCAATGATTATTCTTATTTGCTTAATTGAATATTTGCCTTGTTTATAGAATTAAGGAGGAGAAATATATATAAGCTAATATTAAATTTAAATGAATACTTGATCAAATTGAATAAAAATGTATAATTTGGAAGAAAAATAGGGAGAACCAAGATAAATGAATCTTGTGGCATTAACTACTAAATTGGAGGAGAATTAAGTAAATCATGCTTTTGATTACTAATTATAAAAAATAGGAAGAGAAAATATTATTGAAGAAATCATCTTGGAAACTTAATAGGATAAATCATTATTAATCTTAGAATAGAAATCATTGATAAATATTTAAATCTTGCTTGTTGTGATCAATTTGATGTATTTTAAAGAAAAAATATTTTTAAATTTCTTTTAAAAAATTTGTTGAACTTGTGTATTTTGTTTATTTTGATATACTTGAGTATCTATATAGTTTTATCCATTTCATATAATTTGATTATCATCTCTATTAATTTGCTTAAATTTTATTGTTATCAAGAAATGAATTTGATTTTTGAACTTAACAAGAGAAATTATTTTTAATTTATTTTAAAAAACTATTTTTATTTCTAAAAAAAATTATTGATGAACATTTGTACTTTAATTTGTGCTATTATGTGCTTTTGATCATTTATCATGGCTTGATTTTATCTTTATTTCTAACAATCAATTGGTATCAAACTAAATTTAAATCATATTCTTATACTTTATCATGATTGATCATTTTTTTTGAATTTAAAAACTTACTCTTCTCTAATCATTAAGTGGTATCAAAGTTTTATGAAAATCAAAATTGATCTAAAATTCAGTTCAAGTGATATCAAATTTTACTTTGAGAGAGTCATTATTGGTATCAAATTTTATTTTTTAAATAATTAATATAAATTTGATTATTTTCATAATTGATATCAAAGAAATTTATCTAATTTTTTTTTCAAACTTGGGATCAATAGTGTCATTCTTGCATTGCTCTTTATTCAGTTATTTTTGGCAAAATAATTAAATATTTTATTTCAAATTTATTTTACATTGATATACTCTTGATATGGTATCACTTGAGATAAATTCATAAAACTAATGAACTTGAATGAATTGATACTGCTTAAAGAAAAAGAATTTTTTTTTAAAAAAAATATTCTTATAGCTAATTTTAATGCTCAAAATTCTTAAAAATTAAATAGCTTTATTTCTTTTGAATTTTTAAAGCTCAAAGCTATTTCTTAACTAAATTTAACAAGCATTTCTTTTTGAATCTATGATTTTAAGAAAAAAAAAGGACTATTAAAATTATATTTTATGAAACCAACCAAATTAATTTTGAATTCATAATGAGGGAGAAAAATGCTTTTCATAATTAGTTTCAAGATGAAATTTAAAAAAAACATATTTTATTTTGTTGGTTTATTTTTGAGAAATAAATTTGAAAACTTTAAGTGGTGTTTTCATTTGATATCAAGAAAATCTTTCAAAGAAGATACTATTTGGTTTGATTTTCAAAATAATTGATCTAAAACTATCTTCTTTTCAAGTATATTTTGCTCGATACCATATCTTATTTTAATATATTTTTGATATTATATCTTTTGAGACAAATATAGAAAAATGACATCCTTTAAAAACTTAAATGATTGATACTTTTCAAAAAAAGAAAGTAATGAAGTTTATCTTATACTTATCCCTGATCATTAAAAAGTTTCAACTCTCTAAAATTTTTAAAACTCAAGCTCTTCTATAATTGAATTTGAGAATCTATTTAATACATCCACCATTATTCAAAAAGGAAGAGATGTACTTATAAATCTACATTGATCAAAAGAAGAAAGATAATTCTTTTTGGATAGCTGCTATTTGGATTGAATTTTAAAATATTGAGTATCAAGAAGAATTAAATTGATTATTTTTTTATTTTAAATGGATTGTTTTTAAAAGAAATAAGTTCAAACATCTTTCAATTTGTATCAAGTAGAATTTCTCAAGAATACTATTATAATTGATATTCTAATTCTCATAATTGGTATTAAATAGTTTATTCTTGCTTTAAATTCTATTGTTTTATCTTTTGGCAAAAGATGAAGATTGTGTTTGTCTCAAATTTGATTTTGTATAGCTGATATGATATCATTTGAAATAAATTCAAAAAAAAAATTCATACCTTTTTTGAACTTAATTGAGTGATATTTTTTAAGAAAAATGATCTAAATTTAAATAAAATCTCTCTATGATTTGTCTTGTATAATCTATTGATATCAATTCAAAATAATTTATCAAAATAATTTGATCTAAATTTAATCGATTCATCTTTTTGATCAAAAACTAAATCGATTGATATCATAATTTTTCATAATTGGTATTGGACAACTTGTTATTGCCTTGAGCTCTATCTATTTATCATTTAGCAAAATGAAAAGGATGTTTTATCTCAAATTTATTTTGTGTTGTCCTATCTTTGATATTATTTTCTTCAAACAATTCCAAAGATTAATATCTTTATGTATCAAATTAAATATCTCTTACGATTTGTTTTGAATGATCTATTCAAAATCCTTAGCATTGAAAAAGTTCTATCTCTTGGATCTTTAAAGCTCAAAGCATATGTCCAACTGCATTTATGAAAATATTTTTGCATTCTTACTTTTAAGAATGAAGAGAAGTGCTATCAAGCTTATATTACTCAAAACTTAATTGATAAAAAAACTAGCCAAGCTTAAATTAAATTTGATACATATTTTTGGCTCATTTAAAAAGAGGGAGGAAAGTTTCGAAATCTACATTGTTTCAAATAGAGAAAAGTTAAATTTGAAAGGAAAAGAACTTAAGTCAAATTTGAATGTGTGTATATTTGAATTTGAATTGATTTTGATGATTCGCCTTAAATATTTTCCTGAAATTGTTTGATGCCATCAAAAAGGAGGAGAGATATCATGTTGAGTATATGCTTGTTGAATTTTTTTTTGAATTAATTACATGCTCACATGCTTCATGTTTAAATTGAGTATATGGGAGAAAGATATGCTTAAGATGTAAGATGCTCATTTGCTTGCTTGAAATGTTTATATAAAATGAGTAAATTTAGATATGTGCCATCTTGAATATTGATATTTAATTTTGATGTCAAAATTTAAAATGAAAATACTTTGATAAATCTTATTGAAATATTCATGAAGTATTTTCTTGTAAGTGCTTACTTATTCACTTCATGATTCATATTCATATTGATTAATTAGTTGAAGCATATTTATTTTCTTATGCAAATACTCAAAGTTTTATCATCATCAGAAAGGAGAAGATCATTGACCCTATGATTGATTTTAATGATTACAAAATATTGAGTGATTATGATGCTAATCATGTGTTCATGGGTGAATGTAGGATTTTCTATGTGCTTAAAATAAAGAAATTATTTGTAGAAAAAATTTTCTCAAAAAAAATGATGATTAATGGTCAAATGAGACTCAAACAAAAAATTTTTAGAAGCCTAACTACCGTGAAAGACCATAGAAATCAAGGTGGAAGAAGTTTGCAAAGATTGAAGACAAAAAAGTTCCTCAAGTAGAAAAATGTGTAGAAATTTTTAGTGGGCTATCATCCGAGGTGACTCAAATTTTATTTGAGTCAACTCGAGCTGAAATAGTGAAGAAAAATAGTATTGGCATGCAAAAATTTTAGCTGACATGCCTTCGAGTCAACTCAAGGATTATCTGAGTCGACTCAAATGAAGAATGACAGAACTATAATTTTTCAGAATAGAAAATTCAATAGATCGAGTAGTGGCTCAAGTCGACTTGAGTTGCTTAATTCGATGTCTCAAGAAAAGATAGAGAGCTATGTTTTTAAGAATTTTAGCCGAGTAGACTTGAAATTCATTCAAGTCAACTCGAATCCTATCTGAGTCGACTCGAGGCTCCAACAATTAGTTCTGCAGAATTTCAGAAGTATGCAAAATTATTTTTAATGGCTAGTTTTTATTTTCTAACAACTAGAAATGGCTAGTTTGGCTTTTAAAAAAGATTTAAAAGCTTTTAAACTTAATGAAGAGCTAAAAGAAGAGGATTAAAAATAAGAACATATCAGTTTATGTGAGAACCATTAAATATCCTTGAGAGAAAGAAAAAAAAATTAAGTGCAGAATTTTGAGTATACTTTCAATAGAAATCATCTCCAACTTCTTCTACATCTTCTTAAACTTCAAACAATAGAAGTTCTAGCCTCCATCAAGCAAACAATCGGTAATTTCTTTGAACTTAAAGAGTTTATTTTTTTATTTTTATTTATCTTGAAATTCTATCTTCTTGTATTTTTATTTTCTTTACAAGTATCTTTGGAGAAAAGAAACTTAGGGTAAAGACCTGTCCAAGTCCAAAATTGGATATTGTAGGTTTAATTGGTGAGCCCATAAAACCAACTGGATTAATTATGAATCCAAAAAATAATCGATGTAAGATTTTGGTTGGTGATCCTGAAAAACTAACTGGATTTGTTTATAAACCCAGATAAAACAAACACACTGTAATCTAGAGGATTATAGTGAAATTCCCAAATAGAAGCTTAGGAAGTAGATATAGGTGCAGGGTTGCACCGAACCACTATAAATTTATTGTATTTGTATTGTGTCTTGTTTTATTCATTTTACTTGCTTTACTTACTTGCTTTGCACTAGTTTAATTCTTATATAGCTTCATTTATTTTTTAATTCCGCTATTGCATATATCATACACAACACAATCAGTGAAATTAATCTCATTAGAAGCACATATTTGCTTAAAATTTAATTTAGCTAAAATTTTTAAAGAACCTAATTCACTTCCTCCCCTCTTGGATTGCTACTTTTTTGGGCAATAGTTACACCCATACTTATCCAAATCTACAATATACTGATTAAGATCGTGCTCAATTTTATATATATTGCCACCAGCAAGTGTTGCTAGATAGTTGATCACTGTCGTAGGTGGTCAAAAATAAATCTAACTCAAACTACATAGATAGAATGAGTTGGGATCGTATCCACGGGGATCGAAAGGCTGAGATGCAATTAACTAAATAAAAGAGAAAGGTTGATTCTTAAATGTTGATAATATTTTAATTAAAACTGACTAATTTAAAGATGTCTCTAGGTTTTCAGATGATCACAGATATAGGTTCTGATATTTATTTTGATCTAAGCAATTAAATTCATAATCAATTAAGAATCTTACAAACCAATCTCAAGCATGGCTATCTTGTCGAGCACGAACCATATTCTATCAAGATCATGGTCTGTCCTATAAGTATAGGCTATCAAATAATTAGATTGTATAGATCCTAATAGGTTATGTAAATATCAAATCCTAGAATAAATTACTTTTGCTGAGCATGGGCCATATCCTGTCAAGATCATGATCCATCCCACATATAGGTAACTTATTCAGGAATCAAGCATAAAAGAAAGTGAATAGAACTTGAAAGTATTTTATTAATTATAGAAAATAAAAAATAAATATATAAAATTATGTAAGGATATCTGTACTTTCTTATAGACTACACCTTAGCCAAGCATGGCTCCTGGATACATCTTCTGAAAGATTTGGAACCCTATCATAGAACTTTCTCCTTTTGAAGCAATCTTCTTCTTCTCCACTTTCCCTCCAAATCCTAAAACAAAATCAAAAAAAATAAAGAAAAAGAATTTTTGTGGTTGCCCACTGCTTGCTTGCTTCTCTTGTCCGCAGTCCCATCATTTGATAGCCTGCAGAGTTTTTTCGAGTCCTAGCCATCCACAGATCCTTAATTCCTTTCGAATTCATGTCCCAAGCGTGTCCAAGTGTAAATAAATTTTCTGACCATCGGATCATCATCAAATGCCCCAGATCAGGTCTAAACCGATCCTTATCAAATCAGAAAACCACATTGGCCATTGGATCAAGGTGGCACGTGATTTGGATTGTTGGATCGTGCAAAAGCCCTCCTGATTCAACCTCTCAGCTGGCATCACATCTCCACCATTAGATCGTGCTTGGAATGGCTTTGAGCTGTTGGATCGCACAAGATCAGTGGGCCACCTCCAAATTATATGGTAAAGCTTGCTGCTGGTCATCCATCAGATGTGGAACACCCCTCTCAACTGTCCCATAGCGCACAAAAGAGCCGCCTTCCCCATGCACCACGATAAAAGACCACCGACACTATGCCAGTGAACTACGCATAGACCAGGCATACACTAGTCTATGGACTGACTGTGAACCAGTCCTTGATGCTATAGACCTTTGTGGACCGCTTTGGCTAGTTTTGGGCTGTGAATCGCATGTGGACCGTGCGGCTTGGGCTGGGCCTGCTTCTAGGCTTTTCTTCTTAATTTTTTTATATTTTTTTTCTTTTCTTTTGGCTTAGGAACTTCATTTGGGGTCCAAATTGAGTCCGATTTATGCCCAATTTTTTTTTTTTGAATCTTCAAATTGAGCTCTTTGGATTGGCAATTTTCTTTCCTACAAAATACAAGCAAAAGCATCAATTCTTAAGAAATAAAGATCAATTAGTATATATTTTGATACTTTTATTGGGATATTTATTATACTTATCAATAGTACTTTGAAATATCCTTAGTTTTCTCTAACTTCTTCAAGATATTAGGATGAGTTGGATAATTGTGTTTAAGTATCAATTCTTTATTCTTGATTATCTTTAACATAATAGCCTTGCATGTCATCTCCAGCATTTGTACTATAGATTTATCTCTTGCCTGCAATTTATAAGCATTAAAAGCCTCAGACAAATTGTTTAAAAGCATATCACATTTTGGCTATATCCTAAATGCATGCCTAGTCCAAAATCTGGTAAAATGGCCATCAACCATTGATATGTGGCTGGGTCTATCCTTTCTATCAGATTAAGGTAGAACTTAAAATCTGCTCTAGGTGTAGCCCTTGCCGCATTCTATGGGGAATCCTTAAGTACCAATGCCTTGAACTTTGCTTTAAAGTTAGCAAATAAATATCTTATATAGAATCTATGGTCAGGCTCTAAGAGTAGATCATCAAATATAGGCACTAGACCCTGCCATAATTATAAAATATCAGTAACTTATAAACTCTCATAACTAAATCAATCTTTGTCAAATGCAAATATATAAATTGTAGTGGTACTTTTTGTTGGTCAAAAATGAATGTCCAGCCTTATTCCCTGAACGATCCAATATCAAGCTAAAGCAGCTCCAAAAATCAAGATTAGTTGTCTTTGGATTCAGCTTCAACAATAGCCTAAGCAATTGGGTACATACCATCATTTCAATTAATCTTAATTGCAGCAATTAACTATCCCAACCCTTGAGCTGATAAGTATCTAGGGCAATTGCATATCAAAAAACCTTGATTATATATAGTGAATTAGACATAAAATCTTTTAAAGATTGATTGAGTAGTAGGCTGAAATGGATCAATAAGCATCTTCACTATACAACCATCATTTATCCTTCTAATGTCCTTAGCATAAGTCCACAGTTTGTTGTCTTGCTTTATAATAGAACCCTATATCATCTCTGAAGCTTTCCTTTTTGTCAATATACTTGGGATCTTAATGTTTGTGCATTCAGATCTTATCTAACCTATAGAACTACTTAATGTGGCTTCTAAAAAGGCTTATTCTTGAATCTTTCCAGATACTTGTTTGTTAAATAACTTAATTTTATATTTCTATCCCAAACCTTCCTATAACGATTATGCTCCCCATAATAAGACTTAATTTGTATAGTTGATCTATCTTGCATTAAAGAAGTATGCAACTTCTACCTACAATTACTTTGGCATATTACTCTCACCCTTGCTTTTTCATTTTTCACCAGCTTTATATTGCTCCCTCCAATTATTGTATACTCTCTTATTGCTACTTTCAGTAAGGTGAAACTATTAAATTTCATATCCAACTTAAATCGAACATTAGCCAAATCAGTATCTTCCCCAAAAGTATAAAAGGTATCATGTTGCTCATCATTGAAACCTACATGTGAATCCAAGTCTCTGAACTATGCATAGACTGAAGAAACATCCTATCAACTTTCACCCTCTTTAGCTCTAGATTCACCCTCTTTAGCCCTAAGTTCAGCCTATATAGAACTAGGTTCAGTCTATTCATGCTTTCACTACTTAGTTTCGAACTTTCATACACATTAGAATCCAAATTTTCTTCACACCACTCCCTACAGAATCACTATCACATAGATCGTCTAAATTAATACTTCTATCACTCTCATTTTCATTTTCTTCAACCCCAAGCCCTAACATCCCCACTTCCTTCCCTAATTGGTTCTTTATGGATGTGTATATACTCTAAATTGAGCAATGGCTTAGAAATTAAATAAGGTTGTAGTTCTACCTGTTATACTGGCTCAGGCATAACTTCCTATTGACCACTCACCCCTTCATCTCTTTGTTCCATATAGACATGCATCATGCCATCAGAAGGAATATCTAAAACCATATCTAAAACATCTTGATCACATAAAATGAACTTCAATCTGGGTACTTAGATCATTTCTAGGCTTGATATAGTAAAATTAGAGAAGTCCAAAACCCCAGTATCTCTTAATATGCTCTTTATCTTGAAATAAAGATTCTATCAAGATCAACATGGTCATAAATAGAAACTTGTGTTGGATGTGTGCCCTAGAAGCCAATTGTTGGCTGACACATTTTGTAATTCTAGAAGATAGATTTATACTTGTAAAATATTTATTATTAATAAAAGATAATTTTTATTTTCAATCATATCTTATGTATCCATGATTTGTCTTAAAGATTAACAGATGATTTTGTATATTCTCAAGGTGTTGAGAATTTGAGACATACATTATTAGTAATTAATTTTTAAATACTTTCAATCATAAGATCATCATGGAGATAGTGATCGATCCAGTTAGATCGGTGCACGGATCATCTTTCTTTCAGATAAATGAGTCTCAAGTCTGTAAGTATGGGGATACTGAGATTAAAGTGCAGGTGGTTGTTAGAGAATAACTTACATTAAGTCTGACCATCATGAGAAATCACTTGGATGTCTACTCATTCGTCAGTGGGCTTCTTGATGCTGTAGTGGTGGGGTGGTCTTTTGACCTATAGTACATTGGCTATTTACAGTGAGGCTATTGAGTTTGACTATACCTAAACTTGGGCTCTTAGCTATTTGAGCCCTTACGGTGTATGTTGGCTTCAGTGGGTTCAGATTTACTATTAAGAGTACAATATACCTAGATAAAATCTATCCATCTTAGTAGAAAAGAAGAAGCCCTATGCGATTCATGACACTGAGTTTAGGAAGTCTTTGACCAAAATAAGTGTGAATACTAGAAAAAAGTTTTTATGAGATTTACAAGTGAACTCGAGTCGAGTCAATTTGGTATATGACTGACATTGGAATTTGATGAGTTCTCCATAACCTCCATTGAGTCGGGACTCATGATAGAAGAACTGAATCATACGATTCTGTACTTAAAAGTTTAATACTTTTATTTTGTTGGATTGCTATTACATACTGTTAGATATCATTGATGGATTGTGGGACTTGTCGAGCATCATCTTGATGATCGATGACCCTTGAAGGACAGAGCCAGGATTGTTCCAACCATCGAAAGGAGTTTCGATGATATTGTGATGAGAATCACAATATATCTCACTACCAAACAAAATAGAACCTATGGGGTTACACATTAAGAGATTTAATCTTGGATTAATCAATTAGGCTTGTAAAGTTCTAATTGGATTAGATGAAATTCTATTGGGTTTAGGATAACCATGCTAGTACATGGTTAAATCCAATTCTTCTTTGGACTTGAATTCCTTATTGGATAAGGATTAGATCAAGTCTATAGCTTTGAACCTAATCTAAATCTATTTTGATTTGGATTTAGAGGGGCACCTAATTAGGCACCCAAGAGGATTCGATCAAGCCAATTAGAGGCACAAGCATTCCTTATTTTTCTCCCTTGAATTTTCTTGTTTGGCATGGATTAAAAGGAAGGATGAGTGGGGGGTGCATGCCACCTCTGGATGAGATCCAGAAGGGGTGCACACCTCCTCTTCTTTTGAAAATTCTAAGGCACACACCCCTTATGAAAGCATGGATAAAGAGAGGGGGGCACGCCCCTCTCTACTTTTTGCATGGAGAGAAAGAGAGAGAGCGTATGCCCCTTCTCTTGCCATATGAGATGAGTCATAGGGGTGCCAAAAGTTGGCGCCCCCTCTGCTTTCCATGTTGGGCATGGGCCTTTCCAATTGAGCTTGTTTTTCTTAGGAAGAAAATCAAATTAAAAGGAAAAGGATCATTGTGTGATAAGGACTAGCCTTTTAAGCTTGATTGGAGTTTGATTTGGAATAAAAGAAAGGCTCTACTTAAGAAGCAGTCTCCTAGGGTTGGCTAATGAATTGAGAATTCAGATTCAAGACCCCTCCCTATCTCCATGCCCTCCTCTCCTTCTTCTCTCTGTCCAATGCCTAAAGGTTGGGCATCCCACTTCTCCACACACCCAAAGTGGTTAGGCAATTTCTTCTACACCAAAAGAAAAGGGGAAAGACTGTGATTCAAGCATTAAGATCATGGATGAAGATCAATCATTGATCAAGGATCCAAAAGGCTATGATTTATCTTGGAGAAGATGAATCTACAATGAGAAGAAAGATTCAAGATTGATCCTAATGAATACCTACAGAGGTCAGATACGTGTGCGGCTCAAAGAACCTTCGAATCTACGATCATCAGCTGTGATAAAGTTCAACCTACACTAAGGTATTGAGATCTAATCTCAAATACATGTTCTATATTTTAGATTATGTATGTCATAGATCTAGGCATGGGTAGTTTATAGATTAGATCTAATGCATGGTGGGTTAAAAGGGTTTAATCTAGATCTCTTACGCTGCATTCAAAAATATTTTGAAATACATGCATGAAACTACCCTAATTTCTAACAGTGGTATCAGAGCCATGGATTTTTTTGACATGCATATATCTAATTTTTGATTTAGATCTAAAAGTTTGAATGGATTAAAATCAATCTTGTGCTGATATAAGGTTGTCCTGATATAGGATTATCTCCTATATTGAAAAAGTTGTCTTAGCATAAGATTGATCGATTTTGAAAATAGTTTTTGACCCATATAAATCAATCTTTTAGATCTAAAATTAGATGTATATGATATATTTTCATTAATATTAGATCTAAAATTAAAGTGATTAAAGTTCGCATCGAACTGATGTAAAATTGTCCTGATATAGGGTTAACCTCCTATATTGAAAAGGTTGTCCTAATACAATACGAACGAATTTTTGAAAAATATTTCAAAATATTTTAATCATAATTTTATATCTGATTATACATATATGAGATATGTGCCATGTTAGTTTTAGATCTAAAAATTATATATGTGATATATGTTTTATAGATTTTAGATCTAAAACAGCAATATATGAGATATATGACTTTAGGTTTAGGTCTGAAAATATTTCGAGATCATAAACCACTAATTCATGAAATAAAATATAATCTAAAAATTATTTTTAAAATTTGAATTTTATATGTATGTATGAGAGTATGGGTTGAACAATTGGATCTTGTGATTAGACTACAATTAAGATCATTGATTAGATCAGATTAGAACCCATTGTCGGATTTGAGCAATTGATAGAATATAATTAATAGTTGGTTAAGATTAGGTCAAAGAGACTTAAAATTGAGTTTAGTTATAGTTGGTCACATTGATTCATATTTTGATGTGAATTGATTGACTCAAGACTAAATTTGGCTTAGTGGTTCGAGCTCGAGTCGCTAGGCTAACCTGTTCGATTCTAGTTGACCAATTGGTATCTAAGATAAATCTCAATCGATGATTTTTAATTGGGATCATGCTTATCTTGCTAACTCGGTGTCTAAAAGTAGCATTGGGTCACCTCCCATCAATCTCACTTGCCTGACCAATTTGGTCAATTAAGGATTGAATAAGGTTGTTTGGTCATTCATGTTCACCCATACCGATTAGGTTTGTCAGATATGAGATTGTACTGACCTGAATCTGATCAGTCAGACATTAGATGTACTGACTTAAATGAGATCTGAACCTAAATTTTCTTATTAAATATTAAGTTTAGCATGTTGGAAATTGTGTCCCAAAGCCAATCGTCAGTCTGTTGATGGTTGTGCTCCTTTTTTATATTAGTATATGAATTATAAATAAATAAAAATTATTTTGGTATTTTCATCATAAATTATTTCATCTTCTAATGAACTCCTGTGTTGTGGTGAAGTCCTTAGGACTATTTAGACTCGATAAAGGAGGATTTGTCGTTTAGTCCCTAAACCTGTTCGCGATCAAATGATACGTTGTTACCAAGGACAATAACGTTTATCAAGTATAGGTCATTGTGTGCCATATGGGTTGGTTGTCCTCTTAACCAAGGAGTGTGGAGACACTAGTATGGCATACAGGTGAGATGTAAGGGTACATCTGCACTGAACGTGACCAACTTCAGAGCTATTTCTGCTGTCAAGATTTGCTCCGATGGGATATGGGTATAAATATCCCTCCGATCTAAGACCGCCATGGTGACTTGCAAGCAACTCACTGCACTTAGGCACTGGACTACCTGAATTTCTAATTCAGTGACGGAAGGCTGCTGGGTGTAGTCAAGTACTTGACTTGTCGGTGCATATGTCAAGATGGGATTGACCACTCCAGTTCAGGAGCTGTGTACATTCGTATTTTAATTTAGCAAAATTTTGGTTAGGGTAGTCCTAGTGAGGAGTCACAGGACTATTTGAGTTGAGCACGATTCGGATGATCTAATCAGGGTTGACAGTTTAACCCTGAGTCATCCTAAACACAGGGGTCAAAAGGGATAAATTATATAGTAACCATATTCACGTAGGTTCTGAGTATTGTGATTGTGACTATTCAATCTATCTGAATATCGGGTACCATTGCTAGATGGTCACTTCGATTAGTACAAGAATTGATTCCTGTGCTACCGACTTAGGTTCGAACCTGCTGGGTCACACACATTAGAGGTTCCTATCTGATCTGATGGCTGATGAAGAGTCCTAATGCTCATGGACTATGAGTCCTACATGTCTGAGACTCTGTGATTGAGAATCAAAATTCTTTGATCATGAGTACCACACATTTTGGGTACCGGGGTCAAGAGTCCCACTGGTTTGGGACTTTTTGATCAGGATTTCATATCGATGGACTTTGATGCCCGATTGCCCATCAAATTTGGACTTAATATTTATGAAATAGTTAATTAGTAATTTAATCACTAATTAACTAAATTTGATTGAGTAATTATTTTTGAATCAAGTCCAATTAAATTAGATTCAGTTGGGTTTGACCCGATTAGGTTAAGTGTTGACCTAATCGTCAAGGTGGTTTGATCACTGATTTGATCGGGGGTTGGGCTTAGTCAATTTTTGATTTGATTAAGATTTTATTGAGCCTAATTAAGCCTAATTAAGTTGGGTTTAACTTAGTCTAATTGTGCCTAACCTATTTTGATTAGGTTGGCTCAATTAGGTTGAAACCACTTTTGAATTCTCTCCCTGCGCCACCTCACTTCATCTGCGCCCATTTGAATTCATGAGAAATAATTTCTCATGAATTTTCTCCCATGCAGAAGGCTTCCCATGCCCTCTCTTGTGCACCATTTATCTGGATAAAATTTGGTTTGTTGGCCATTCAAATTCAAAGAATGTTTGAATTTGAATGGGCAACCAACTCCATGCGCCACACCTTATCTTGTGCGCCACTTCTTCCACATGAGAAATGGTTTCTCATGAAAATTATCCATGCACAAGAGAGCCCATGCCCTTCTCTTCTCATGCCCAGAGTGAATAAAGATGGGCTGTTTTGTATTTGAATTCAAATTCGATTTGAATTCAAATGAGCAACCACTTATCTTTATCCTCTCACGCGGATAAGACATGTCTTGCACTATTTTAAAAGAGAAGAGAAAGTGGAGCGTGCGTAGAATATTTTTGAGAGAGAATAGTGGGTGTGAGGAAGCCTTGTGTGTGAGTTTGAAGTTCAAAAACTTTTGAGAGAAAAGAAAAGAAAAGAAACAAAAGTGGGCACAGGGTTTTCAGAGAGTATCCTAGGGTTTCAGCCTGGGGTTCGAAAAGTGAGAAAGTGAGCTACGAATGTCGTGAGCCCACCAAACTTCTAGGAGAGCTTCATTAACCTCTCTAATATATCTGCTAATGATCCAGAGCATCCAAAGAGTCAGTAGATCAAGATCGAAGGAGTTCGATCAATATCGGCCGTCAAAAAGATTCTGCGACGAACTAGAATTCGTGAGGAGCCGATCAGATTGAGAGCTTCGTGTGGATGATCTGCAGAGGCCAGACATATTATGTGACTGCATTGTAATGATCAGACCCTTCCAACGGTGATCAAATTACGACGATCAACTATCCGCACAATGGTAATGTGTTCTAAACACATAACAGTAAAATGTTTACTGTACTGAATTCGAAATTCAAATTTAAATACATGCTATTTATATCATATTTAGATCCTTGTATAGGGTTAATTTATATTAATTAATTAGATTAATTAATTATTTCTACTGTAAAATTATA
Source organism: Elaeis guineensis (assembly GCF_000442705.2). NCBI lineage: Eukaryota > Viridiplantae > Streptophyta > Magnoliopsida > Arecales > Arecaceae > Elaeis > Elaeis guineensis. The sequence goes on along the minus strand of NC_026006.2, from coordinate 36,076,051 downwards.
ATTTTAAAAAAATTTTAAAATTATCATTTTACCCCTGCACCATTTTTCCCATAAATGGTATTAGAGCGGGTTCAAAAATATGATATACATTTGCATGCATAGATTAAGTTGTAATCTAAAAGTTTAAATTTGAAATTTAAATTTTAAAATTTATTCAAAATTCAAAATTTAGAAATTTGAAATTCAAAATTTGAAATTTGAATTTTGAAATTTGAAATTCAAAATTCAAAAATTTAAAATTTAAAATTTAAAATTTGAAATTTGTTTGAAATTTAAAATTTAAAATTTAAAATTCAAAATTCAAAAATTTGAAATTTGAAATTTAAAATTTGATTGAAATTTAAATTTTGAAATTGGTATATTTAGATATACTTGATCCAAGTAGTAAGTAGTCTAATTCGGTTGGTTGCCATGGTCATCCGATCATAGGAGAAAAGTAAGGTTTAAAGGCCCTCTCTTCCCATTCGATGGGGTTCTCCTATGGCAGTAGAGATGCCGATGCGATTATATCTCATACAGACGAAGCAGCGAAAGAATTTAATTGTAAAGGTTCAATTGTAAAATTTATCATGAATGTGTTAGATTAGATCTAAAGGAATATTCATGATTTATTTTGATTGAGTTATTTTCTGTTAAGTAATAAACAATAGGATTGCTGTTTATATAATGTGCTGATCCGTTTGTGAAATGAGTCAACACATTTGGTGAACAGAAAATAAAACCTTTCAAATTTAAAAATTATTTTTGAAATGCCAAACCCTGACCCATCAGCCCAAATACTTAATTAAAAGAATTAAGTTTTGTCTAGTTGGTCTAGAATTGTGAATTAAGACCTAAGACAATTGCATAAACTTGTGGGTCAATGGGTTAGATGGATTAGATCCATAATTGGATTAGACCTAAGGTTAGCTTAAAGAAATGGACTAAATTAGAGTAATTGATCAAATCTAATCAAAAATTGAATTAGATTAGGTCAAGGACACTCTAGACTCAACTTCAATAGTTGTAGTTGAATCGATCTATGTCTTTAACTAGACCAAGATGGACTTAATTCATGGCTACACGGTGGAACCCTATTTACTAAGTTGATCAAATTAAAACTAATGAACCGGTTGGTGTCTAAGATAAGTTCGGTAGTCTGACCAGTGGTTTTTAAGTGGGAGCTACTCGCATCGATTCGATCTTTGACGAGTTAATGGCATATTCTCACCACTGATCTCACTTACCTGGCCAACCTAGTGAGTTAGGTTTTGATTAGATCACTTGGTGATTAGGGCTCACCCATATCATTAGGTAAATCAGTGTGACTGATTTAGGTGCTCCTAATGTCGGCTTTAATTAATTTTTTTTTAATTTGACTTGGTGAAGTCAGTGGGAGGATTGAAATTGGCTGGTTAATTTCTTCTCTTCTATCCTTTAATAAAATCCTCAAAAATTATTAGGTTCCTAAAATGATTAAGTTATAGTGATAACTAAGTCATAGCCTCTCATTAAGTGAGTGATAATGAGTCCATTAGTTTAATAATCACTGGAGGCCCAAAGGCTTGGTGCTTATTGACTAATGGAATTATCATTCATAGTATGATAATTTGGTTGAGTTTTTTTGATGGTGGTCAGGTTGGCCGGCCAAAATCGGGCCTGATCATTTATTGATCCGATTCATCAAATCAAGTCATGTTAATGGTTGGACCTAACCAGATCTTTTCAGTAGAGGTCAAAGCCTACTGATTAGATTTTGGAGAAAAATTAATTACTAGAAGTTGTTTAGAGAAACAACTGGTTATGAACCTACACATAGATGCACATGGGTTGACCAACCAAAGTTGGGCTCGTGTGTGGTCTGTGTGGATTCTAGTACCCACTAAGGAATTAAAGTAATTCTTCAAATTGGAGGTTGAGGCTACCAGTTTGTTAAAATACTAGGAGAAAATTTAGACTAAAGTCTAAGTCTTTAGTATTAATAATTTATATACTAATAAAGATCTGATTTTTCTTTATGCAGCTATGGCCACTACCCTATTGCTTCGGTCATTATTAGATAATGACAAGCTTATGGGACCTAATTTTGATAGCTGGTATCGAAAATTGAAAATCATCCTTGAGCATGAATGGATCCTTTATGTAGTAATGGATCCGAATGCTAGAGGGGTGGTCCGAGATACTTATCAGAAGTGGCTCAACGACCACACCACCGTTTGATGCATAATGCTAGCGGCAATAAATGATGAGTTCAGCTGCAGGTTTAAGAATACCCAACTACAGGAGATGCTTCAAATATTGAACGACTCCTTTGGCACGTCTGACGATGTTGAAAGGCACAAAACTAGTTGTGCCATTTTCAATACTCGGATGAGGGATGGGGCTTCAGTCATCGATCATGTACTGTACATGATCGAAATGATTGAGTGCCTAAGTAAACTGGGCTTTCCGTTGCACGAGCAGCTCGCTAAGGATGTGATCCTTAATTCTTTGCCCAAGTTCTTCCTCCCCTTTCTTTCTCATTTTTGGATGACAAAGCCTGCAGTGAACTACCACGGCTTGTTGGGGTTGCTGCAGAACTTTGAGAAGGATCACCAACTCCATAAAGAGTCAGTAAATGTTGTGGGAGGGTCTTCTTCTGGTCGCTGACCCTTTAAGAAAGGGAAGAAGAACAAGAAGAAGAAGAATAAGAAGGCGCAGCCGCATGCTAGGACGTCTGCACAGGGTCAAACTAAGAAGTGCAAGCCCGATCAGAGCCAGGTAGAGTGCTTCTTTTGCAAGAAGCAGGGGCACTGGAAGAGGAACTATCCTCTATACATTGCCTTCCTGGATCCAAACAAGTCAAAGAAGAAGCAAGGTAATTATATGATAACACCTTGCAACTTTTTCATTAGTGATACTACTGCCTGGGTATTGGATACTGGAAGCCCTTATCATATCTGTAATTCGATACAGGGTCTGTAGGTCAGTAGGAGATTTGATGAAGGCGAGAGATTCCTGAATGTTGGAGATGGAAGCAAAATTTCAGTTCTAGCTTTAAGAATCATGAACCTTGTAATCAACTCTCGTAATGTAATTCTGAGTGAATGTCACTATTGTCCAAGCTTTTTATTAAATATTATTTTTGTAAGCCTTTTGGCTATGTACGGTTATGAATTTTTAATAAAAAAAAATATTTGCAATATCATTTTGAATGATGTTACAATGTTTGTTGGAAAACTAAATAACAAAATTTACTTACTATCATAGCCTGTTAATGTGATTCAAACCTCTGGTAAATGCCCTAGAATAGATAATATGTCAGAAGTCTACCTTTGGCACTATAGGCTAGGTCATATCAATAAAAACAGGATAAACAGGTTGGCTCAAGAAAGAATTCTTGAAGTCGGTGATTGTGAATCACTTCCAACCTGTGAGTCCTATCTTCTTGGGAAGATGACCAAGTCACCTTTTACTAGAAAAGGTGAGCGAGCCAATGAACTCTTGGGTCTGGTACATTCTGATGTATGTGGACCTATGAGCTCAAGTGTAAGAGATGGATATTTCTACTTCATAACTTTCACAGATGACCTATCAAGGTATGGATATGTCTACCTAATGAAGCATAAGTCAGAGTCGTTTGAAATGTTCAAACTATTTCGAAATGAGGTAGAAAAACAAACTGGAAAGTGTATTAAAACTCTTCGATCTGATCGAGGAGGTGAATACCTTTCCAATGAGTTTCTGACATATCTTAGAGAGAATGGATTCTCTCTCAGTGGACTCCTCCTAGAACACCATAGCATAATGGTGTGTCTGAAAGGAGGAATCGAACCTTGTTGGACATGGTTCGATCCATGATGGGGTTTGCTGGTCTGCCTATCTTCCTCTGGGGATATACGCTCGAATCGGCTTGTTACCTTCTAAATAGGGTTTCGAGTAAGTCTGTAACCAAAATGCTATATGAGATATGGATAGGACGTAAGCCAGTACTCTCGCACCTTAGGGTTTGGGGGTGTCCGACTTATATTAAACATTTAATTACGGACAAGCTTGGACCTAGGTCTGACAAGTGTTATTTCATAGGGTATCCAAAAGAGACCAAAGGGTATTATTTCTACCTAGCTGATGAGCAAAAGATGTTTGTCAGTCTTAAGGCAATCTTTTTGGAAAAAGAGTTCCTTGGTGAAGGGACTGTTGGCTCTAAGGTCGAACTTGACGAAGTTCGACAGGTAAAAAAATCGACACAAGTTACTGAACCAGAACTGGATTTGATTAGATCAGATCTGGAGCCCATTGTTCCTACACCCTTAAGGCGATCTAGTAGAGTACCACATCTATCAGACAGATACTATGGTTTCTTGGTCCGGGATGGTGATCCTGTCAAACTTGATGAAAACGATGAGGATCCGATCACCTACATGGATGCAATGTAGAGACCTGACTCTAAAAAATGGCTAGAGGCCATGAAATCCGAAATGGAGTCCATGAAGGTCAACGATGTGTGGACATTGGTTGACCCACCCGAAAGAGTAAAACCCATAGGGTGTAAGTGGATCTTCAAGAGGAAGAGGGGCGCAGACGGAAAGGTGGAAACCTATAAAGCCCGTCTGGTTGCCAAGGGATATCGTCAACGTTATCGTATAGACTATGATGAGATATTTTCTCCTGTGGCAATGCTCAAATCCATTCGGATTATGCTTGCAATAGCTGCCCATCTGGACTATGAAATCTAGCAGATGGATGTGAAAACAGCTTTCCTAAATGGAGAGCTGGATGAAGAGGTGTATATGATACAACCTGAAGGGTTTACATCTATAGATGAGTCTAAGGTGTGCAGGCTACAAAGGTCCATTTATGGACTTAAGCAGGCATTCCAGAGTTGGAACATACATTTTGATAGGACGATCAAGACGTATGGCTTTGTTAAGAACGGAGAAGAGCCCTGCATTTGTAAGTGAGCTAATGGTCCAGTAGTAGTATTTCTTGTATTGTATGTGGATGATATTCTCTTAATCAAGAATGATGTCCCTGCATTACAGGGAATAAAGATTTGACTGTCGTCACAGTTCTCCATGAAGGATCTGGGAGAAGCTTCCTACATCCTAGGGATGAGGATCTATAGGGATAGATCTAAAAGGTTGCTTGGCTTATCTCAGTTCACGTACATTGATACTATGCTGAAGAGGTTCAGC
>NC_026006.2:36028381-36070798 GCF_000442705.2 Elaeis guineensis | reverse complement strand
ATAATGATGAGTCAGCTGCAGTTTAAGAATACCCAACTACAGGAGATGCTTCAAATATTGAACGACTCCTTTGGCACGTCTGACGATGTTGAAAGGCACAAAACTAGTTGTGCCATTTTCAATACTCGGATGAGGGATGGGGCTTCAGTCATCGATCATGTACTGTACATGATCGAAATGATTGAGTGCCTAAGTAAACTGGGCTTTCCGTTGCACGAGCAGCTCGCTAAGGATGTGATCCTTAATTCTTTGCCCAAGTTCTTCCTCCCCTTTCTTTCTCATTTTTGGATGACAAAGCCTGCAGTGAACTACCACGGCTTGTTGGGGTTGCTGCAGAACTTTGAGAAGGATCACCAACTCCATAAAGAGTCAGTAAATGTTGTGGGAGGGTCTTCTTCTGGTCGCTGACCCTTTAAGAAAGGGAAGAAGAACAAGAAGAAGAAGAATAAGAAGGCGCAGCCGCATGCTAGGACGTCTGCACAGGGTCAAACTAAGAAGTGCAAGCCCGATCAGAGCCAGGTAGAGTGCTTCTTTTGCAAGAAGCAGGGGCACTGGAAGAGGAACTATCCTCTATACATTGCCTTCCTGGATCCAAACAAGTCAAAGAAGAAGCAAGGTAATTATATGATAACACCTTGCAACTTTTTCATTAGTGATACTACTGCCTGGGTATTGGATACTGGAAGCCCTTATCATATCTGTAATTCGATACAGGGTCTGTAGGTCAGTAGGAGATTTGATGAAGGCGAGAGATTCCTGAATGTTGGAGATGGAAGCAAAATTTCAGTTCTAGCTTTAAGAATCATGAACCTTGTAATCAACTCTCGTAATGTAATTCTGAGTGAATGTCACTATTGTCCAAGCTTTTTATTAAATATTATTTTTGTAAGCCTTTTGGCTATGTACGGTTATGAATTTTTAATAAAAAAAAATATTTGCAATATCATTTTGAATGATGTTACAATGTTTGTTGGAAAACTAAATAACAAAATTTACTTACTATCATAGCCTGTTAATGTGATTCAAACCTCTGGTAAATGCCCTAGAATAGATAATATGTCAGAAGTCTACCTTTGGCACTATAGGCTAGGTCATATCAATAAAAACAGGATAAACAGGTTGGCTCAAGAAAGAATTCTTGAAGTCGGTGATTGTGAATCACTTCCAACCTGTGAGTCCTATCTTCTTGGGAAGATGACCAAGTCACCTTTTACTAGAAAAGGTGAGCGAGCCAATGAACTCTTGGGTCTGGTACATTCTGATGTATGTGGACCTATGAGCTCAAGTGTAAGAGATGGATATTTCTACTTCATAACTTTCACAGATGACCTATCAAGGTATGGATATGTCTACCTAATGAAGCATAAGTCAGAGTCGTTTGAAATGTTCAAACTATTTCGAAATGAGGTAGAAAAACAAACTGGAAAGTGTATTAAAACTCTTCGATCTGATCGAGGAGGTGAATACCTTTCCAATGAGTTTCTGACATATCTTAGAGAGAATGGATTCTCTCTCAGTGGACTCCTCCTAGAACACCATAGCATAATGGTGTGTCTGAAAGGAGGAATCGAACCTTGTTGGACATGGTTCGATCCATGATGGGGTTTGCTGGTCTGCCTATCTTCCTCTGGGGATATACGCTCGAATCGGCTTGTTACCTTCTAAATAGGGTTTCGAGTAAGTCTGTAACCAAAATGCTATATGAGATATGGATAGGACGTAAGCCAGTACTCTCGCACCTTAGGGTTTGGGGGTGTCCGACTTATATTAAACATTTAATTACGGACAAGCTTGGACCTAGGTCTGACAAGTGTTATTTCATAGGGTATCCAAAAGAGACCAAAGGGTATTATTTCTACCTAGCTGATGAGCAAAAGATGTTTGTCAGTCTTAAGGCAATCTTTTTGGAAAAAGAGTTCCTTGGTGAAGGGACTGTTGGCTCTAAGGTCGAACTTGACGAAGTTCGACAGGTAAAAAAATCGACACAAGTTACTGAACCAGAACTGGATTTGATTAGATCAGATCTGGAGCCCATTGTTCCTACACCCTTAAGGCGATCTAGTAGAGTACCACATCTATCAGACAGATACTATGGTTTCTTGGTCCGGGATGGTGATCCTGTCAAACTTGATGAAAACGATGAGGATCCGATCACCTACATGGATGCAATGTAGAGACCTGACTCTAAAAAATGGCTAGAGGCCATGAAATCCGAAATGGAGTCCATGAAGGTCAACGATGTGTGGACATTGGTTGACCCACCCGAAAGAGTAAAACCCATAGGGTGTAAGTGGATCTTCAAGAGGAAGAGGGGCGCAGACGGAAAGGTGGAAACCTATAAAGCCCGTCTGGTTGCCAAGGGATATCGTCAACGTTATCGTATAGACTATGATGAGATATTTTCTCCTGTGGCAATGCTCAAATCCATTCGGATTATGCTTGCAATAGCTGCCCATCTGGACTATGAAATCTAGCAGATGGATGTGAAAACAGCTTTCCTAAATGGAGAGCTGGATGAAGAGGTGTATATGATACAACCTGAAGGGTTTACATCTATAGATGAGTCTAAGGTGTGCAGGCTACAAAGGTCCATTTATGGACTTAAGCAGGCATTCCAGAGTTGGAACATACATTTTGATAGGACGATCAAGACGTATGGCTTTGTTAAGAACGGAGAAGAGCCCTGCATTTGTAAGTGAGCTAATGGTCCAGTAGTAGTATTTCTTGTATTGTATGTGGATGATATTCTCTTAATCAAGAATGATGTCCCTGCATTACAGGGAATAAAGATTTGACTGTCGTCACAGTTCTCCATGAAGGATCTGGGAGAAGCTTCCTACATCCTAGGGATGAGGATCTATAGGGATAGATCTAAAAGGTTGCTTGGCTTATCTCAGTTCACGTACATTGATACTATGCTGAAGAGGTTCAGCATGAAGAATTTCAAGAAAGGCTATCTACCGATAGGCCATGAAATTTCTCTCTCAAAGAGGGATTGTTTGATAACACCTCAAAAGAGAGAGCGTATGGATAGAATTCCATATGCTTCGACAGTGGGATCTATCATTTATGCCATGACATGTACACGATCAAATGTGGCATACTCACTAGGGGTAGTGAGTAGATACCAATCTGATCTAAGAGAGAATCACTGGAAGGTTGTTAAAACCATCCTGAAGTATTTAAGAAATACTAAGGACCAGTGGCTTGTTTATGGTGAATCGGACTTGAGACTTATAGGGTATACAGACTCTAGTTTTCAGTCTGATCATGATGACAGCAAGAGTGTGTCAGAATTTATTTTTATCCTTAATGGTGGGGCTGTCTACTGTAAGAGTTCCAAGCAGCACACAGTGGCTGATTCAGTTTGTGAGGTAGAGTATGTCACTACATCATATGTTGCCAAAGAAGCGGTGTGGTTGAAAAAATTCATCACCGAGCTCGGAGTAGCATCCTTTCTTTTTGGTCCAGTTCTGCTCTACTGTGACAGCTCTGGAGCCATTGCTCAGGTGAAGGAACCGAAGGCACACCAGCAGACGAAGCATATTCTGCACCGCTACCATCTCATCCGAAAAATCATGGATCAAGGTGACATCGACCTTCAGAAGATCGACAGGAAGGAAAACCTGGCCGACTCATTTACTAAAGCCATTACGATGAAGGAGTTCGACGACTTCAAATCGAAGATGGGTATTAGATACTGCACCGATTGGCTTTAGGCCAAGTGGGAGATTGTTGAGAATAGTGTCCTAAAGTCAATCGTCAGTCTGTTGATGGCTGTGCTCTTTTTTTGTATTAGTATATAAATTATAAATAAATAAAAATTATTTTGGTATTTTCATCACAAATTGTTTCATCTTTTAATGAACTCCTGCATTGTGGTGAAGTCCTTAGGACTATTTAGACTCAACAAAGGAGGATTTGTCGTTTAGTCCTTAAATCTGTTTGCGATCAAATGATACATTGTTACCAAGAACAACAATATTTATCAAGTATAGATCGTTGTGTGCCATATGGGTTGGTTGTCCTCTTAACCAAGGAGTGTGGAGACACTGGTATGGCATACAGGTGAGATGTAAGGGTACATCTGCACTAAACGTGACCGACTTTAGAGCTATTTCTACTGTCAAAATTTGCTCCGATGAGATATGGGTATAAATATCCCTCCGACCTGAGACCGCCACGGTGACTTACAAGCAACTCACTGCACTTAGGCACTGGACTACCTGAATTTCTAAATCAGTAACGGAAGGCTGCTGGGTGTAGTCAAGTACTTGACTTATCGGTGCGTGTGTCAAGATGAGATTGACCACTCCAGTTCAGGAGCTGTGTACATTCGTGTTTCAATTTAGCAAAATCTTAGCCATGGTAGTCCTAGTGAGGAGTCACAGGACTGTTTGAGTTGAGCACGATTCGGATGATCTAATCAGGGGTGACAGTTTAACCCTGAGTCATCCTAAACACAGGGGTCAAAAGGGATGAATTATACAGTAACCATATTTATGTAGGTTCTGAGTGTTGCGATTGTGACTATTCGACCTATCCGGATATCGGGTACCATTGCTAGATGGTCGCTTCGATTAGTACAGGAATTGGTTCCTATGCTACTGACTTAGGTTCGAACTTGTGGGGTCACACACATTAGAGGTTTCTATCTGATCTGATGGCTGATGAAGAGTCCTAATACTCATGGACTATAAGTCCTACATGTCAGGACACTGTAATTGAGAATCAGGATTCTCTGATCATGAGTACCACACATTTTGGGTACCGGGGTCAAGAGTCCCACTGGTTTGGGACTTTTTGATCAGAATTTCATATCGATGGACTTTGATATCCGATTGCCCATCGAATTTGGACTCAATATTTATGAGAGGTTTAATTAGTGATTTGATCATTAATTAACTCAATTTGATTGAGTAATTATTTTTGGATCAAGTCTAATTGAATTGGATTCAGTTGGGTTTGACCCGATTAGGTTGTGTTGACCTAATCGTCAAGGTGGTTTGATCACTGATTTGATTGGGGGTTGGGCTTAGTCAATTTTTGATTTGATTAAAATTTTATTGAGCCTAATTAAGCCTAATTAAGTTGGGTTTAACTTAGTCTAATTGTGCCTAACCTATTTTGATTAGGTTGGCTCAATTAGGTTGAAACCACTTTTGAATTCTCTCCCTGCGCCACCTCACTTCATCTGCGCCCATTTGAATTCACGAGAAATAATTTCTCATGAATTTTATCCCACACAGAAGGCTTCCCATGCCCTCTCTTGTGTGCCATTTATCTGGATAAAATTTGGTTTGTTGGCCATTCAAATTCAAAGAATGTTTGAATTTGAATGGGCAACCAACTCCATGCACCACACCTTATCTTGTGCGCCACTTCTTCCACACGAGAAATGGTTTCTCATGAAAATTATCCATGCACAAGAGAGCCCACACCCTTCTCTTCTCATGCCCAGAGTAGATAAGGATGGGTTGTTTTGCATTTGAATTCAAATTCGATTTGAATTCAAATGAGCAACCACTTATCTTTATCCTCTCATGCGGATAAGACATGTCTTGCACTATTTTAAAAGAGAAGAGAAAGTGGAGCGTGCATAGAATTTTTCTAAGAGAGAATAGTGGGCGTGAGGAAGCCTTGTGTGCAAGTTTGAAGTTCAAAAACTTCTGAGAGAAAAGAAAAGAAACAAAAGTGGGCACAGGGTTTTCAGAGAGTACCCTAGGGTTTCAGTCTAGGGTTCGGGAAGTGAGAAAGTGAGCTACGAGTGTCGTGAGCCCACCAAACTTTAGAGAGAGCTTCATCAACCTCTCTAATATATTTTTTGATGATCTGGAGTATCCAAAGAGTTGATAGATTAAGATCAAAGGAGTTCAATCAATATCGGCCGTCAAAATGGTTCTGCGACGAACTAGCATTCGTGAGGAGCCGATCAGACCGGGAGCTTCATGTGAATGATCTACAGAGGTCAGACACACTGTGTGGCTATATTATGATGATCAGATCCTCTCGACGGTGATCAAATTACGATGATCAACTACCCACATAAAGGTAATGTGTTCTGAACACATAACAGTAAAATATTTACTGTACTAAATTCAAAATTTAAATTTAAATGCATGCTATTTATATCATATTTAGATCTTTATGTAGGATTAATTTATGTTAATTAATTAGATTAATTAATTATTTCCACTGTAAAATTATAATTTTAAAAAAGTTTTAAAATTACCATTTTACCCCTGCACCATTTTTCCCACATAGCGATCTTCCACCATTATAGAGAAGCGGTGCCTTTCTGACGTTGATCATTCTTGACTGGTCATAGTGGTTCGGTTGCATCGAGAAGGTACAACCATTCTATAAACATTGGATGTCCTAGAGTAGAGATAGGGTTAGGCCCAATAACTATTAAGTGAGGGACCCAATGATAGCTTTGCATCTATTGGTGAATGGTGGGTCTGACTTAACTAAGAAATATGCTAATAACTGTTAAGTGAGGCCACAGGACTTGGAGACTGAACCCACTACATCTTACTTAGTGAAGCAATGCATAAGATGCTGTCCACTTATTGATCTATGCTCACCAATAACTGTTAGGTGAGGTGTGTATAGATCAGTGGGACCGTAATCCACTAAAAATCAGTTGCATATAGGTATCCATTTCTCTATCCAAAAAATGTGAGAGACTCGAAGAAAATAGTGAGAGCCTCATTTGTTTTTAAGTTCCTAGAACAAACATTTATCAAGTATAAACATCTAATTAGAAACTATTCTCTCCGTAGATAATCATGTCGAGTTCCAACCCTTTAGTCCGTATCCTTGACACTAATAGGTTGATTATGATAAATTACAAAGACTGGCTCAGAAACTTGAGAATTATTCTTAGTTCCAAGAAGTTGACCCATGTCCTTGATCAGAAAATATCTATGTTATCAGCTCGTCCATCCCCTGATCAACGAGCCATACTTGAAAAGTGGATGGATGAAGACAATAGGGCTAGGTGCAATATTCTTGCATCCATATCCAATGATCTTTAGCACCAGCATGAAGATATAAGGACTATCAAAAATATGTTGACTCACCTGTAAGAGTTGTATGGTGAGCAAAGTCGCACAGCTCACTTTAAGGTCTTATAGAGACTTTTTAGAGTGAAGATGTATGATGGGCAGTCTATCAATGATCATTGTTTGACAATGATCAAGGATATTGAAGAGCTTCAAAAGCTCGAGATGACTATGGACAAGGAATTACAGGTAGATCTGATCCTGCAATTCTTTCCTAATTCATATGAAAAGTTTATTATGAACTACCGTATGAATAAGATTGATAGCACCTTGTCCGAGTTGTTGAATATGTTAGTAATAGCTGAGAGCACCTTAAAAAGTTTGAAAGACATGGTTCTTACTGTAGAGTGGACTTTCTCTTAAAGAAAGTCTACTTGAAAAAGGAAGAAGAAGACTGTGAAGAAGTAGATGACTGAAAGCAGGCCAAAGAAGGAGGTTCCAAAGAAGGCCAGCGATAAGAAAAAATATTTTCACTGCAATGTCGAAAGCCATTGGAGAAGAAACTATCCTGCATACCTAACAAGTATGAAGAATAAGAAGAAAGACATGCCTCTGAAGGTATATCTGATTTGCTGGTAATTGAAACTAATCTAATGGTTTTCTCTTCTTCTATTTAGGTATTAGATTTTGGCTTGAGTGCTCACTTGTGTACTTTTTATTGAAAAATACATCTCAAAACTAATCATCAGCCTATTGACAGTTGTGCTATTTGATGCAATTGTATATGAATTAATTAATAAAATATTTATTTGATAATTTTTATCATAAGCTTCTACAACTTCTATATCGAACGTCTGTGTTATGATGAAAGTCCTTAGGACTATTTTAAATCGATAAAGGAAGATTTATCGTTTAGTCCTTAAATGAGTTTGCGATCAAATGATATGCTATTACTAGGATGATAGACATATCAAGTGTAGGTCATTGTGTGCCATATATCATTGGTCATCCTCTTAACCAAGGAGTGTGGAGACACTGGTATGGCATACAGGTGAAATGTAGGAGTATATTTCACTGAACGTGACCAACTTCGGAGCACTCTGCTGTCAAGAGTCACTCTAAAGGGATATGGGTATAAGTGTCCCTCCGATCTGATTCACCACGGTGACTTGCAAGCAACTCACTATGCTTTGGTACCGGACTACCTGAATTTTTAATTCAGAATTAGAAGATTTCTGGGCAAAGTCAAGTTCTTGTGAAGTTGGTGCGTGAGTCAAGATGGAATTGATCACTCCAAGAGATTAGAGAGAATGCTTTGTGTTTCAACTTAGTAAGACCTTGGCAAGGGCAATCCTTATGAGGAGTCACAGGATTTATTAGGTTGAGACACATAATGGATGTACTATTAAGAGTTGATAGTTTAAACTCTATGTCATCCTAGCATCAAGGGTCAAAAGAATGAATTATATGGTAACTATATCCAAATAGATTCTTGAGTGTTGCTTTGCATACCTTCGACCTATCCGAACGTCAGGTACTATTGCTAGATGGTTACTCTGATTGGTACAGAAATCAGTTTCTATACTACTGACTAAGGTTCGAAACTATAGGGTCATACACATTAGAAGTTTCTCTTCGATCACATGACTAATCTGAAGAATTCCACTGGACAGAGTATTGGGAATAGTATCCCAAAGCCAATCATCAGCCTGTTGACGGTTGTGCTCATTTTTATATATGTACATGAATTATGAATTAATAAAAATTATTTTGGTATTTTTCATCACAAAATATTTTATCTTCTAATGAACTCCTACATTGTGGTGAAGTCCTTAGGACTATTTAGACCCGACAAAGGAGGATTTGTCGTTTAGTCAGTAAATATGTTTGCGACCAAATGATATGTTATTACCAAGGATGACAACGTTTATCAAGCATAGGTCATTGTGTGCCATATAGGTTAGTTATCCTCTTAACCAATGAGTGTGGAGACACTGGTATGGCATACAGGTGAGATGTAAGGGTACATCTGCACTGAATGTGACCGACTCTGGAGCTATTTCTGCTGTCAAGATTTACTCCGATAGAATATGGGTATAAATGTCCCTCCAACCTTAGACCGCCATGGTGACTTGCAAGTAACTCACTACACTTAGGCACTGGACTACCTGAATTTCTAATTCAGTGATGGAAGGCTGTTGGGTGTAGTCAAGTACTTGACTTGTCGGTGCGTGTGTCAAGATGGGATTGACCACTCCAGTTTAGGAGCTGTGTATAGTCGTATTTTAATTTAGCAAAACCTTGACCAGGGTAGTATTTGTGAGGAGTCACAGGACTGTTTGAGTTGAGCACGATTCGGATGATCTAATCAGGGTGGACAGTTTAACCCTGAGTCATCCTAAACACAAAGGTCAAAAGGATGAATTATACTGTAACCATATTCATGTAGGTTCTGAGTGTTGCGATTGTGACTATTCAACCTATCCAGTCATCAGGTACCATTGCTAGATGGTCACTTCGATTAGTACAGGAATTGATTCCTGTGCTACCGGCCTAGGTTCGAACCTGTGGGGTCACACACATTAGAGGTTTCTATCTGATCTGATGGCTGATGAAGAGTCCTAATACTCATGGACTATGAGTCATACGTGTCTGGGACTCTATGATCGAGAATCAGGATTCTCTGATCATGAGTCCCACATATTTTGGATACCGGTGTCAAGAGTCCCACTGGTTTGGGACTCTTCGATCAGGGTTACATATCGATGAATTCTGATGCCCGATTATCCATCAAATTTAGACTCAATATTTATGAGAGATTTAATTAGTGATTTGAATGATAATTAACTCAATTTGATTGAGTAATTATTTTTGAATCAAGTCCAATTGAATTGGATTCAGTTGGGTTTGACCCGATTAGGTTAAGTGTTGACCTAATCGTCGAGATGGTTTGGTCCCTGATTTGATAGGGGTTGGGCTTAATCAATTCCTGATTTGATTAGGATTTTATTGAGCTTAATTAAGCCTAATTAAGTTAGATTTAAATTAGTCTAATTGGGCCTAACTTATTTGGTTCAATTAGGTTGGTTTAAATAATGAAACCACCTTGACCCATTCTCCCTGCACCACCTCACTTTCACTGCGCCTATTTGAATTCACGAGAAGGAAGTTCTCATGAATTTTTTCTCATGCAAAGCCCTCCTCATGCTCTACTTTAATGCACCAAATGAGTGGATAAGGATGATTGGTTGGCCATTCAAATTCAAAACAAAGTTTGAATTTTTTGAATTTGAATGAGCTACCAATCTTAACGCCTTGACCTTATCCTCTTTTAGCACCCCATTTATTACACGAGAAAATGTTTCTCATGAAATCACTCACACACAAATTAAGCCATGCCCTCCTCTTCTCACGCCCTTAGTAGATAGGGATAAATTGGTTTCCATTTGAATTCAAAATTTGATTTGAATTCAAATGTGCAATTACTCATCTTTATCTTCTCACGTGGATAAGATGTTTGACATTGTTTTAAAAGGAGGAGAAGAGTGGGGCGTGTGCAAAAAAAATTTTGGAGAGAAAATCTAGGTGTGAGGAATCCTTGTGTGCAACGTGAAGGTCTATATCCTTCTGAGAGAAAAAAAGAAAAGAAAGAAAAAGTGTGCACAGGGTTTCAGTGAGTTCTTCAAGGTTTCAGTCTGGAGTTCGAAAAGTGAGAAGGTGAGCTACGAGTGTCGTGAGCCCACCAAATTTTAGAGAGATCTTCAACATCCTCTCAAGCACATCTACTGATGATCTGGAGCATCTGAAGAATTGACAGACATCGATCGAAGGAGTTCGATCAGCATCAACCGTCGAAAGGGCTCTACAATGAGCTAGCACTCGTGAGGAGTTGATCAGATCGGGAGCTTTGTGTGGATATTCCACAGAGGTCAGACATGCTATGTGGCTATATCGTGATGATCAGACTCTCCCGACGGTGATCAGATTGCGGCGATCTACTACTCGCACAAAAGTATTGTGTTCTGAACACATTACAGTAAAGTGTTTATTGTTCAAATTTGAATTTTAAATTTAAATATATGCATGCTATATATCATATTTAGATCTTAGTGTAAGATAAATTTTTATTAATTAATTAGATTAATTAATAATTTTTATTATAAAATAATAATTTTGAAAAAATTTTAAAATTATCATTTTATTCCTGCACTGAATTTTCCCCACAAATAGTATCAAAGCGGGTTCTTAGATATGATATATATATTTGCATGCATAGATTAAGTTGTAATCTAAAAGTTTAAATTTGAAATTTAAAATTTAAAATTTGAATTTTGAATTTTGAAAGTTGTTCGAAATTCAAAATTCAAAAATTTAAAATTCAAAATTTGAATTTTGAATTTTGAAATTTGAAATTCAAAATTTAAAATTCAAAAATTTGAAATTCAAAATTTAAAATTTGAAATTTGATTGAAATTTCAAATTTAAAATTCAAAATTTAAAATTTGAAATTCAAAATTTGAAATTTAAAAATTTGAAATTTGTTTAAAATTTGAAATTCAAAATTTAAAATTTGAAATTTAAAATTTAAATTTTGAAATTGGTATATTTAGATATACTTGATCCAAGTAGCAAGTAATCGAATTCGGTTGGTTGCCATGGCCGTTCGGTCATAGGAGAAAAGTAGGGTTTAAAGGCCTCTCTTCTCATTCGATGGGGTCTCCTATGGCGGTAGGGGTGTCGATGCGATTATATCCCATGCAGATGAAGCAGCGAAAGGAATATTCATGATTTATTTTGATTGAATTATTTTCTGTTATGTAATTAGCAATAAGATTGCTATTTATGAAATGTGCTGATATATTTGTGTAATAAGTCAACATATTTGGTGAACAGAAAATAAAACCTTTCAAATTTGAAAATTATTTTCCAAATGCCAAATCCTAACCCATCAGCCCAAATACCTAATTAAAAGAATTAAGTGTTGTCTAGTAGGTCTAGAATTATGAATTAAGACTTAAGACAATTGCATAAACTTATGGGTCAATGGGTTAGATGGATTAGGTCCATAATTGGGTTAGACCTAAGGTTAGGTTAAAGAAATAGACTAAATTAGAGTAATTGATCAAATCTAATCAAAAGTTGAATTAGATTAGGTCAAGGATACTCTAGACTCAACTCCAATAGTTGTAGTTGAATGGGTCTATATCTTTAACTAGACCAAGATGGACTTAATTCATAGCTACGTGATGGAACCCTATTTACTAAGTTGATCAAATTAAAACTAATGAACCGGTTGGCAGTTTGACCAGTGGTTTTTAAGCGGAAGCTACTCGCAGTGATTCGATCTCTGACGAGTTAATGGCTTATCCCCACCACTGATCTCACTTACCTGGCCAACTTGGTGAATTAGGTTTTGATTAAATCACTTGGTGATTAGGGCTCACCCATGTCATTAGGTAAATCAGTTTGACTGAATTAGGTGCTCCTAATGCCAGCTTTAAGTAAATCTTTTTTAATCTGACTTGGTGAAGTCAGTGGGAGGATTGAAATTGGTTGGATATTTTTTTCTCATCTATTCTTTAATAAAATCCTCAAAAAAAAAATATTAGGTCTTAAAAATAATTAAGTTATATTGATAACTAAGTCATAGCCTCCCATTAAGTGAGTGATAATGAGTCCATTAGTTTAATAATCATTGGAGGCCCAAAGGTCTGGTGCTTATTGACTAATGGAATTATCATTCATAGTATGATAATTTGGTTTGAGTCTTTCTGATGGTGGTTAGGTTGGCCGACCAAAGTCAGGCTTGATCATTTATTGATCCGATTCACCAAATCAAATCATATTAATGGTTGGACCTAACTAGATTTTTTCAGTGGAGGCCAAAGCCTACTGATTAGATTCTGGGGCAAAATTAATTACTAGAAGTTGTTTAGAGAAACAACTGGTTATGAACCTACCCATAGATGCACATGGGTTGACCAACCAAAGTTGGGCTCGTGTGTAGTCTGTGTGGATTCTAGTACCCATTAAGAAATTAAAGTAATTCCTCGAATTGGAGGTTGAGGCTACCAATTCGTAAAAATATTGGAAGAAACTTTAGACTAAAGTCCAAGTCTTTAGTATTAATAATTTATGTACTAATATAGGTCTGATTTTTCTTTATGCAGCTATGGCCACTACCCTGTCGCTCCGATCATTATTAGATAATGACAAGCTCATGGGAACTAATTTCGATAGCTGGTATTAAAAATTAAAAATCATCCTTGAGCATGAGCGGATCCTTCATGTAGTAACGGATCCGGCACCTGAGGAGCTAGCCCTGAACGCTAGAGGGACGGTCTGAGACACTTACCAGAAGTGGCTCAACGACCGCACCACCGTCCGATGCATAATGCTGGCGGTAATGAATGATGAGTTCGGCCACAGGTTCGAGAACGCCCAACCACAGGAGATGCTTCAAATATTGAACGACTCCTTTGGCATGCCTGACGACGTTGAAAGGCACAAAACTAGTTGTGCTATTTTCAATGCTCGAATGAGGGATGGAGCCTCAATCACTGATCATGTACTGTACATGATCAAAATGATTGAGCACCTAAGTAAACTGGGCTTTCCCCTGCATGAACAGCTCAGTAAGGATGCGATCCTTAATTCTCTGCCCAAGTCCTACCTTCCCTTCCTTACTCATTTTCGAATGACAAAGCCTGCAGTGAACTACCACGGCTTGTTGGGGTTGCTGCGAAACTTTGAGAAGGACCACCAGCTCCATAAGGAGTCAGTAAATATTGTGGGAGGGTCTTCTTCTGGTCATCGACCCTTTAAGAAAGGGAAGAAGAACAAGAAAAAGAAGAATAAGAAGGTGCAGCTGCATGCTGGGACGTCTGCATAGGGTCAGACCAAGAAGCACAAGCCCGATCAGAGCCAGGCGGAGTGCTTCTTTTGCAAGAAGCAGGGGCACTGGAAGAGGAATTGTCCTCTATACATTGCCTCACTGGACCCGAACAGGCCAAAGAAGAAGCAAGGTACTTATATGATAACACCTTGCAACTTTTTCATTTGTGATACTACTGCCTGGGTATTGGATACCAGAAGTCCTTATCATATTTACAATTCGATGCAGGGTCTGCAGGTCAGTAGGAGATTTGATGAAGGTGAGAGGTTCCTAAACGTTGGAGATGGAAGCAAAGTTTCAGTTCTAGCATTAGGAATCATGAACCTTGTAATCAATTCTCGAAATATAATTCTGAGTGAATGTCACTATTGTCCAAGCTTTTTATTAAATATTATTTTTGTAGGCCTTTCCATGAACGGTTATTAATTTTTAATAAAAGAAAATATTTGCAATATCATTTTGAATGGTGTTACAATGTTTATTGGACAACTTTATAATAGAATTTACTTTCTATCATAACCTGTTAATGTGGTTCAAACCTCTGATAAATGCCCTAGAATAGATAATGTGTCAAAAGTCTACCTTTGGCACTGTAGGCTAGGTCATATCCATAAGAACAGGATAAACAGGTTGGCTCAAGAAGAAATTTTTGAAGTAGGTGATTGTGAATCACTTCCAACCTATGAGTCCTGTCTTCTTGGTAAAATGACCAAGTCACCTTTTACTGAAAAAGGTGAGTGAGCCAGTGAACTCTTGGGTCTGGTACATTCTGATGTATGTGGACCCATGAGCACAAGTACAAGAGGTAGATATTTCTACTTCATAACCTTTACAGATGACCTATCGAGGTATGGGTATGTCTATTTAATGAAGCATAAGTCGGATTTGTTTGAAATGTTCAAACTATTCCGAAATGAGGTAGAAAAATAAACAGAAAAGTGTATTAAAACTCTTCGATCTGATCGAGGAGGTGAATACCTTTCCAATGAGTTTCTGACATATCTTGGAGAGAATGGGATTCTCTCTCAATGGACTCCTCCTAGAACACCACAGCATAATGGTGTATCTGAAAGGAGGAATCGGACCTTGTTGGACATGGTTCGATCCATGATGGGGTTTGCTGGTCTACCGATCTCCCTCTGGGGATATACACTCGAATCGGCTTGTTACCTTCTAAATAGAGTTGCATGTAAGTCTGTAACCAAAATACCATATAAGATATGGATAGGACGTAAGCCAGTACTCTCGCATCTTAGGGTTTGGAGGTGTCCGGCTTATGTTAAACATTTAATTACGGACAAGCTAGGACCTAGGTCCGACAAGTGTAATTTTATAGGATACCCAAAAGAGACCAAAGGGTATTATTTCTACCTGACTGATGAGCAAAAGGTGTTTGTCAGCCTTAAGGCAATCTTTTGGAAAAAGAGTTCCTTGGTGAAGGGACTGTTGCCTCTAAGGTCGAACTTGACGAAGTTCGACAGGTGAAAAAACCGACACAAGTTGCTGAACCTGAATCGAATTTGATTAGATCAGATCAGATCTAGAGCCCATTGTTCAAGCACCCTTAAGGCGATCTGGTAGAGTACCACGTCAATCGGACAGATACTATGGTTTCTTGATCTGGAACGACGATCCTATCAAACTTGATGAAAACGATGAGGATCCGATTACCTACATGGATGCAATGCAGAGACCCGACTCTGAGAAATGGCTAGAGGCCATGAAATCCGAAATGGAGTCCATGAAGGTCAACGATGTGTGGACATTGGTTGACCCACCCGAAGGAGTAAAACCCATAGGGTGTAAGTGGGTCTTCAAGAGGAAGAGGGGCACAGATGGAAAGGTGAAAACCTATAAAGCCCGTCTGGTTGCTAAGGGATATCGTCAATGTTATGGTATAGACTATGATGAGATATTTTCTCCTGTGGCAATGCTCAAATCCATTCGGATTATGCTTATGATAGCTGCCCGATGAAATCTGACAGATGGATGTGAAGACAGCTTTCCTAAATGGAGGCTAGATGAAGAGGTGTATATGATACAACCTGAAGGATTCACATCCACTGATGAGTCTAAGGTGTGCAGACTATAAAGGTCCATTATGGACTTAAGCAGGCATCCCGGAGTTGGAACATACATTTTGATAGGACGATCAAGACGTATGGCTTCGTTAGGAATGAAGAAGAGCCCTGCATTTATAAGTGGGCTAATGGTCCAGTAGTGGTATTTCTTGTATTGTATGTGGATGATATTCTCTTAATCGGAAATGATGTCCCTGCATTACAGGGAATAAAGATTTGGCTGTCGTCACAGTTCTCCATGAAGGACTTGGGAGAAGCTTCCTACATCCTAGGGATGAGGATCTATAGCGATAGATCTAAAAGGTTGCTTGGTTTATCTCAGTCTACGTACATAGATACTATACTGAAGAGGTTCAGCATGGAGAATTTCAAGAAAGGCTATCTATCGATAGGCCATGAAATTTTTCTCTCGAAGAGGGATTGTCCGACAACACCTCAAGAGAGAGAGCGTATGGGTAGGATTCTATATGCTTCGACAGTGGGATCTATCATGTACGCCATGACATGTACATGACCAGATGTGGCATACTCACTAGGGATAGTGAGTAGATACCAATCTGATCCAAGGAAGAATCACTGGAAGGTGTTAAAACCATCCTGAAGTATTTAAGAAATTCTAAGGACCAGTGGCTTGTTTATGGTGAATCAGACTTGAGACTTATAGGGTTTACAGACTCTAGTTTCCAGTCTGATCACGATGATAGCAAAAGTGTGTCGGAATTTATTTTTACCCTTAATGGTGGGGCTATCTGCTGGAAGAGTTCCAAACAACACATAGTGGCTGATTCAGTTTGCGAGGTAGAGTATGTCGCTGCATCAGATGCTGCCAAAGAAGCGGTGTGGCTGAGAAAATTCATCACCGAGCTCGAAGTAGCACCCTCCCTTATTGGTCCAGTTCTGCTCTACTGTGACAGCTCTGGAGCCATTGCTCAGGTGAAGGAATCCAAGGCACACCAGCGGACGAAGCATATTCTGCGCCGCTACCATCTCATCCGAAAAATTATGGATCGAGATGATGTCGACCTTCTGAAGATCGATGGAAAGGAGAATCTGGCTGACCCATTCACTAAAGCCATTGTAGTGAAGGAATTCGATGACTACAAGTCGAAGATGGGTATTAGATACTGCACCGATTGGCTTTAGGCCAAGTGGGAGATTATTGGGAATAGTATCCCAAAGCCAATCGTCAGTCTGTTGATGGTTGTGCTCATTTTTGTATATGCACATGAATTATGAATTAATAAAAATTATTTTGATATTTTTCATCACAAAATATTTCATCTTCTAATGAACTCCTAGGTTATGGTGAAGTCCATAGGACTATTTAGACTCGACAAAGTAGGATTTGTCGTTTAGTTCTTAAATCTGTTCGCGACCAAATGATACGTTGTTACCAAGAATGACAATGTTTATCAAGCATAGGTCGTTGTGTGCCATATAGGTTGGTTATCCTCTTAACCAATGAGTGTGGAGACACTGGTATGGCATACAGGTGAGATGTAAGGGTACATCTGCACTGAACGTGACCGACTCCAGAGCTATTTCTTCTGTCAAGATTTGCTCTGATGGAATATGGGTATAAATGTCCCTCTGACCTGAGACCGCCATGGTGACTTGCAAGCAACTTAATGCATTTAGGCACTGGACTACCTGAATTTCTAATTCAGTGACGGAAGGCTGTTGGGTGTAGTCAAGTACTTGACTTGTCGGTGCGTGTGTCAAGATAGGATTGACCATTCCAGTTTAGAAGCTGTGTACAGTCATGTTTCAATTTAGCAAAACCTTGGCCAGGGTAGTCTTTGTGAGGAGTCATAGGACTGTTTGAGTTGAGCACGATTCGGATGATCTAATCAGGGTGGACAGTTTAACCCTGAGTCATCCTAAACATAGAGGTCAAAAGGATGAATTATACTGTAACCATATTCACGTAGGTTCTGAGTGTTACGATTGTAACTATTCGACCTATCCGATCGTCGGGTACCTTTGCTAGATGGTCACTTTGATTAGTACAGAAATTGATTCCTGTGCTACCGATTTAGGTTCGAACCTACGGGGTCACACACATTAGAGGTTCCTATCTGATCTGATGGCTGATGAAGAGTCCTAATGCTCGTGGACTATGAGTCCTACATGTCTGAAATTTTATGATCGAGAATCAGGATTCTCTGATCACGAGTCCCACACATTTTGGGTACCAGGGTCAAGAGTCCCACTGGTTTGGGACTCTTCGATCAGGGTTACATATCGATGAATTCTGATGCCCGATTACCCATCAGATTTGGACTCAATATTTATGAGAGATTTAATTAATGATTTGATCACTAATTAACTCAATTTGATTGAGTAATTATTTTTGAATCAAGTCCAATTGAATTGGATTCAGTTGGGTTTGACCCGATTAGGTTAAGAGTTGACCTAATCGTCGAGATGGTTTGGTCACTGATTTGATCAGGGGTTGGGCTTAATCAATTCCTAATTTGATTAAGATTTTATTGAGCCTAATTAAGCCTAATTATATTTGATTTAAATTAATCTAATTGGGCCTAACTTATTTGGTTCAATTAGGTTGGTTTAAATAATGAAACCACCTTGACCCATTCTCCCTGCGCCACCTCACTTCCACTGCGCCCATTTGAATTCACGAGAAGGAAGTTCTCATAAATTTTTCCTCATGCAAAGCCCTCCTCATGTCCTACTTTAATGTGCCAAATGAGTGGATAAGGATGATTGGTTGGCCATTCAAATTCAAAACAAAGTTTGAATTTGAATGAGCAACCAATCTTAGCGCCTTGACCTTATCCTCTTTTAGTGCCCCATTTATTACACGAGAAAATATTTCTCATGAAATCACTTACACACAAATTAAGCCACACCCTCCTCTTCTCACGCCCTTAGTGGATAGGGATAAATTGATTTTCATTTGAATTCAAAATTTGATTTGAATTCAAATGTGCAATTACTCATCTTTATCCTCTCACGTGGATAAGATGTTTGACATTGTTTTAAAAGGAGGAGAAGAGTGGGGCATGTGCAAGAAAAATTTTGGAGAGAAAATTTGGGCGTGAGGAATCCTTATGTGCAAGGTGAAGGTCTATATCCTTTCGAGAGAAAAAGAAAGAAAAGAAAGAAAAACGTGCGCAGGGTTTCAGTGAGTTCTTTAGGGTTTTAGCCTGGTGTTCGGGAAGTGAGAAGGTGAGCTACGAGTGTCGTGAGCCCACCAAATTTTAAGAAGATCTTCAACATCCTCTCAAGCATGTCTGTTGATAATCTAGAGTATCTGAAGAATCAGCAGACATCGATCGAAGGAGTTCGATCAGCATCGACCGTCGAAAGGGCTCTACAACGAGCTAGCATTTGTGAGGAGTCGATCAGATCGGGAGCTTCGTGTGGATGATCTGTAGAGGTCAGACACACTGTGTAGCTACATCATGATGATCAGACTCTTCCGATGGTGATCAGATTACGACGATCTACTACCCGCACAAAGGTATTATGTTCTGAACACATTACAGTAAAGTGTTTACTGTTCAAATTTGAATTTCAAATTTAAATGTATGCATGCTATATATCATATTTAGATCCTAGTGTAAGATAAATTTTTATTAATTAATTATATTAATTAATAATTTTTACTGTAAAATAATGATTTTAAAAAAATTTTAAAATTATCATTTTACCCCTGCACTAAATTTTCACCACATAGAGACTCTGCTGAAGAGTCCCACTGGACGAGGACTCTTGAGAAGAGTTTCATTAGACTTGGATTCTATCATTAATGAAAGATTAATTAGTGATTAGATCACTAATTAGTTTAATTTGACTGAGCATTAAAGTCTGGATCAAGTTTGATTGAATTGGATTCAGTCTGGTCAAGTCTGATTAGTTTATGAGATGACCTAATCGGTAAGGAAGAAATGATCCAAATTTGATCGGATCTATGGCTCAATTAATTTATTGATTTGATTAAATTTAATTGAAATCATAAAAATCTAATTAGATTAGATTCATCATATTTTATTTGGATCTAATTAGATTGGGTTTGAAAAAAATCAAATTGGTTAAACCCTAGTCCCAAATGAGTGGGACTCTCTCCCTTGCGCCACCCAAATTATCTCACACCTTTTCTCATCACAAAAAATTAGTTTGTATGTAAAAAAATCAAAAAATAACCCTTCTTTTATCTTCCTTTAAGGATAGGAATTGATTGGTTTTGATTTGAATTCAAAATGGTTTGAATTTCAACTTAAAACCTTATCCATATCCTTCCACACGTTGGCTATTTTTGAAGGGGTTCTTTATGTGCGAGAAAAGGAAGTCTTCTCAATGATTTTTCACATCTAGTTTTCTCTGGTAAGTCTCTCTTTAAGTCAAATAAGGGTGAAAAAAAGTTGAAGTTAAATTGAAATTCAAAATGATTTGAATCGCAATAAACTCCAGCCTTTATCCTATCTTATCTGGTTTGTGCGACAAGCATAAAAAGGCCTCAATTTTGTACGTCAAACTAAGAGAGCTTTTCACCATGAGATACCAAAGAGAAATAGGATCAAAAATTCTTCTTTAAGAAATAAGGTTTGGGTGGATTTTCTTCTTCTTTGGCGTGAATAAAAGAGGAGACCGATCTTCTCTCAGGTGAGCGATCTAAAACTGTTCTAAGATTTTGGGTGAGAGAAAAATCAAAGAGAAGAGAGTCTTCATCAGATTTTTTTCTAGCATCCAGTATCCTCTCTAATCCATCTTCAATATCAAAAAGGTCTGAGGTGATCAAAAGAAGAGATCAAATTAGATCTGCCATCAGAAGCCGACTGCGTGAGCTAGCACTCCCGTGGAGGACTGATCAGTCTGAGAACTTTGTGTGGATCATCCGTAGAGGCTGGATGCTTGTGCGGCTATGATCAGAGAAAACTTTTAGATCTATATTCTCAATTATAGAGATTGACTATCCATGCTCAGGTATTAAGTTTGGAACCCTAGAAGTGGTAGATTAGATCTATCACTAATTGCTGTTCTTATTCAAATGCTTATAATATTAGATTCAGATTTTTATGCATATAAATTTATGTTATAAATTTATTTATAAGAATTTTAAAATCATATCATATATATATATTTTTATATTAAATAGTTTAATATAATATTCTTTCATTAAAAATTTTGAAATGCATGCATGATACTCCTACGTGATCCAACAGTGGTATCAGAGCTAGGTTGCTTATAACATGAATTTATTCTTGCATATAATCTGATATTATATGCATTTAGATCTATAATTTAATTTAGATTAGATCTGATATATGATATGTAGATCTAAAATTAATTATAGATCTGATCGCACAAACTGATATAAGGTTGTCCTGCTGTAAGGTTTACCTCTTACGATGCAAAAATTATCCTAGTTTGTGTTGATCTTTATATAATCTAATTTTAATTATTTAGATTAGATCTAAATAATTAATTTAGCATCTAAGTAATATAGTAATCTGATTGAATAAATCTTCATAGCCGTCTGATCATAGGAGAAATCAGGGTATCACAACTCTATTTGCCCATTTGATGAGATCTCCTATGGCTTGTAGAGATGTTGTATGATCTTTTTCATGATGATAAATAATAAAAAAATTTAAAATTTTATTTTAGATCTGAAATAATGTATATTAGATCTAAAATTAGTATTTTGATCATTAGATGATTGATTATAAAAATATTTTATAAAATTGAAAACTATTTTCAAACATCGAATCTGAACCCATGTCAGTCCAAAACTTAATTAAGAATTAAGCGATCTAGATTTAAGAATTAAAGATCTAAAATATTAATTTCATAATTCATGGGTTAATGGGTTAGGTCGAGTCAAGTTCATTTAACTGGCTTAGATCTAGGGCTAGAAATCATTGATAATGGATCATGTTAGTAATTGATCAAATCTAATTAAAAGTTAATTTTGATTGGGTCAATTTCTTCTCTTGATCAATTTCAATAATTATAGTTGGTCAAGTCCATATCTTTGATTAGACCAATATAGACTTTGATCGTGGCTCCATGGTCGAATCCAAGTCTATAAGTTGATCAAATTAAAAATGACTAACCAGTTGGTGTCTAAGGTAAGTATGACAGTTTTGATCGGTGGTCATTAATTGGGAGCTATTCGCATAGATTGAATCTATGTCGAGTTAATGACATATCCCTCCCATCGATCTCACTTACCTGACCAATATGGTGAATCATATTTTAATTGGATCACTTAATAATTAGGGTTGACCCATGCTAACTAGAAAATAAATATAACTGATTTAGGTGTCCCTAGTTCAACTTGTCTTGAGTCCTTTTTATGACTTGGTAAAGTCAGTAGGAGGATTCATGACTGGTTGGTTGGACCAGCTTATACCTAATCTTCTTTAATCTGACTTGGTGAAGTCAGTGGGAGGATTAAGATTAACTGGTCAAGTCTCATCTCATCTCATCTCTTAATTCAACTAATTAAATCTTCTAAAATTGTTAGATCCCTAAAATGAAATAGCTATGGTGATAACTAGATCATAGCCTTCCATTAAGTTGGATGATAATGAGTCAACAGTGTAGATGATCATTGGAGGTGCCACACATTTGATGCTCATCTGACTGTCAGAATTATCATTCATAATATATTGATTTAGTTATATTTTTCTAATAATAGTCAGTGTGGCTGAGCCACCTCGGGCCTGATTACTCGTTTGTCAAATGTACTAAATTCTGGTATGTTAATGGTTGGACCTAACCAAAACTTTCAGTGAAGGTGCCACACACCTGCTTAAGAGGTGTTTGGCATAAAATTGAATCCTAAAAATTATTTTGTGAAATAATTGGTTAAGAACTTACCCATGGGTGCACAAGGGTTGGCCGAGCTATTGGAAAATATGTCCCAAAAGTCAATCGTCAACCTATTGATGGTTGAGCAACCAAGTATTGTAATTGATTTATTAATAAATAAAATATATTTTTGATATTTTTATCATAAGTTTTCATCTTCTAATGAACTCCGTTGTTATGATGAAGTCCTTAGGACTATTTAGGTTCGATAAAGAGAGGATGTTGCTCCTTGAATTGATTTTGATGATTACAAAGTATTTGAGGGGATTACTAATGATCTTGGCTTGGAAAAAGACTTATTGCATTTCAGGGACAAAATCATAATTTTGTCAAGATCTGATTCAGAAGCCTCAAGAGCAAGAACTGAAGACGTACAATCTATTGGAGGAAATTTCAACATTTTTGAAAGTATATTTTATAAAAAAACCAGATTTTTATTTTTG
Organism: Elaeis guineensis; assembly: GCF_000442705.2. NCBI lineage: Eukaryota > Viridiplantae > Streptophyta > Magnoliopsida > Arecales > Arecaceae > Elaeis > Elaeis guineensis. Next base: position 36,047,529 of record NC_026006.2, on the reverse strand, counting down.
AGTCGACCCCATGAGTTGACTCATGGCTTAAAGGCCTGAACGGCACGCTAAAATTTTGGCTGGCACTCTCTGTGAGTCGATCCCATGGGTCGACCCCTTGGCATGAGTCGACCTCTACTGCTTCATAGGCTAAAATTATAGAACAGTCATTTTCTGTTCTGTTCCACAGAGGTCAACCCTATGAGTCGACCCATGAGCATGAGTCGACCCTATGAGTCGACCCCTATGACGAAAAAATTCTGCAACGGCTAATTTTTAACCTATTTTAATTACATTTAATGCTCATTTAATATGCTCTAACGGCTCTATTTCAACCCAAATTACACTCCACCATTATTTGAAGTTATATAAAGGGACTTAAAGGAGGGAATCAACAAGTAGAAGAATAGAAGAAAATTTTGAAAAAGATTCTTCAAGCATTCTTTTCAACCCTAAGCAAGAGCCCACTTAAAGCATTCAAGAAGCTTTTAATTCAAGTTCACCAACTCCTCAAGTGCTCATTCAAGTCTCCAACTATCTTGAGGAAATCAGAAAGAGCTTCCTTCAAATTGTGTAAAGTGTATTTAATGCTTTATTCGCTCATTAAAGGAGCTTCATTTGTATTTCTGTGCTATTAACTATAATACTCTTTTTGAGTCATTATTTTTTATTTTGGAAGGATTCTAAAATGTGGGAAGGTTGATCCGAACTTTGAATCGAATTATATTGGGTTGGCTTGTACCCAAAAAATAAGTGTTCTAGCTTGGAATAGCTAGAGTCGGAGGTTTCGACGAGTGTATTCAGGTTGAATATAATTTAGTGGATTGGAATTCTCAAGTAGGAGCTTGGGGAGTGGATGTAGGTGCAAGATTGGCACCGAACCACTATAAATCTTCTTATTTGTATTATGCTTAACTGCTTTCCTTTTAAACTTCTTTATTCTCTTACATTCTTGCATCCAACCATTACCCTTGCATCAATTACACTCTCCTTACTTATCTTGCTATTGTTAAATATTCTTCATAAGTTGTAAGTAAGTTTAAATTTTTAGAAACCCAATTCACCCCCCCTCTTGGGTTACATAGCTGGGCAACAAGTGGTATCAGAGCCCGGTGCTCTAGCCCTACTTTGATCTAACCAATCAAAGAGCTAAAGATCTATGGCAACTCAAGTTGGCACTTCTCTAGCCGAGGGGCAGTCCATTAACCGACCTCCACTTTTCAATGGATCAAACTATACCTATTGAAAAGCTCGGATAAAAATCTTCATTCAAGCACTTGACTATGATATGTAGAGTATCATAGTAAACGGACCACACACACCTACTAAAATTATTGACAGTATGGAATCAACCAAACCCGAAAAAGAATGGGATGAAATTGATAAGAAAATGACTCAATTAAATGCTAAAGCCATGAATGTCTTGTATTGTGCTCTAGATGCAAATAAATTCAATCGTATTTCAACTTGTATATCTGTTAAAAAAATATGGGATAGATTAGAAGTAACTCATGAAGGAACTAATCAAGTGAAAGAATCCAAAATTAACATGCTTGTGCATAAATATGAACTTTTTAAAATGAAGTATGATGAATCTATAACTGAAATGTTTACTTGCTTTACTGATATTATAAATGGTTTAAAATATCTTGATAAGTCTTATTCTAACAGTGACCTCATGAGAAAGATTCTTAGGTCCTTACCAAAAACTTGAGAAGCCAAAGTGACCGCTATCCAAGAAGCCAAGGATCTGAACTTCCTACCCTTGGAAGAGGACAATCGCCCTCAAATCCATGACTCAACTTGATGAAAAAACTGATGATACAGAAAATGAAGAGCAGGATGAAGAAATGGCTCTCATTACTAAAAGGTTTGAGAAATTTTTGAAGAAAAGAAAATAAGGAATGAGGAAGAGGCCACCCACAAAAGGAGAATATAGCAAAGAAAAGGATAAAGACTAACTCCTTATTTGCTACGAATGTAAGAAACTGGGACATTTTAAATCTGAATGCCCACAACTGAAGAAGGGTCTCAAAAAGTACAAGAAGAAGGCCATGATGGCTACCTGGAGTGGAAGTGATGAGTCAAGCTCCGAAGAAGAAGACTCAAATGAACAAGCCAACTTGTGCCTTATGGCACATAAAAATGAGGTAAATTCTGATACTCCTGTTGACTTTACTTTTGAAGAACTTCATGTAGCTTTTTATGATTTAATTGACGAACTAAAGAAGCTAGGGGTAAAGAATAAAGAGTTAAAATCAAAGAATCAATCTTTACTAAGACAAAATGAGAACATTTCAAATGAAAAATCTACCTTGCTTCAAGAAAATCTGAACTTAACGAATGAAATTGCCAAGCTAAAACCAATAGTTGAAAAATTTACCTTAAGTTCTAATAAACTGAATATGATTCTTGAAAATCAAAAGACTATTTATGATAAAACTGGTCTTGGTTATAACCCCTTAAAGAAACAAAAGTTTCTAAAAAATATCTATGTAAACTCTTCAAACAACAAGTTCTCAAACATTACTTATTTCAAATGTGATAAAATAGGTCACAAGTCATACACTTGTCTCTCTAACAAATTCTTAAATTCTAATGCAAAGAAAATATGGGTTCCAAAAGGAACCATTGAGACTAATCAAAAAGGATCCAAGAAAGCTTGGATACCTAAAGTAAAAACTTGACTTTTGCTTGCAGGTGTGTCTAGCATCCTAAGGAGCAAATCGAAAATGATATCTTGATAGCGGATGCTCGAGACACATGACTGGTGATGAATCTCAAATCATCACACTTGATGCTAAAAATGGAGGGATGGTCACCTTTGGAGACAATGGCAAAGGAAAGATCATCGGTATAGGTAACATTGGTATTACTCCCTCCAAGTATATTGAAAATATTTTATTAGTAGATGGTTTAAAACATAATTTATTAAGCATCAGTCAATTTTATGATAAAGGATACAAAGTTATTTTTGAATCTTCTGTTTGCATTGTAACTAGTCCTATTAATGAAGGCATTAAATTTGTTGGGCATAGACATGGCAATATTTATATGGTAGATTTGAATGATCTATCCAAAATAAACATGCAATGCCTAGTATCCTTGAATGCTAAGATTAATGAGACTAGTTGGCTTTGGCATCATAGGCTTGCACATATTAGCATGCATTCACTTTCAAAACTCATTAAGAAAGAATTAGTTATTGGTTTACCCAAATTGAACTTTGAAAAGGATAGAATTTGTGATGCATACCAACTGGATAAACAAACAAGAGTTTCATTCAAATCTAAAAATATTGTTTCAACTACTAGGCCATTAGAATTATTGCATATGAATTTATTTGGACCTACTAGAACTACTAGTCTAGGGAGAAAATGATATGGTTTTGTAATTATTGATGACTTCTCTCGTTTTACATGGGTTTTCTTTTTGACACACAATGATGAAATTTTTCAAGTTTTCTCTAAATTCTATCGAAAAGTCACAAATGAGAAAGGTTTATCAATTCAAAATATTCGAAGTGATCATGGAACCGAATTTGAAAATCAAGATTTTGAAAAGTTTTGTGATGAAAAAGGAATAGGATGCAACTTTTCAGCACCCAGGACACCCCAACAAAATATAGTAGAAAGGAAAAATAGAATCTTTGAAGAAATGGCCTATACCATGCTATGTGAAAGCAATCTTTCAAGATACTTTTGGGTGGAAGCTATTAACACCGCATGTTACATATTGAATCGTGCTTTAATTAGACAAATTTTAAAGAAAACTTCCTATGAGCTTTGGAAAGGAAGAAAATCAAACATTGCATATTTTCATATTTTTGGTTGTTGATGTTTTGTGTTAAATAACGGTAAAGAAAGACTAAAAAAATTTGATGCAAAATCTGATGAAGCAATTTTTCTTGGTTACTCCTCTTCTAGCAAAGCCTTTAGAGTTTTCAACAAAAGAACCTTAGTAGTAGAGGAGTCAATACATGTTGTCTTTGATGAAACTAACGATCTTCCTTCCAGAAAGAATAAAGGTTTTGATAATGCAGATCCTCTTATAGAAGGAATAAAGGAGATCAATCTAAAAGATTCAACAATTCAAGATGATGAAGAACTTGAAGATAAACAAAATGAAGAAGGTGAAGAACGACAAGAACAACCTCAAGGTACAAATAATCTACCAAAGGAATGGAGGTATGATCACAATCACCCTAAGAAACTAATCATTGGTGATCCTACACATGGTGTAAGAACTCGTTCCTCACTTAAAGATGCACTCAATCATTTTGCTTTTGTCTCTCATCTTGAACCTAAAACTATAGACGAAGCTGAAAAAGATTATAATTGGATTAATGTAATGCAAGAAGAACTTAGTCAATTTGAAAGAAATAATGTATGGACCTTAGTATCAAGACCTAAAAACTATTCAATAATTGACACAAAATGGGTATATAGGAATAAATTGGATGAACATAGAAATGTGATAAGAAATAAAGTAAGATTAATTGCAAAAGGTTATAATCAAGAAGAAGGAATTGATTTTGATGAGATTTTTGCACCTGTTGCTAGATTAGAGGCAATCAGACTTCTACTTGCATATGCTTGCTTTATGAAATTTAAATTATTTCAAATGGATGTCAAAAGTATCTTTTTGAATGGATATATCACTGAAGAAGTTTATGTAGAACAATCCTCAGGTTTTGAAAATCATGCTTTTCCTAATCACGTTTTTAAATTAAATAAACCTCTATATGGTTTAAAACAAGCACCCAGGGCTTGGTATGAAAGGCTAAGCAAATTTCTACTTAATAATAATTTTTCAAGAAGAAATATAGACACAACTCTTTTCATTAAAAGAAATCAAGGTGATATATTAGTTATACAAATATATGTTGATGACATTATTTTTGGATCTACTAATGAAACTCTTTGTCAAGATTTTGTAAAGCTCATGCAGGGGGAGTTCGAGATGAGCATGATGAGAGAACTCACATTCTTTCTCGAACTCTAAATCAAACAAACAAAAGAAGGAATCTCCATCATCCAAACCAAGTACACAAGAGAATTACTTAAAAGATTTGGAACGGAGAACTCCAAAGCAATTGGCACACCCATGATCCCATCATGTAAGCTTGACAAGGACGAAGAAGGTAAAAGTGTAGACTTAAAATTTTATAGAGATATAATTGATTCTCTGTTATATTTAACTGCTAGTAGACCTGATATTATGTTTAGTGTTTGCCTATGTGCTCGTTTTCAATCAAATCTAAAAGAATCACACTTGAATGTAGTGAAAAGAATCCTTAGATATTTAAATGGTACACAAACTTTAAGATTATGGTATTCTAAGGACTCACTAATTGACTTAATAGGATATTCAGATGTCGATTTTGCTAGATGTAAATTAGATAGAAAAAGTACGAGTAGAACTTGTCAATTTTTTGGAGTTAACCTAATCTCTTGATTTAGCAAGAAATAAAATTCGATAGCACTATCTACAGTCGAGACTGAATACATTGCAGCCAGAAGTTGTTGTGCTCAAATCTTGTGGATTAAGCAACAACTCGAAGATTTTGGTATCAAACTCAATGAAACTCCCATAAGATGTGATAACACTAGTGCTATAAATCTCACTAAAAACTTAATTCAACATTCTAGGTCAAAACATATTGAAATCAGACATCATTTCATAAGAGAACATGTCCAAAATAAAGACATAATTCTTGACTATATTTGCACTAAAAAATAATTAGCTGACAACTTTACCAAGGCCTTAAGTGAAGATAGATTTTGTGAAATTAGGAGAGAACTAGGAATCCTTGATCCATCTGCTTAGGTGTCTCTCTGATTCCGAGATATCAATACCAAAAATTCTTTTAGCTTAATTTTCATCTTTTTTTTTGAGCTCAAAAGCTCAAAATAAATATTCTCATGATCAATTTTTGGGTAAACATCCTTCTCCTAATATTTCAAATTTTTTTGAAATTATTTCATCATTTTTTTGAATTTTTCTATGCCATGAGTCGACCCCCAGGGTCGACCCTAGGGTAAACTTGTAATATTGACTAAATCCTTCGGGCGCTTTCTTTTTGTTGGAAAACCTCCCTTGAGCTGACCCAACTCTTCGTCTTCTTCCTTCCACCAAGTCGAAAGACTCCCTCTCTTCTTCCTCAAACCCAAGTTTTTCTCCAAAACTCTTCTCCCACCATCTCTCACCCTCTAAATCGCCCTCTTGGAACCAAGCTCCTCCCTTTTCTCCTTCTTCATTCGGAGCGAGTCGAGCTTACCCTAGATTCTATCCGTCTTCTCCAAATCGAGACTTTTCTTCTCCAAAATCCTTATCCTTCCCCTAAAAAACCCTTTATCTCTCCCCACATTTGCTCTCCTATGTTCCTTGCTAGCTCTACTTGTACAAATGGCTCCGAAGATGAAGCTTCCACAGAGGAGGAAATCAGTTTGTGGGTTGAAAGAAAGTATGCGATGGAATAGACAAGCAACCGAGACCACTTCTGCTTCAATTACTGTTCTTGCATCTGCTCCAGCTACAACTCATTCTCCAATCAGCCCCAGTAAGGTACCCCTTTCGGATAGGAAGGTAGAGACTGGCAAAAATATTGATTTCAAATTTTTTAAAAAGGAAGGATTCTCTATCGGATCAAAAATTAAGGATCAAGGTTGGGAATTCTACTGCTCCCTAAAAGAAAATACCTATGTGGATCTTGTTAGAGAATTTTATCTGAATTTGGGATACAGCAATGAAACAGTAAAATCCACAGTAAAGGGTATAGAAATTAGCTTAGATCCTATGCTCTTGGGGGAAATTCTTTATTTACCCTGTGAGGGATACACAAACATGGAACTCCCAGTTAAGGAGGAGGGAATAAATGCTATTCTAGGAAGAACCTTCACTGGAAGCTTAAACAAATTAGAGGCTAAGATTCTTTCCATTGAGATGAGGCTGCTCCACCAAATGGTAACTAAGTTATTTTTCCCTAGAAGTGGTAGACATGATCTCCTCTCTGGTCGGAACATCTGCATTATGTATCATATTATTACTCAAACCCCCCTGAACCTCCCAGCATTGATGATTGAGGCTATGAGAGAGATCTTGAATAGGTCCAAGGCACATTTGCCTTTCGGTATGGCTCTCACTTTAGTATTTAGGAGGTTTGGAGTTAGCTTTGAGGGGGAGGCAGTAGCTAGGCTATCTCACTCTGACACTATCAACTGCCATACTCTGCACCACATAGGATTTTCCAAGACTGATGGTGGTTGGACAAAAGGTATGGAAGAGAGAGCTGAGGACAGAGCAGAGGAGGAAGGACCATCATCACCTCTCCATGATCACAGGGCTATATCTCCAGATATTCAGTTTGTTTCTGACCATGAGGCTGGGCCGTCAGAGTCTGTGAGGAGGCACACTTCAGTTCAGTAGTCGGACAGCAGAGCACATCCTTCAGAGATCAGATTGGCTGATGACCAGATAGAGATGATATCTCAGCATGTAGCTTCCATACTATCTTGTCAGATGGGTACTTCAGCTTTTGCTCAGGAATCGACACTCATGATGTATCTGAACAGACACTGATCCCCCACATCTCCACTATGTTTCAGATGATCTCTGATCAGTCAGTACGCATCGAGCAGCTTGAGGGTTGTGTAGTGAGACTGATTGACAGAGTATTTGACTTGTAGAGGCAAGTATTAGCTCTAGCCCATCCACAGCCACATGAGGACATCACTGAGGTCTCAGACCTATCTGTGGAGGCAGCCAGACTGCGAGAAGTCTTAGAGAGTGGTTTTGACTTTCTAAGGAGAGAGATCAGGGGCTCTAGTGAGTATGCTTCCACTCAATTCACTGCACTGCTATAATCTGTTTCGAGAGCTCTGAACCTTCTGGACACCATCAGACTCTCTCTTGTAGCTCAGTCCTTTGCTTCTCAGGCTTCAGGATCTTCTCACCCCTCCACTCATGCTGGCACCTCTACCCGTGGCAGAGGCAGACGCGGTCGAGGTCGAGCTCGTGGACATGATCCTTCATCTCCTCACCCCATCTCTGATTCATCAGACTCTGATCCATCCAGTCATGATATCTATTAGATCCAGTGTAGTCTGTCTTTTCTTTCATTTTTGTCTAGGATCTATCTTATAGGCCATGTAATGCAATGTTGACTGATTGACTCTTGGATAGTTTCTATCCATATCTTTTGTACTCTAAGTCAACACTTATATATTGAAATATCTTTGTACTCACTCATCCTTTGGATATATATATATACACTTTAACTTTCAATGAATATCTCTGATCAAATGGAGTTACTTTTAAATTCTGAATTACTTGAATAGCAATATCTTTTCAATGAGCAAATTGATATATTTTTTTACGATTGCTATATTGAGGGGGAGTAAAACAATAAGCAATAAACAAGGAAGCTAAAAATATAAAATTGCTCCCATCAAAAGGAAGGAATAGAGAAAATATATTCAAAAAAATAGAAAGTAAAGAATCTCCATTGATGTTGTCAAAAAGGGGAGTAGAGCATCGAGATTGAGGTTGAGCAATAAGAGCAATAAAGATTGAACATTAAGTAAATTGTTATGTCATATTTTTTTTCCTTCTTTTTCCAAGCAAATGAACTTATAAACAAATTTCAAATTTTTAGCAAATTTCAAATTTGTCTTCAAACTGCTTATGATGCATTTTGTTACAATACTTGGCTATAATATCTAAGTGATGCATCTTCATAAATTTAAAATTCATGTTCTATACTTTCCATATGCTTTTGCTCAAGTGTTTTGTCATCATCAAAAAGGGAGAGATTATTGCTCCTTGAATTGATTTTGATGATTACAAAGTATTTGAGGAGATTACTAATGATCTTGGCTTGAAAAAATACTTATTGCATTTCAGGGAAAAAATCATAATTTTGTCAAGATCTGATTCAGAAGCCTCAAGAGCAAGAACTGAAGACGTACAATCTATTGGAGGAAATTTCAATATTTTTGAAAGTGTATTTTTTAAGAAAATCAGATTTTTATTTTTGAGTCGACCCTATGAGTCGACTCATGGCTTAAAGGACTGAACGGCACATTGAAATTTTGGCTGGCACTCTCTGTGAGTCGATCCCATGGGTCGACCCCTTGGCATGAGTCGACCCTATGAGTCAACCTCTGCTGCTTCGCAGGCCAAAATTATAGAACAGTCATTTTCTATTCTGTTCCACAGAGGTCGACCCTATGAGTCGACCCATGAGCATGAGTCGACCCTATGAGTCAACCCTTGTGACAGAAAAGTTTCACAATGGCTAGTTTTTAACCTGTTTCAATTGCATTTAATGCTCATTTAATGTTCTCTAATGGCTCTATTTTAGCTCAGATTACACTCCACCATTATTTGAAGTTATATAAAGGGACTTAAAGGAGGGAATCAATAAGTAGAAGAATAGAGAAAAATTTTGAAAAAGATTCTTCAAGCATTCTTTTCAACCCTAAGCAAGAGCCCACTTAAAGCATTCAAGAAGCTTTTAATTCAAGTTTACCAACTCCTCAAGTGCTCATTCAAGTCTCCAACTATCTTGAGAAAATCAGAAAGAGCTTCCTTCAAATTGTGTAAAGTGTATTTAATGCTTTATTTGCTCATTAAAGGAGCTTCATTTGTATTTCTGTGCTATTAACTATAATACTCTTTTTGAGTCATTATTTTTTGTTTTGGAAGGGTTTCAAAACGTGGGAAGGTTGATCTGAACCTTGAATCGGATTGTATTGGGTTGGCTTGCACCCAAAAAATAAGTGTTCTAGCTTGGAATAGCTAGAGTCGGAGATTTCGACGAGTGTATTCAGGTTGAATACAATTTAGTGGATTGGAATTCTCAAGTAGGAGCTTGGGAAGTGGATGTAGGTGCAAGGTTGGCACCAAACCACTATAAATCCTCTTGTTTATGTTGTGCTTAACTTCTTTCCTTTTAAACTTCTTTATTCTCTTGCATTCTTGCATCCAACCATTATCCTTGCATCAATTACACTCTTCTTACTTATCTTGCTATTGTTAAATATTCTTCATAAGTTGTAAGTTAAGTTTAAATTTTTAGAAACCCAATTCACCCCCCCCCCTTGGGTTACATAGCTAGGCAATAGAGGATTTATCGATTAGTTCTTAAAACTATTCATGACCAAATGATAAGCTATTAATAAGGATGACAGCCTCTATCGAGCATAGGTCGCTGTAGGCCATATGGGTTGGTTGTCCTCTTAATCAAAGAGTATGGAGACACTAGTATAGCATACAGGTGAGATGTAAGGGTACATCATCATTGAACGTGACCAACTCCAGAGCATTCTGCTATCAAGAATATCTCTAATGGGTTATAGGTATAAGTATCCCTTAGACCTGAGATCGCCTCGATGACTTACAAGCAACTCACTGTGCTTTGGTACTGGACTAACTAAATTTCTAATTCAGTAGTGGAAGGCTTTTGAGCACAGTCAAGTACTTACGAAGTCAGAGTATGATCGAGATGGGATTGACCACTCCAAGAGTTGGAGAAAAATGAGTCGCTGTATTTCAATTTAGCAAAATCTTGGCCAGGGTAATCCAACAGATAGATTTAATATTTTGAAATACAATTTGGATAACCTGATCAGAGTTGACAGTTGAACTCTGAGGTGTCCTATGAGTATTTTAGTCAAGAAAATGAATTATATGAAAACTATATCTGCATGGGTTCTAAGGATGTTGTTCTACACATTCGACCTATCCAGTCGTCGAGATTATTACCAGATGGTCACTTCGATTGGTATAAAAATTTATTCTTATACTATCAACTTAGGTTCAAATCTATGAGGTCACACACATTAGAGTTCACGATCCGATCGGATGGTTGATCAATGATTAAGAATCGTTCTAGGATTAAACGATCAATATGATTGACATTTAACCTAGTGCAAGTGTTGCAGGAGGATCGATTAGCAATTCGATTGCTAATTGACTTAATTTGATTAAGTTAAAGGGTTGAGATTAAGTTTAATTAAATATAATTTAATTAGATTTAGTTTAGGCTTGATTGGATCATGTCCAATTGGTTTATTGGATAAGCCAAGTGTAAGAAAAAACTAATCCTAGTTCAAATAGGACTTGGGTCAACCTAATTTTTAATTTGATTAAAAAATTAAATCTAATTTAAATCTAATTAAATTTGATTAAATTAGGCTCTTAATTGGGTTAAGACCTATTCTAATTAGGTTGATTTGGTTTTGGTTTGATTTGATTTGAGAAACCAAATTTGAACATATTGGAAATAGTGTCCCAAAGCCAATCGTCAGTCTGTTGATGGTTGTGCTCCTTTTTGTATTAGTATATGAATTATAAATTAATAAAAATTATTTTAGTATTTTTCATCCCAAATTATTTCATCTTCTAATGAACTCTTGTGTTGTGGTGAAGTCCTTAGGACTATTTAGACTCGACAAAGGAGGATTTATCATTTAGTCCTTAAACCTGTTCGCGACTAAATGATACATTGTTATCAAGGACAATAACGTTTATCAAGCATAGGTCATTGTGTACCATATAGGTTGATTGTCCTCTTAACCAAGGAGTGTGGAGACACTGGTAAGGCATACAGGTGAGATGTAAGGGTACATCTGCACTGAACGTGACCGACTCCGGAGCTATTTCTGCTGTCAAGATTTGCTCTGATGGGATATGGATATAATTGTCCCTCTGATCTGAGACTATCACAGTGACTTGCAAGTAACTCACTGCACTTAGGCACTGGACTACCTAAATTTCTAATTCAGTGACGGAAGGCTGCTGGGTGTAGTCAAGTACTTGACTTGTCGGTGCGTGTGTCAAGATGGGATTGACCACTCCAGTTCAGGAACTGTGTACAGTCATATTTTAATTTAGCAAAACTTTGACCAGAGTAGTCCTAGTGAGGAGTCACAGGACTGTTTGAATTGAGCACGATTCGGATGATCTAATCAGGGTTGACAGTTTAACCCTGAGTCGTCCTATACACAGGGGTCAAAAGGGATGAATTATACAATAACCATATTCACGTAGGTTCTGAATGTTGTGATTGTGACTATTTGACCTATCCGAACGTTGGATACCATTGCTAGATGATCATTTCGATTAGTACAGGAATTGGTTCCTGTGCTACTGGCTTAGGTTCGAACCTGCAGGGTCACACACATTAGAGGTTTCTATCTGATCTGATGGCTGATGAAAAGTCTTAATGCTCGAAGACTATGAGTCCTATGTGTCTGAGACTCTATGATTGAGAATCAAGATTTTTTGATCATGAGTCCCACACATTTTGGGTACCGGGGTCAAGAGTCCCACTGGTTTGGGACTCTTCGATCAAGATTTCATATCGATGGACTTTGATACCCGATTGCCCATCGAATTTGGACTCAGTATTTATGAGAGGTTTAATTAGTGATTTGATTGTTAATTAACTCAATTTGATGGAGTAATTATTTTTGGATCAAGTCCAATTGAATTGGATTCAGTTGGGTTTGACCCGATTAGGTTAAGTGTTGACCTAATCATCGAAGTGGTTTGGTCTCCGATTTGATCAGGGGTTGGGCTTAGTCAATTTCTGATTTGATTAGAATTTTATTGAGCCTAATTAAGTCTAATTATGTTGGATTTAAATTAGTCTAATTGGACCTAACTTATTTTAATTAAGTTGGTTCAATTAGGTTGATTTAAAATTAGAAACCACCTTGACATCAACTCCCTACGCCATCTCACTTCTTCTGTGCCTATTTGAATTCACGAGAAATAACTTCTCATGAATTTTCTCCCATGCAAAGGCCTTCCCACACCCACACTTGTGCACCAATTATTTGGATAAATATGATTTGTTAGCCATTCAAATTCAAAGGGTGTTTGAATTTAAATGGATAACTAATCCCATGCGCCATGTCCTTATCCTTTTGTGCGCCATTTTCTTTACACGAGAAAGAGTTTCTCGTGTAAACTCTCCATGCACAAGAGAGCTCATGCCCCTCTCTTCTCACACATAGAGTGGATAGGAATGAGTTGGTTGGTATTTGAAGTCAAATTTGATTTGAATTTAAATGAGCAACCACTTATCTTTATCCTCTCACACAGTAAAAATACTGCAAAGATGCGGTCTTGCATCGTTTTAAAAAAGGAGATAAGAGAGGGCATGTGCACGGGATATCTGAGAAAAAAAGATAGTGTGAGAGAGGTTTCTTGCATGAGAAAAGAAAAGAAAAGGAGAGAAAAGAAAGAAACAAGTGGGTGCTAGTTTCTTCGGAGTGTACCCTAGGGTTTTGGCTTAGGGTTCAGGAAGTGAGAACGTGAGCTACGAGTGTCGTGAGCCCACCAAACTTCAGAGAGAGCATCATCAACCTCTCTACCATCTTTACTGATGATCTAAAGCATTCAAAGAGTCGGCAGATATCGATCGAAGGAGTTCGATCAACATCAGCCATCAAAAAGATGCAGTCACGAACTAGCATTCGTAAGGAGTCGATCAAATCGGGAGCTTCATGTGGATGATCCAGAGAGGTCAGACATACTGTGTGGCTGTATTATGATGATCAGACCCTTCCGACGATGATCAGATTACGACGATCGACTACCCGCACAAAGGTAATATGTTCTGAACACATAACAGTAAATTATTTACTGTAGAAATTTGAATTTTAAATTTAAATACATACATGCTATATATCATATTTAAATCTTAATGTTGGATAAATATATATTAATTAATTAGATTAATTAATAATTTTCATTATAAAATAGTGATTTTGAAAAAGTTTTAAAATTATCATTTTACCCCTGCACTAAAATTTACTTCAAATGGTATCAGAGTAGGTTCTAAAATATAATATATAGATTTGCATACGTAGATTAAGTTGTAATCTAAAAGTTTAAATTTAAAATTTAAAATTTAAAATTTGAATTTTTAAATTTATTCGAAATTCAAAATTTAAAATTTAAATTTTGAAATTCAAAATTCAAAAATTTGAAATTAAAAATTTGAACTTTGAAATTTAAAATTTGTTTAAAATTTCAAATTTAAAATTCAAAATTTAAAATTCAAAATTTGAATTCAAAAATTTAAAATTTGAAATTTAAAATTTATTTGAAATTTAAAATTCAAAATTTAAAATTTGAAATTTGAAGTATATTTAGATATACTTGATCCAAGTAGCAAGTAGTCTAATTGGGTTGGTTGCCATAGTCGTCCGGTCATAGGAGAAAAGTAGGGTTTAAAGGCCCTCTCCTCTCATTTGATGGGGTTCTCCTATGGCGATAGGGGTGCCGCTGCAATTATATCCCATGCAGATTAAGCAGCGAAAGGACTTAATTGTAAAGGTTCAATTGTAAAATTTATTATGAATGTATTAGATTAGATCTAAAGAAATATTCATAATTTATTTTGATTGAGTTATTTTCTGTTATGTAATTAGCAATAGGATTGTTGTTTATGAAATGTGCTGATCTGTTTGTGAAATGAGTCAACATATTTGGTGAATAGAAAATAAAACCTTTCAAATTTGAAAATTATTTTCAAAATACCAAACTCTGACCCATCAGCCCAAATAATTAATTAAAAGAATTAAGTGTTGTCAAGTTGGTCTAGAATTGTGAATTAAGACCAAAGACAATTGTATAAACTTGTGGGTCAATGGGTTAAATGGATTAGGTCCATAATTGGGTTAGACCTAAGGTTAGATTAAAGAAATGAACTAAATTAGAGTAATTGATCAAATCTAATCAAAAGTTGAATTAGATTAGGTCAAGGACACTCTAGACTTAACTCCAATAGTTGTAGTTGAATGGGTCCATGTCTTTAACTAGACCAAGATGGACTTAATTCATGGCTACGCGGTGGAACCTTATTTACTAAGTTGATCAAATTAAAACTAATGAACTGGTTGGTGTCTAAGATAAGTTCAGCAGTCTGACCAGTGGTTTTTATCTAGGAGCTACTCGCATTGATTCGATCTCTGACGAGTTAATGGCATATCCCTTCCATTGATCTCACTTACCTGGCCAACCTTGTGAGTTAGGTTTTAATTAGATCACTTGGTGATTAGGGCTCACCCATATCATTAGGTAAATCAGTATGACTGATTTAGGTGCTCCTAATGCTGGCTTTAATTAAATTCTTTTTTAATCTGACTTGGTGAAGTCAGTGGGAGGATTGAAATTGGCTGGTTAATTTCTTCTCTTCTATCCTTTAATAAGATCCTCAAAAATTATTAGGTCCCTAAAAATTATTAAGTTATAGTGATAACTAAGTCATAGCCTCCCATTAAGTGAGTGATAATGAGTCCATTAGTTTAATAATCACTGGAGGCCCAAAGGTCTAGTGCTTATTGACTAATGGAATTATCATTCATAGTATGATAATTTGGTTAAGTCTTTCTGATGGTGGTCAGGTTGGCCGACCAAAGTTGGGCCTGATCATTTATTGGTCCGATTCACCAAATCAAGTCATGTTAATGGTTGGACCTAACCAGATCTTTTCAGTGGAGGCCAAAGCCTACTGATTAGGTTCTGGGGCAAAATAAATTACTAGAAGTTGTTTAGAGAAACAACTGATTATGAACCTACCCATAGATGCACATGGGTTGACCAATCAAAGTTGGGCTCGTGTGTAGTCTGTGTGGATTCTAGTACTTACTAAGAAATTAAAGTAATTCTTCGAATTGAAGGTTGAGGCTACCAGTTCGTAAAAATACTGGAAGAAACTTTAGACTAAAGTTCAAGTCTTTAGTATTAATAATTTATGTACTAATATAGGTCTGGTTTCCTTTATGCAGCTATGGCCACTACCCTGTCGCTTCGGTCATTATTAGATAATGACAAGCTCATGGGACCTAATTTCGATAGCTGGTATCGAAAATTAAAAATCATCCTTGAGCATGAGCGGATCCTTTATGTAGTAACGGATCCGACACTCAAGGAACCAGCCCCGAACACTAGAGAGACGGTCCGAGACACTTACCAGAAGTGGCTCAACGATCGCACCACCGTTCGATGCATAATGCTAGCGGCAATGAATGATGAGTTCAGCCGCAGGTTTGAGAACGTCCAGCCATAGGAGATGCTTCAAATGTTGAATGACTCCTTTGGCACGCCTGACGACATTGAAAGGCACAAAATTAGTTGTGCCATTTTCAATGCTCGGATGAGGGATGGGGCTTCAGTCACTGATCATGTACTGTACATGATCGAAATGATTGAGTGCCTAAGTAAACTGAGCTTTCCCTTGCACGAGTAGCTCGGTAAGGATGCGATCCTTAATTCATTGCCCAAGTCCTTCCTCCCTTTCTTTACTTATTTTCGAATGACAAAGCCTGCAGTGAACTACCATGACTTGTTGGGGTTGCTACAGAACTTTGAGAAGGACCACCAGCTCCATAAGGAATCGGTGAATGTTGTGGGAAGGTCTTCTTCTAGTCATCGACCCTTTAAGAAAGGGAAGAAGAACAAGAAGAAGAAGAATAAGAAGGTGCAGTCGCATGCTGGGACGTCTGCACAGGGTCAGACCAAGAAGCGCAAGCCCGACCAGAGCCAGGCGGAGTGCTTCTTTTGCAAGAAGCAAGGGCACTGGAAGAGGAACTGTCCTCTATACATTGCCTCCCTGGACCCGAACAGGTCGAAGAAGAAGCAAGGTAATTATATGATAACACCTTGCAACTTTTCCATTTGTGATACTACTGCCTGGATATTGGATACCGAAAGCCCTTATCATATTTGCAATTCGATGCAGGGTTTGCAGGTCAGTAGGAGATTTGATCAAGGTGAGAGGTTCCTGAATGTTGGAGATGGAAGCAAAGTTCTAGTTCTAGCTTTAGGAATCATGAACCTTGTAATCAATTCTCGTAATGTAATTCTGAGTGAATGTCACTATTGTCCAAACTTTTTATTAAATATTATTTTTGTAGGCCTTTTAGCCATGTACGATTATAAATTTTAATAAAAAAATATTTACAATATCATTTTGAATGGTATTACAATGTTTGTTGGATAACTAAATAATAAAATTTACTTACTATCACAGCCTGTTAATGTGGTTCAAACCTCCAGTAAACGTCCTAGAATAGATAATATGTCAGAAGTCTACCTTTGGCACTGTAGGCTAGGTCATATCAATAAGAATAAGATAAACAGGTTGGCTCAAGAAGAAATTCTTGAAGTACGTAATTATGAATGACTTCCAATCTGTGAGTCTTGTCTTCTTGAAAGATGACCAAGTCACCTTTTACTAGAAAAGGTGAGCGAGCTAGTGAACTCTTGGGTCTTGTACATTCTGATGTATGTGGACCCATGAGCTCAAGTGCAAGAGGTGGATATTTCTACTTCATAACCTTCACAGACGACCTATCGAGGTATGGGTATGTCTATTTAATGAAGCATAAGTCGGAGTCATTTGAAATGTTCAAACTATTTCGAAATGAAGTAGAAAAATAAACTGAAAAGTATATTAAAACTCTTCGATCTGATCGAGGAGGTGAATACCTTTCCAATGAGTTTCTGATATATCTTGGAGAGAATGGGATTCTCTCTCAGTGGACTCCTCCTGGAACACCACAGCATAATGGTGTATCTGAAAGGAGGAATCGGACCTTGTTGGACATGGTTCGATCCATGATGGGTTTGCTAGTCTGTCGATCTCTCTCTGGGGATATGCACTCGAATCGGCTTGTTACCTTCTAAATAGGGTTTCGAGTAAGTCTATAACCAAAATGCCATATGAGATATGGATAGGACGTAAGCCAATACTCTCGCACCTTAGGATTTGGGGGTGTCCAGTTTATGTTAAACGTTTAATTACGGACAAGCTTGGACTTAGGTCTGACAAGTGTTATTTCATAGGGTACCCAAAAGAGACCAAAGGGTATTATTTCTACCTAGCTGATGAGCAAAAAGTGTTTGTTAGCCTTAAAGCAATCTTTTTGGAAAAAGAGTTCCTTGGTGAAAAGACTGTTGTCTCTAAGGTCGAACTTGAGGAAGTTCGACAGGTGAAAAAACCGACACAAGTAGCTGAACCTGAATCAGATTTGGTTAGATCAGATTCGAAGCCCATTGTTCCTGCACCCTTAAGGCGATCTGGTAGAGTACCACGCCAACCGGACAGATACTATGATTTCTTGGTCTGGGACGACGATCCTGTCGAACTTGATGAAAACGATGAGGATCCGATCACCTACATGGATGAAATGCAGAGATCTGACTCTGAGAAATGGCTAGAGGCTATGAAATCTAAAATAGAGGCCATGAAGGTCAACGATGTGTGGACATTGGTAGACCCACCCGAAGGAGTAAACCCATAGGGTATAAGTGGGTCTTCAAGAGGAAGAGGGGCGCAGATGGAAAGGTGAAAATCTATAAAGCCCGTCTGGTTGCCAAGGGATATCGTCAACGTTATGGTATAGACTATGATGAGACATTTTCTCCTGTAGCAATGCTCAAATCCATTTGGATTATGCTTGCGATAGCTGCCCATCTGGACTATGAAATCTGATAGATGGATGTGAAGACAGCTTTCCTAAATGGAGAGCTGGACGAAGAGGTGTATATGATACAACCTGAAGGATTTACATCCACAGATGAGTCTAAGGTGTGCAGACTACAGAGGTCCATTTATGGACTTAAGCAGGCATCTCGGAGTTGGAACATACGTTTTGATAGGACGATCAAGACGTATGGCTTCGTTAAGAATGAAGAAGAGCCTTGCATTTATAAGTGGGCTAATGGTCCAGTAGTGGTATTTTTTATATTGTATGTGGATGACATTCTCTTAATTGGGAATGATGTCCCTGCATTATAGGGAATAAAAATTTGGCTACCATCACAGTTCTCCATGAAGGATCTGGGAGCAGCTTCCTACATCCTAGGGATGAGAATCTATAGGGATAGATCTAAAAGATTGCTTGGCTTATCTCAGTCCACGTACATTGATACTATGCTGAAGAGGTTCAGCATGGAGAATTTCAAGAAAGGCTATCTACCGATAGGTCATGGAATTTCTCTCTCAAAGAGGGATTGTCTAACAACACCTCAAGAGAGAGAGCGTATGGGTAGAATTTCATATGCTTCAGCAGTGAGATCTATCATGTACGCCATGATATGTACATGATCAGATGTGGCATACTCACTAGGGGTAGTGAGTAGATACC
>NC_026006.2:35995049-36028281 GCF_000442705.2 Elaeis guineensis | reverse complement strand
ACATCTGGTTGAGAACTATTTGGTGAATCTTGGATAGATTGTAGGTTTTGAACTTCCTCATGTTTTATATGTTGGATTAGTATCCCAAAGCCAATGTAATCTGTTGACGGTTGTGCTCCTTTTTGTATTAGTATATGAATTATAAATTAATAAAAATTATTTTAGTATTTTTCATCCCAAATTATTTCATCTTCTAATGAACTCTTGTGTTGTGGTGAAGTCCTTAGGACTATTTAGACTCGACAAAGGAGGATTTATCATTTAGTCCTTAAACCTGTTCGCGACTAAATGATACATTGTTATCAAGGACAATAACGTTTATCAAGCATAGGTCATTGTGTACCATATAGGTTGATTGTCCTCTTAACCAAGGAGTGTGGAGACACTGGTAAGGCATACAGGTGAGATGTAAGGGTACATCTGCACTGAACGTGACCGACTCCGGAGCTATTTCTGCTGTCAAGATTTGCTCTGATGGGATATGGATATAATTGTCCCTCTGATCTGAGACTATCACAGTGACTTGCAAGTAACTCACTGCACTTAGGCACTGGACTACCTAAATTTCTAATTCAGTGACGGAAGGCTGCTGGGTGTAGTCAAGTACTTGACTTGTCGGTGCGTGTGTCAAGATGGGATTGACCACTCCAGTTCAGGAACTGTGTACAGTCATATTTTAATTTAGCAAAACTTTGACCAGAGTAGTCCTAGTGAGGAGTCACAGGACTGTTTGAATTGAGCACGATTCGGATGATCTAATCAGGGTTGACAGTTTAACCCTGAGTCGTCCTATACACAGGGGTCAAAAGGGATGAATTATACAATAACCATATTCACGTAGGTTCTGAATGTTGTGATTGTGACTATTTGACCTATCCGAACGTTGGATACCATTGCTAGATGATCATTTCGATTAGTACAGGAATTGGTTCCTGTGCTACTGGCTTAGGTTCGAACCTGCAGGGTCACACACATTAGAGGTTTCTATCTGATCTGATGGCTGATGAAAAGTCTTAATGCTCGAAGACTATGAGTCCTATGTGTCTGAGACTCTATGATTGAGAATCAAGATTTTTTGATCATGAGTCCCACACATTTTGGGTACCGGGGTCAAGAGTCCCACTGGTTTGGGACTCTTCGATCAAGATTTCATATCGATGGACTTTGATACCCGATTGCCCATCGAATTTGGACTCAGTATTTATGAGAGGTTTAATTAGTGATTTGATTGTTAATTAACTCAATTTGATGGAGTAATTATTTTTGGATCAAGTCCAATTGAATTGGATTCAGTTGGGTTTGACCCGATTAGGTTAAGTGTTGACCTAATCATCGAAGTGGTTTGGTCTCCGATTTGATCAGGGGTTGGGCTTAGTCAATTTCTGATTTGATTAGAATTTTATTGAGCCTAATTAAGTCTAATTATGTTGGATTTAAATTAGTCTAATTGGACCTAACTTATTTTAATTAAGTTGGTTCAATTAGGTTGATTTAAAATTAGAAACCACCTTGACATCAACTCCCTACGCCATCTCACTTCTTCTGTGCCTATTTGAATTCACGAGAAATAACTTCTCATGAATTTTCTCCCATGCAAAGGCCTTCCCACACCCACACTTGTGCACCAATTATTTGGATAAATATGATTTGTTAGCCATTCAAATTCAAAGGGTGTTTGAATTTAAATGGATAACTAATCCCATGCGCCATGTCCTTATCCTTTTGTGCGCCATTTTCTTTACACGAGAAAGAGTTTCTCGTGTAAACTCTCCATGCACAAGAGAGCTCATGCCCCTCTCTTCTCACACATAGAGTGGATAGGAATGAGTTGGTTGGTATTTGAAGTCAAATTTGATTTGAATTTAAATGAGCAACCACTTATCTTTATCCTCTCACACAGTAAAAATACTGCAAAGATGCGGTCTTGCATCGTTTTAAAAAAGGAGATAAGAGAGGGCATGTGCACGGGATATCTGAGAAAAAAAGATAGTGTGAGAGAGGTTTCTTGCATGAGAAAAGAAAAGAAAAGGAGAGAAAAGAAAGAAACAAGTGGGTGCTAGTTTCTTCGGAGTGTACCCTAGGGTTTTGGCTTAGGGTTCAGGAAGTGAGAACGTGAGCTACGAGTGTCGTGAGCCCACCAAACTTCAGAGAGAGCATCATCAACCTCTCTACCATCTTTACTGATGATCTAAAGCATTCAAAGAGTCGGCAGATATCGATCGAAGGAGTTCGATCAACATCAGCCATCAAAAAGATGCAGTCACGAACTAGCATTCGTAAGGAGTCGATCAAATCGGGAGCTTCATGTGGATGATCCAGAGAGGTCAGACATACTGTGTGGCTGTATTATGATGATCAGACCCTTCCGACGATGATCAGATTACGACGATCGACTACCCGCACAAAGGTAATATGTTCTGAACACATAACAGTAAATTATTTACTGTAGAAATTTGAATTTTAAATTTAAATACATACATGCTATA
Organism: Elaeis guineensis; assembly: GCF_000442705.2. NCBI lineage: Eukaryota > Viridiplantae > Streptophyta > Magnoliopsida > Arecales > Arecaceae > Elaeis > Elaeis guineensis. Next base: position 36,025,795 of record NC_026006.2, on the reverse strand, counting down.
TATCATATTTAAATCTTAATGTTGGATAAATATATATTAATTAATTAGATTAATTAATAATTTTCATTATAAAATAGTGATTTTGAAAAAGTTTAAAATTATCATTTTACCCCTGCACTAAAATTTACTTCAAATGGTATCAGAGTAGGTTCTAAAATATAATATATAGATTTGCATACGTAGATTAAGTTGTAATCTAAAAGTTTAAATTTAAAATTTAAAATTTAAAATTTGAATTTTTAAATTTATTCGAAATTCAAAATTTAAAATTTAAATTTTGAAATTCAAAATTCAAAAATTTGAAATTAAAAATTTGAACTTTGAAATTTAAAATTTGTTTAAAATTTCAAATTTAAAATTCAAAATTTAAAATTCAAAATTTGAATTCAAAAATTTAAAATTTGAAATTTAAAATTTATTTGAAATTTAAAATTCAAAATTTAAAATTTGAAATTTGAAGTATATTTAGATATACTTGATCCAAGTAGCAAGTAGTCTAATTGGGTTGGTTGCCATAGTCGTCCGGTCATAGGAGAAAAGTAGGGTTTAAAGGCCCTCTCCTCTCATTTGATGGGGTTCTCCTATGGCGATAGGGGTGCCGCTGCAATTATATCCCATGCAGATTAAGCAGCGAAAGGACTTAATTGTAAAGGTTCAATTGTAAAATTTATTATGAATGTATTAGATTAGATCTAAAGAAATATTCATAATTTATTTTGATTGAGTTATTTTCTGTTATGTAATTAGCAATAGGATTGTTGTTTATGAAATGTGCTGATCTGTTTGTGAAATGAGTCAACATATTTGGTGAATAGAAAATAAAACCTTTCAAATTTGAAAATTATTTTCAAAATACCAAACTCTGACCCATCAGCCCAAATAATTAATTAAAAGAATTAAGTGTTGTCAAGTTGGTCTAGAATTGTGAATTAAGACCAAAGACAATTGTATAAACTTGTGGGTCAATGGGTTAAATGGATTAGGTCCATAATTGGGTTAGACCTAAGGTTAGATTAAAGAAATGAACTAAATTAGAGTAATTGATCAAATCTAATCAAAAGTTGAATTAGATTAGGTCAAGGACACTCTAGACTTAACTCCAATAGTTGTAGTTGAATGGGTCCATGTCTTTAACTAGACCAAGATGGACTTAATTCATGGCTACGCGGTGGAACCTTATTTACTAAGTTGATCAAATTAAAACTAATGAACTGGTTGGTGTCTAAGATAAGTTCAGCAGTCTGACCAGTGGTTTTTATCTAGGAGCTACTCGCATTGATTCGATCTCTGACGAGTTAATGGCATATCCCTTCCATTGATCTCACTTACCTGGCCAACCTTGTGAGTTAGGTTTTAATTAGATCACTTGGTGATTAGGGCTCACCCATATCATTAGGTAAATCAGTATGACTGATTTAGGTGCTCCTAATGCTGGCTTTAATTAAATTCTTTTTTAATCTGACTTGGTGAAGTCAGTGGGAGGATTGAAATTGGCTGGTTAATTTCTTCTCTTCTATCCTTTAATAAGATCCTCAAAAATTATTAGGTCCCTAAAAATTATTAAGTTATAGTGATAACTAAGTCATAGCCTCCCATTAAGTGAGTGATAATGAGTCCATTAGTTTAATAATCACTGGAGGCCCAAAGGTCTAGTGCTTATTGACTAATGGAATTATCATTCATAGTATGATAATTTGGTTAAGTCTTTCTGATGGTGGTCAGGTTGGCCGACCAAAGTTGGGCCTGATCATTTATTGGTCCGATTCACCAAATCAAGTCATGTTAATGGTTGGACCTAACCAGATCTTTTCAGTGGAGGCCAAAGCCTACTGATTAGGTTCTGGGGCAAAATAAATTACTAGAAGTTGTTTAGAGAAACAACTGATTATGAACCTACCCATAGATGCACATGGGTTGACCAATCAAAGTTGGGCTCGTGTGTAGTCTGTGTGGATTCTAGTACTTACTAAGAAATTAAAGTAATTCTTCGAATTGAAGGTTGAGGCTACCAGTTCGTAAAAATACTGGAAGAAACTTTAGACTAAAGTTCAAGTCTTTAGTATTAATAATTTATGTACTAATATAGGTCTGGTTTCCTTTATGCAGCTATGGCCACTACCCTGTCGCTTCGGTCATTATTAGATAATGACAAGCTCATGGGACCTAATTTCGATAGCTGGTATCGAAAATTAAAAATCATCCTTGAGCATGAGCGGATCCTTTATGTAGTAACGGATCCGACACTCAAGGAACCAGCCCCGAACACTAGAGAGACGGTCCGAGACACTTACCAGAAGTGGCTCAACGATCGCACCACCGTTCGATGCATAATGCTAGCGGCAATGAATGATGAGTTCAGCCGCAGGTTTGAGAACGTCCAGCCATAGGAGATGCTTCAAATGTTGAATGACTCCTTTGGCACGCCTGACGACATTGAAAGGCACAAAATTAGTTGTGCCATTTTCAATGCTCGGATGAGGGATGGGGCTTCAGTCACTGATCATGTACTGTACATGATCGAAATGATTGAGTGCCTAAGTAAACTGAGCTTTCCCTTGCACGAGTAGCTCGGTAAGGATGCGATCCTTAATTCATTGCCCAAGTCCTTCCTCCCTTTCTTTACTTATTTCGAATGACAAAGCCTGCAGTGAACTACCATGACTTGTTGGGGTTGCTACAGAACTTTGAGAAGGACCACCAGCTCCATAAGGAATCGGTGAATGTTGTGGGAAGGTCTTCTTCTAGTCATCGACCCTTTAAGAAAGGGAAGAAGAACAAGAAGAAGAAGAATAAGAAGGTGCAGTCGCATGCTGGGACGTCTGCACAGGGTCAGACCAAGAAGCGCAAGCCCGACCAGAGCCAGGCGGAGTGCTTCTTTTGCAAGAAGCAAGGGCACTGGAAGAGGAACTGTCCTCTATACATTGCCTCCCTGGACCCGAACAGGTCGAAGAAGAAGCAAGGTAATTATATGATAACACCTTGCAACTTTTCCATTTGTGATACTACTGCCTGGATATTGGATACCGAAAGCCCTTATCATATTTGCAATTCGATGCAGGGTTTGCAGGTCAGTAGGAGATTTGATCAAGGTGAGAGGTTCCTGAATGTTGGAGATGGAAGCAAAGTTCTAGTTCTAGCTTTAGGAATCATGAACCTTGTAATCAATTCTCGTAATGTAATTCTGAGTGAATGTCACTATTGTCCAAACTTTTTATTAAATATTATTTTTGTAGGCCTTTTAGCCATGTACGATTATAAATTTTTAATAAAAAAATATTTACAATATCATTTTGAATGGTATTACAATGTTTGTTGGATAACTAAATAATAAAATTTACTTACTATCACAGCCTGTTAATGTGGTTCAAACCTCCAGTAAACGTCCTAGAATAGATAATATGTCAGAAGTCTACCTTTGGCACTGTAGGCTAGGTCATATCAATAAGAATAAGATAAACAGGTTGGCTCAAGAAGAAATTCTTGAAGTACGTAATTATGAATGACTTCCAATCTGTGAGTCTTGTCTTCTTGAAAAGATGACCAAGTCACCTTTTACTAGAAAAGGTGAGCGAGCTAGTGAACTCTTGGGTCTTGTACATTCTGATGTATGTGGACCCATGAGCTCAAGTGCAAGAGGTGGATATTTCTACTTCATAACCTTCACAGACGACCTATCGAGGTATGGGTATGTCTATTTAATGAAGCATAAGTCGGAGTCATTTGAAATGTTCAAACTATTTCGAAATGAAGTAGAAAAATAAACTGAAAAGTATATTAAAACTCTTCGATCTGATCGAGGAGGTGAATACCTTTCCAATGAGTTTCTGATATATCTTGGAGAGAATGGGATTCTCTCTCAGTGGACTCCTCCTGGAACACCACAGCATAATGGTGTATCTGAAAGGAGGAATCGGACCTTGTTGGACATGGTTCGATCCATGATGGGGTTTGCTAGTCTGTCGATCTCTCTCTGGGGATATGCACTCGAATCGGCTTGTTACCTTCTAAATAGGGTTTCGAGTAAGTCTATAACCAAAATGCCATATGAGATATGGATAGGACGTAAGCCAATACTCTCGCACCTTAGGATTTGGGGGTGTCCAGTTTATGTTAAACGTTTAATTACGGACAAGCTTGGACTTAGGTCTGACAAGTGTTATTTCATAGGGTACCCAAAAGAGACCAAAGGGTATTATTTCTACCTAGCTGATGAGCAAAAAGTGTTTGTTAGCCTTAAAGCAATCTTTTTGGAAAAAGAGTTCCTTGGTGAAAAGACTGTTGTCTCTAAGGTCGAACTTGAGGAAGTTCGACAGGTGAAAAAACCGACACAAGTAGCTGAACCTGAATCAGATTTGGTTAGATCAGATTCGAAGCCCATTGTTCCTGCACCCTTAAGGCGATCTGGTAGAGTACCACGCCAACCGGACAGATACTATGATTTCTTGGTCTGGGACGACGATCCTGTCGAACTTGATGAAAACGATGAGGATCCGATCACCTACATGGATGAAATGCAGAGATCTGACTCTGAGAAATGGCTAGAGGCTATGAAATCTAAAATAGAGGCCATGAAGGTCAACGATGTGTGGACATTGGTAGACCCACCCGAAGGAGTAAAACCCATAGGGTATAAGTGGGTCTTCAAGAGGAAGAGGGGCGCAGATGGAAAGGTGAAAATCTATAAAGCCCGTCTGGTTGCCAAGGGATATCGTCAACGTTATGGTATAGACTATGATGAGACATTTTCTCCTGTAGCAATGCTCAAATCCATTTGGATTATGCTTGCGATAGCTGCCCATCTGGACTATGAAATCTGATAGATGGATGTGAAGACAGCTTTCCTAAATGGAGAGCTGGACGAAGAGGTGTATATGATACAACCTGAAGGATTTACATCCACAGATGAGTCTAAGGTGTGCAGACTACAGAGGTCCATTTATGGACTTAAGCAGGCATCTCGGAGTTGGAACATACGTTTTGATAGGACGATCAAGACGTATGGCTTCGTTAAGAATGAAGAAGAGCCTTGCATTTATAAGTGGGCTAATGGTCCAGTAGTGGTATTTTTTATATTGTATGTGGATGACATTCTCTTAATTGGGAATGATGTCCCTGCATTATAGGGAATAAAAATTTGGCTACCATCACAGTTCTCCATGAAGGATCTGGGAGCAGCTTCCTACATCCTAGGGATGAGAATCTATAGGGATAGATCTAAAAGATTGCTTGGCTTATCTCAGTCCACGTACATTGATACTATGCTGAAGAGGTTCAGCATGGAGAATTTCAAGAAAGGCTATCTACCGATAGGTCATGGAATTTCTCTCTCAAAGAGGGATTGTCTAACAACACCTCAAGAGAGAGAGCGTATGGGTAGAATTTCATATGCTTCAGCAGTGAGATCTATCATGTACGCCATGATATGTACATGATCAGATGTGGCATACTCACTAGGGGTAGTGAGTAGATACCAATCTGATCCAGGAGAGAATCACTGGAAGGTTGTTAAAACCATTCTGAAGTATTTAAGAAATATTAAGGACCAGTGGCTTGTTTATGGTGAATCGGACTTGAGACTTATAGGGTTTATAGTCTCTAGTTTCCAGTTTGATCACGATGACAACAAGAGTGTGTCGGGATTTATTTTTATCCTTAATGGTGGGGCTATCTGCTGGAAGAGTTTCAAGCAGCACACAGTGGCTGATTCAGTTTGCGAAGTGGAGTATGTCGCTGCATCAGATGCTGCCAAAGAAGCGATGTGGCTGAGAAAATTCATCACCGAGCTCGGAGTAGCACCCTCCCTTGTTGGTCCAGTTCTGCTCTACTGTGACAGCTCTGGAGCCATTGCTCAGGCGAAGGAACCAAAGACACACCAGCGGACGAAGCATATTCTGTGCCGCTACCATCTCATCCGAAAAATCATGGATCGAGGTGACGTCGACCTTCAAAAGATCGACGAAAAAGAGAACCTGGCCGACCCATTCACTAAAGCCATTACGGTGAAAGAGTTCGATGACTTCAAGTCGAAGATGGGTATTAGATACTGCACCGATTGACTTTAGGCCAAGTGGGAGATTGTTGGGAATAGTGTCCCAAAGCCAATCGTCAGTCTGTTGATGGTTGTGCTCTTTTTTGTATTAGTATATGAATTATAAATTAATAAAAATTATTTTGATATTTTTCATTACAAATTATTTCATCTTCTAATGAACTCCTGTGTTGTGGTGAAGTCCTTAGGACTATTTAGACTCGACAAAGGAGAATTTATCATTTAGTCCTTAAACATGTTCGCGACCAAATGATATGTTGTTACCAAGGACAATAATGTTTATTAAGTATAGGTCATTGTGTGCCATATAGGTTGGTTGTCCTCTTAACCAAGGAGTGTGGAGACACTGGTATGGCATACAGGTGAGATGTAAGGGTACATCTATACTGAATGTGACCAACTCTGGAGCTATTTCTGCTGTCAAGATTTGCTCCGATGGGATATGGGTATAACTATCCTTCTGACCTGAGACCGTCACGGTGACTTGCAAGCAACTCATTGCACTTAGGCACTGGACTATCTGAATTTCTAATTCAGTGACGGAAGGCTGCTGGGTGTAGTCAAGTACTTGACTTGTCGATGCGTGTGTCAAGATGGGATTGACCACTCCAGTTCAGAAGCTGTATATAGTCATGTTTCAATTTAGCAAAACCTTGGCCAAGGTAGTCTTAGTGAGGAGTCACAGGACTATTTGAATTGAGCACGATTCGGATGATCTAATCAGGGTTGATAGTTTAACCCTCAGTCATCCTATACACAGGGATCAAAAGGGATGAATTATACAGTAACCATATTCACGTCAGTTTTGAATGTTATGATTGTGACTATTTGACCTATCTGGATGTCGGATACCATTGCTAGATGGTCACTTCGATTAGTACAGGAATTGGTTCCTGTGCTACCGGCTTAGGTTCGAACCTGCGGGGTCACACACATTAGAGGTTTCTATCTGATCTGATGGCTGATGAAGAGTTTTAATGCTCATGGACTATGAGTCATACATGTCTGGAACTTTGTGATCGAGAATCAGAGTTCTCTGATCACGAGTCCCACACATTTTGGGTACCGGGGTCAAGAGTCTCACTGGTTTGGGACTTTTCGATCAAGGTTTCATATCGATGGACTTTGATACCTGATTGTCCATCGAATTTGGACTCAGTATTTATGAGAGGTTTAATTAGTGATTTTATTGTTAATTAACTCAATTTGATTGAGTAATTATTTTTGGATCAAGTCCAATTGAATTGGATTCAGTTGGGTTTGTCTCGATTAGGTTAAGTGTTGACCTAATCGTCGAAGTGGTTTGGTCCCTGATTTGATTAGAGGTTGGGCTTAGTCAATTCTTGATTTGATTAAGATTTTATTGAGCCTAATTAAGTCTAATTATGTTGGGTTTAAATTAGTCTAATTGGATCTAACTTATTTTAATTAAGTTGGTTCAATTAGGTTGATTTAAAATTAGAAACCACCTTGACATCAACTCCCTACGCCACCTCACTTCTTCTGTGCCCATTTGAATTCATGAGAAATAACTTCTCATGAATTTTTTTCCATGCAAAGGCCTTCTCATGCCCACACTTGTGCACCAATTATTTTGATAAACATGATTTGTTAGCCATTCAAATTCAAAGGGTGTTTGAATTTAAATGGATAACTAATCCCATGCGCCATGTCCTTATCCTTTTGTGCGCCATTTTCTTTACGCGAGAAAGAGTTTCTCGTGTAAACTCTCCACGCACAAGAGAGCTCACACCCCTCTCTTCTCACACATAGAGTGGATAGGAATGAGTTGGTTGGCATTTGAATTCAAATTCGATTTGAATTCAAATGAGCAACCACTTATCTTTATCCTCTCACGCGGTAAAAATGCTGCAAAGACACGGTCTTGCATCATTTTAAAAAAGGAGATAAGAGAGAGCATGCCCACAGGACATCTGAGAAAAAAGGATGGTGTGAGAGAGGTTTCTTGCATGAGAAAAGAAAAGAAAAGGAGAGAAAAGAAAGAAACAAGTGGGTGCTAGTTTCTTCGGAGTGTACCCTAAGATTTTGGCTTAGGGTTCGGGAAGTGGGAACGTGAGCTACGAGTGTCGTGAGCCCACCAAACTTTAGAGAGAGCATCATCAACCTCTCTACCATCTTTGCTGATGATCTGGAGCATCCAAAGAGTCGACAGACATCGATCAAAGGAGTTTGATCAACATCAGCCATCAAAAAGATGCAGTCACGAACTAGCATTCATGAGGAGCCGATCAAATCAGAAGCTTCATGTGGATAATCTGCAGAGGCCAGACACACTGTGTGGCTGTATTGCGATGATCAAATCTTTTCGATGGTGATCAGATTACGGTGATCGACTACCCGCACAAAGGTAATGTGTTCTGAACACATAACAGTAAATTATTTACTGTAGAAGTTTGAATTTCAAATTTAAATACATGCATGCTATATATCATATTTAGATCCTAATGTAAGATAAATATATGTTAATTAATTAAATTAATTAATAATTTTTATTATAAAATAGTGATTTTGGAAAAGTTTTAAAATTACCATTTTACCCCTGCACTAAAATTTACTTCAGAACAAGTCATAGATTGAATCCTAGTAAGATTAGGATTCCACCTTGCGCCACCTTAGGCCCCCATGCCCACCCTCTCTTATTTTGTGCGATAAAATTCTCTCTCCCAGGTCTTCACGCATGTCCAAAACTTTTCTCTCTTTCTCTCTTACATGAAATATGTTTGTAGATCAAGTCAAAGTAGGAATTAGTTTGGATTTCAAATTCTATGAGATAGAGTTTTAGGAAATCAAAACTCTTTCCTTATGGCATTGATTTTATCTAAATTTTTTTTGAGATTTATGTGACTTTTATGGCACATAATATGCACCCTTTTTTGGTAGTCCATGGTAGAAAAAGGAGGGGATGCCCAAGAGTTGGGTGCCCCTTGTCTTGCCTTGTTTGGATAATCCTTGACTAGGTATTTGACCTAGATAAGGACTCTTCATATCTCTCTATTTAAAATAAATTTTTTTATAAAATTTTTATGAAACATAGAGCATTGAGAGACCTTTGGGGTGTCCAAAAATCAAGAAGAAAGAGTCTTGGGGTATGGAGATCTAATAGATACAAAACTAGGTGTTTGGATTAGAGCAAAGAGAAGAAGAAGAGGGTCTTCTTCTAGAGTTGCTGGGTTTATCTCTATCCTTCCTCCATCTGTAAGTTTTCTGAGAGTATCTCACCTAAAACTCCTTCTCCTACTTCTCATCTTTGGAAGATTTCAAATCAAAAAGAAGGAAGTATCTGATCGACCATCGAATAAGAATCAGCACAGTACTAGCATACTATGCTGATTTTCTAGATCAAGACTTCTGATCGTGATTCGTGAGCTCGTGTAGATGACTCCTAGAGGTCGGATGTATGTGTGACTTACAACATCATCCTCAAGCCCAGATCAGTAAGGTTAGAACATCTAACTTGCAAGGTAATAGATCTGATCTATTATATTTTATATACATTAGATGTAGTATAGAAACATGTTGATATGATCAACATATAGTTCTTGCTCTTTATATTTTAATTTTTGATTTAATACCATATAATAATTATGTAATAGGATCTTAAATATAGAGATTTTTTAGTTTTATAAGATAAATTTTGATTTATTTTAGTCTTCCACTGCCTGATCTTAAAAAAAATTTCAAGATCTAACCCTGAAACCCTAGATCTGGTTCCTTCAATTGGTATCAGAGCCTAAGTTATTTATTATATGATTATTAACACATACTTAAGATTATTTCTTAGATTAGATCTAATTTATAATCTGATTGTTAAATCTAAAATTAAAATTTTTAGATCAATCACGAACTGTAGGTTGTCCTACTGTAAGGTTTACCCCTTACAGTGCAATGGTTGTCCTAGTTCGTGTGGATCTATCTTTAATCATAAATTTGTTAGATATGATCTAGATTAAATTTATGATTTATTAGATTTAAAAGGTGTTTAAATCTAAAATAAAATCTCTTTGTTAATAATTTTTGCATAAAGAACCATCATATATTTGTTTGGGAAATTTGCATAGTTTAAAGTTGAAATTGTTTCAATTACATAAACCTGTTTAGATTAGATATAAAGTAGTTTCATATTTTTTTTTACTTGCATTTTAATTATGAAACAAACATGCAACTTGGTTGGTAGAATCATGTTGTAAAAATATTTTACAAATATAAAAATTATTTTCGAAAAGCCGAATCCCAACCCTCAGCCCAAAACTTAATTGAGAATTAAGAAGTTGTTTGATTAGGTTCTAGGATTGTGAATTGAAGAACCTAAGACACAAACCATAACACATTGGGTTAATGGGTTAGTGAGAATTAGGTCCATTAATTGGGTTAGACCTAAGGTTAGGTTAAAGATGGACTTAATTAGAGAATTGACTAAATCTAATCAATTGTTGTCTTAGATTAGGTCAAGGACTCTCTAGATCAATTACAATAGTTGTAGTTGGTCAAGTCCATGTCTTTAACGAGAACCAAATGGATTTGATTCTTGGCTAAGCGATCCAGCACGAACTGTTAGGTTGATCTAATTGAAACTAATTAAACCAGTTGGTATCTAAGGTAAACCAGACCGGTAGTTTTTAATTGGCAGCCCGCTTACCTGGCCATTTCTGATGGTGTCTAAGACAAGTTTTGGCAGATCCTCCCACCGATCGAACTTACCTGATCTCTTGATGAAATTATATTTTGATCGGATCACTTGACTATTCGAGCTGACCCATGTCAGCTAGGTAAATCAGTGTGACTGATTTAGGTGCTCCTAGACCAACCCTTTTAATGGTCTCCCTTAAGTTGACTTGGTGAAGTCAGTGGGAGAATCATAATAAGCTGGTTCATCTGACCTCATCCTCTAAATCAATTAAATCCTCTAAAATTATTAGGTCCTTAAAATGAAATAGTTATGATGATAACTAGATCATAGCCTTCCATTAAGTGGATGATAATGGATCCATCAGTTGGATAATCATTGGAGGCCCAAAGACCTGGTGCTTATCGGCTAATGGAATTATCATTCATAATATAATTTTTTGACTGCATCTTTCTAAATGGTGGTTAGGTTAGCCAACCAAAGTTGGGCCTAATCATTCATTGGCTAGATGGACCAAGTATGGTTATGTTAATGGTTGGACCTAACCAGACCTTTTTAGTGGAGGCCAAAGCCTACTGATTAGGGACTGGGGCAAAAATAAAATTATCAAAAATTATTTAAAGAAATAATTGGTTATGAACCTACCCTTAGATGTACATGGGTTGGCCAACCAAAGTTGGGCTTGTGTGTAGTTTAAGTGGATTCTAGTACCCACTAAAAAATTAGGATAATTCCTCGAATTGGAGGTAGAGGCTACCAATTCGAATAAAATAGTGAGAGAAACTTTTTGATTAAAGTCCAAATCTTTAGGTTTAATGAATCAATTACTAATTAGGTTATGATTTTTCTTTGTGTAGATATGGCCACTTCCCTATCGCTCCGATCATTGTTGGACAATGATAAGTTGGTGGGACCCAACTTTGATAGCTGGTACCGAAAATTGAAGATAGTCCTGGAGTATGAATGGATCCTATATGTGATAACGGATCCTGCATCTGAGAAGCCAGCTGCCAATGCACGTAGAACAGTCAGAGATACTTACCAGAAGTGGCTCAATGACCGGACCACGATGCACTGCATCATGCTGGCTGCCATGAGCAACGAGTTCAATTGCAGATTTGAGATGACTCAGCCAAAAGACATGCTTCAAGCGTTGGAGGATGCCTTTGACACACCCGATGATGTGGAGAGGCACAAGACTAGTTGTGCCATCTTCAACGATAAAATACGAGATGGTGCCTCTGTCACTGATCATGTAGTGTACATGATTGAGCTGATGGAGTATTTGAGCAAGCTCAACTTTTTCTTACATGAGCAGCTTGGGAAAGATGCAATACTGAACTCGCTGCCCAAGTCTTATCCCCAATTTCTCACTCATTATAGAATGACAAAGTCTGAAGTAAACTACCATGGGTTACTGGGGTTGCTTCAGAACTTTGAGAAGGATCACCAACTCCATAAGGAGTCGGTGAACTTAGTGAGAGGTTCATCTTCTGGTTCTCGACCCTTTAAGAAAGGAAAGAAGAACAAGAAAAAGAAAGTGAAAATGGTACAAGTTCAGGCTGGAACATCAGTGCAGGGCCAGATCAGAAAGATCAAGTCCGATAAGAGTCAAGCTGAATGCTTCTTTTGTAAGAAGCGGGGGCACTGGAAGAGGAACTGTCCTCAGTACATTGCCTCCCTGGATCCGAACAGGCAGAGAAAGAAGCAAGCTGTTGCTGGGTAAGGTATTTATATGATAACTCCTTGTAATTTCTCTATTTGTGATATAACTAACTGGGTATTGGATACCGATAGCCCTTACCATATTTGCAATTCGTTGCAGGGGTTGCAAGTCAGTAGGAGATTCGAGCAAGGCGAGAGGTTTCTGAACGTTGGAGATGGAAGACCAGTTTCAGTTCTAGCATTAGGAATCTTGAAACTTGTATTTGAGTCCTATACCATTGTTCTTAATGATTGTCAGTTCTGTCTCAGTTTCTTTTTAAATATCATTTCTGTAGGTCTTTTGGCAAAAAATGATGATGAAATTTCAATAAAGAAACAACTTTATAATATCATTATGAATGGTGTTACTATTTTTTGTGGATATTGGAATAATGGTGTGTATATGTTATCACAACCTGTTAACGTAGTCTATTCTACAGGCAAGCACCCTAGATTAGAGAGTGTATCGATATCTACTTATGGCACTGTAGGCTAGGTCATATAAACAAGAACAGGATAAATAGGTTGACTCAAGAGAAAATCCTCGAAGTCAGTGATTGTGAATCACTTCCAACCTGTGAGTCCTATCTTCTTGGTAAAATGACTAGGTCACCTTTTATTGGAAAAGGTGAGAGAGCTACTGAGCTCTTGGGCCTAGTACATACTGATGTATACGGGCCCATAAGCACAAGTGCTAGAGGTGGATATTTCTACTTCATCACTTTCACGGATGATCTATTCAGATATGGATATGTCTATCTGATGAAACATAAGTCGGATTCATTTGAAATGTTCAAATGATTCCGAAATGAAGCAGAAAAACAAACTGAAAAGAGTATTAAAACTCTTTGATCTGACCGAGGAGGAGAATACCTTTCTGATGAGTTTCTCATATATCTTGGAGAGAATGAGATTCTCTTCCAATGGACTCCTCCAAGAACACCACAGCATAATGGTGTGTCTGAAAGAAAAAATCAGACTCTATTAGACATGGTCTGATCTATGATGGATTTTGCCAGCTTGCCGATATCCTTCTGAGGATATGCACTCGAATCGACTTATTATCTGTTAAATAGGGTTCCAAGTAAATCTGTAATTAAGACTCCATATGAGATGTGGACAGGGCGTAAGCCAGCACTTTCACACCTTAGGGTCTGGGGGTGCCGGCCTATGTCAAACGGTTAGTTACAGATAAACTTAGACCTAGGTCTGACAAATATACATTCATAGGGTACCTCAAAGAGACTAAAGGATATTTTTTCTACCATGCTGATGAACAAAAGGTGTTCGTCAGCTTTAAGGCAATCTTTTTAGAAAAAGAGTTCCTTAATGAAGAAACTGTTGCCTCTAAGGTTGAACTTGATGAAGTTCAACAGGTAGAAAAACCGACACCAATAGCTGAACCTGAGTCGGATTTGATTAGATTAGATCTGAAGCCCAATGTACCTGCACCATTAAGGCAATCCGATAGAGTACCACGTTAGCCGGACAGATACTATGATTTCTTGATTCGAGATGGTGATCCCATCGAACTCGATGAGAATGATGAGGATCCGATCACCTATATAAATGCAATGTAGAGATCTGATTTCGAGAAATGGCTTGAAGCCATGAAATCCGAAATGGAGTCCATGAAGGTCAGCGATGTATGGACAATGGTTGACCCACCTGAAGGGGTTAAACCCATTGGGTGTAAATGGGTCTTCAAAAGGAAGAGGGGCACAGACAGAAAGGTGGAGACCTATAAATCCCATCTGGTTGCCAAAGGGTATCGTCAATGTTATGGTATTGACAATGACGAGACATTCTCCCCTGTGGTAATGCTCAAATTCATTCGGATAATACTTGCAATAGCTGCCCATCTGGATTATGAGATCTGGTAGATGGATGTAAAGATAGCTGTTGGTGCAAAAATCCATCGACATCGGAGAAGCTGGAGTCGGGGGAGTCACGGTCGCCGCCAGGACCTGCAAAGGAAGTCTAAACCGGAGTTGGGGTTGCTCCGGCAAGACCCTCCGACGCTCAAGTCAGTTCTCTGCCTCAACAATAATGGAGTGCTCGAATGAAAATTTTAGCAGAGTTTCGAGATAGAAATTAGAGCTTAGAGAATAACGTATCTAGGGTCCCCTTTTTATAGGCGGAGGGTGCAACAGACTGATAGCGACGTTTGTAACCATCTGGCGGTGGGCCGCTCGGGGCCAGGATGAGTTTGTTATAAAGAGTAGTGGAGTGGAATCGTGGCCATCACCGTGGCCTGCCACGTGGAGCCTGTTGCGGGGAGTGGAGCGGCGTCCGTTGTCGTGACTTGCCAGAGAGTGGAGGAGCCACGTGGAATCCATCGCAGGAAGTGGAGCAGAGTCGTGGCCATTACTGTGGCCTACCAGGGAGTGGTGGAGCCACACAGTATCCATCGCAAGAAGTGGAGCAGAGTTGTGGCCATTACTGTGGCCTGCTAGGGAGTCCAGGCCTGTCGGCCGAAGCTCGATTGAGGTGCCTGACGAAGAGAGGTAGCTATCCATCTGAGAGAAGCTCGGATATTGTTGGCGAATCTTCTACCGTTGGGTGCCTTGGGCGTTAATACTGCAGGAGAGGGCCACTTGCCGTAGAAACTCGGTCAGAGACTTTCCGCAGACGAAGTTCGGTTTCGCGTAGAATTCAGCAGAGGGTCGACCGGCAGTGGATGTCGGATGGCACTGGAGAGGTTCATCCACTGGAGGGGTCTAGCTGCTGGATTCTATGTGTCATAGGAGTTCATCCAGAATCTGTCCGCTACAAAAGTTCAGTCGGAATCCGATCTCCATAGAAGCCCGGATGGGGATCGTTTGTCAAGGAATCTCGGCTGAAGCCTGCCTGCAATAGAAACCCGAAAGGAATTCATCCACAATGGAAGCTCGGGTGTAGGCTTACAGTGGAAGCTCAGAGTTCGGCCTTTGTAGGAGTTCGGGTGAGTTCTACCTGCAACAGGAGTTCAGGGCGGAAGTCCGGTTCTCGTAGGAGCCCGAATGAAGTCTACCTGCAGTCGGAGTTCGGGGAAGGAGTCCGGCTCCCGTAGGAGTCCGAACGAAGTCTACCTGCAGTCGGAGCTCGGGGAAGAATTTCGGCTCCCATAGGAGTCCGGACGAAGACTACCTGCAGTCGGAGTTTGGGGAAGACATTCGGCTCCCGTAGGAGCCCGGATGAAGACTACCTTCGGTCAGAGTTTGAGAAAGAAGTCCGGCTCCCGTAGGAGTCTGGATGAAGACTACCTGCAGCCGGAGTTCGGGGATGAAGTCCGACTCCCGTAGGAGTCCGGACGAAGACTACCTGCAACCGGAGTTCGGAGAAGAAGTCCGGCTCCCGTAGGAGTCCAGACGAAGACTAGCTGCAGTCGGAGTTTGGGGAAGACGTCCGGCTCCCGTAGGAGTCCGGATGAAGACTACTTGCAGTCAGAGTTCGGGGATGAAGTCCAGCTCCCGTAGGAGTCCGGATGAAGACTACCTGCAGTCGGAGTTAGGGGAAGAAGTCAGGCTCCCATAGGAGTCTGGACGAAGACTACCTGCAGCCGGAGTTTGGGGAAGACGTCTGGCTCTCGTAGGAGTCCGAATGAAGACTACCTGCAGTCAGAGTTCGGGGATGAAGTCCGGCTCCCGTAGGAGTTCGGATGAAGACTACCTACAGCCGGAGTTCGGGAAAGAAGTTCGGCTCCCGTAGGAGTCTGGATGAAGACGACCTGCAGTCGGAGTTTGGGGAAGACATCCGGCTCCCGTAGGAGTCCGAATGAAGACTACCTGCAGTCGGAGTTCGGGGATGAAGTCCGGCTCCCGTAGGAGTCTGGATGAAGACTACCTACAGTCGAAGTTTGGGGAAGACGTCTGGCTCCCGTAGGAGTCTGGATGAAGACTACCTACAGCCAGTGTTTAGGGAAGACATCCAGCTCCCATAGGAGTCCGGATGAAGACTACATGCAGTCGGAGTTCGGGGATGAAGTCCGGCTCCCGTAGGAGTCCAGACGAAGACTACCTACAGTCGGAGTTCGGGGAAGAAGTCTGGCTCCCATAGGAGTCCGGATGAAGACTACCTGCAGTCAAAGTTTGGGGAAGACGTCCATTTCCCGTAGGAGTCCAGATGAAGACTACCAGCAGTCGGAGTTTGGAGAAGACGTCCGGCTCCCGTAGGAGTCCGGATGAAGACCACCTACAGTCGGAGTTTAGGGAAGACATCCGGCTCCCGTAGGAGTCCGGATGAAGACTACCTGCAGTTGGAGTTCGGGGAAGAAGTCTGGCTCCCGTAGGAGTCTGGACGAAGACTAGAAGGTGGTCGACTACTGCAGAAACATGGGTGGAGTCTGCCCGTCGTGGAGAATCTGACCTACACTGATGGGAGTTTATCCATCGACAGAACTTGGGAATGTCGCGGAGGCTCGGCCGTCGGAGAGGTTCGAAAAGATGCCGCCGAAGGTCGGACGTCGGTAGAATCCCTGGAGGGTCACTCCTGACACGAACTTCGGCTGGGGGGTATTTTATACCCAACACCAGTCCCCCTACTTTCAAGTTCGAGTTTCGAATGAAGAAAGTACAGAGAAATTTTCACAGCCAAAGTTGTCCTCTCGAATCCTGTGCACGACCGTCCTTGAAAATCCTGGCATTTAATGCGCGCGTGCTGGAGTCTTTTCAAATCGGGGCGATCCGAAGAGTCCTTTTAGAATTTTCGCTGGAGCATTGTCCCAAGTACGATGCAGTAATAGCTTTGTCAGCTGTCGGCTACTTTTAGCCACCTGCTGTGGCGAGTGGGATACGTGGCGAGTGTGGGTCGACTTGGGGAGATCCACGATCATTATAGCGCTGGATCCCAGGGTCTATTTAAACCCGCCTTTCCGCTTCCAGGAGTCTCATTCCACCTGAAAGTTCTGTCGGTGTTTGCCTTCTCTTCGAGAGCTCTGACCTTCCTTGGCGTCCATCTTGGCCCTAAGCGTTCTTCGAGTCATCTCTGTCCTCGCACCTCTGCATCCTTCAGAGCGACTTAGGTTAGTCCCGGAACTTTCATTCATTTTCTTGCCATCTAGGTGCCCCTTCTCTTCCATTTTTCTTCTGCCGCATTCCTCTGGTTTGGTCCCCCACAAACTTTTCGTCTCTTATTTCGTCTGATTCCTCTGGGGTTTTTAGGATTCTTGTTTGAAATATCTTCTGGCACCTCCACCTCTAGCGGTTCCAGGAGCTCGTCTGCCTCAGTTCCTCAGAACTCTCATACTGTAGACGAACCCACATCTAGGGCTGGGCCTCGTCTGATTTTTGTGCCGGGCACCATTCTCTATTCTCTGACTCCGGATGAACTTTTACTGATAAAGATTCAGTACAGAGTTCCTCTAGAGTACGATCTGGAGCTTCCTGATCCCGTCGACCGGGCTAGCGCCCCCCCACCTGGCCGTTTCTGCCTGTACCAAGAGGCCTTCCGTGCTGGGCTCCGACTTCTGCTTTCGCCCTTCGTCGTCGCTCTTTTCTATTTTGTAGATATTTCTTTAGCTTCAGTCGTGCCGAATTCCTTTAAGTTTTTGATAGGGTTCCTCTTCCTTTACCACGTAGTCGAAGTTCAGCCATCTCTTTCTTTATTTAGGTATTTTAACACCTTCAAGTGTCACCCCTCGACAAAAGACTGATGGTACTTCTCCCTCCAGTTTGGCAAGAAAGGGTTGCTGAAGGGTGCTCCCTCTTCAATCCATAATTGGAAGGAGAAGTACCTCTACATCCAGTGTCCGACCTTGAAGCTGGGACTGCCCCCTTGGGGCTCCCTGAGGGACTCTGTCCGTCGGGCCCCCAGTCTGGGGGAGGATGACCTTCAGGCCGTCCGAAAGCTTCTTAGTTATCCAACTCCTTCCCTTCCCAACCTTCTGAAGGAGCAGTTTCTGTTCAACATTGGCTTGAGTCCCCTAGATCCTGCGAGTATTCCATCTTTTTCTTCTTCTTCTTTTCTCTTTTTCTTCTCCCCTTTCTCTTTTTCTTTTTTTTTTTTTTTGTTGCGCGTCACCTCTTCCTTTTTCATCCCATTGCTGATCTTCTTTTTTTTTTTTTTCAAGAATGGACGCCGAAGCAGCACGGATGCTTGCCAGGGGCCTCAAGGTTCACAAAAGGAAAGGCGCTGCAGCCTTCGGGTCGACAAAGAAGGCCAGAACAGAGGAAACGAGCTTGGCCACACCTGCCCAGGCAGCTCTCGCGGTCGACGTTCCTTCAGACGTTGAACCTTCGACTCCCCGGGCCTCTTCAAGGAGTTCTCCCGCTGAGGTTCCCGCTTCAGGGGCCCGCTTCGAGGAGGTGCTAGGGGTTGAGAGGGGGAGGAGAAGGAAGATGGTGGCCCACAGGGTGAGTAGCCGTTGAGCCGCCATCGAAGAGTCCCACGGTTTTGAAGAAGAGCCGAGGGAGAATTCCTTTAATGATAGGGACCTGAACGTCAAGTTTGGCCAAGAAGCATTCATCAAAGGGTTCGAGCTCTGCCAAGAGAAGATGGTCAAAAAAATTTTCGAGCTCGACCTCAGCTTCTTGGATGAGGCATCTGAAGATAAAGCCGGGCCCTCTCCCACTGCCGCTGCCACCGCAGCTCCCCTTCCAAGAACACCGAGCTCTCCAACTCCTGCTTCAGAGGTCTGAGACCTCTGACTTTGTATCTTTCTTTTACTGTAATTTTTCTTTTTTCTTTTATCTTTAAGAAACATTCAATCTATAAAATTGGGTTTCTCCTTATGGAGGGCTTCTCCACTCCTTTTTTTTTTCTTTCTGCAATGAGACGCGCCTTGACGCTTTTGTCTCCCGCTGGCAGTGTCCTACCGAAGCACTTCCCTTGCCACAGGGAGTTCCGCTGAAGTCTACGATCCAACATCTAAAGAAAAAAGTTCATCATTTAACAAAAAAGTCGAAGGAGATGGAGGGCAAACTTCGCAGGTTGAGGGAGAGCCACTCTGAGGCCACCGTGGAGGCCACTCGAAACCTCCACATGAAGGGGATCATGGAGTACAGCCGGAGGAAAGCAAACTTCGAGAAGGAGCTCGAGGAACATAAGAAGCATGCCAACGATCGATCTTGGGCTCAAGCTTCCAAGATCAGCTCTCTCAGAGCGGAGCTGTCGGCTGCACAGGAGAGGATCAGCCAGTTGGAAGGAAGTTCGTCCTGGCTTTCGACCCGGGCCGACTGCGATCGAGAATGGTTGAAGAAGTTCTCCGACCTTCAGCAACAGCTCCAGGATGCCGAGGCGAACTATAATGCATACCGGACTGACTGGCGCAAGCAGGTGGACGACTACAGGGGAAAGCTCAGGATGGCGACCGATGAAGTTGCCCGCCTTCAAAGGCAGTTAGCTGAAGGAGCTCAGTTTGCTCCTATTCGGGATCCCGATGAACTCCAATCCCTAAGAGGAACCGTAGAAGAGCTATCTATCATCCTTGGGGAGGGAAAGACCGAGCTACAGCAGTTGAAGATCCAGCTGGTATACGAGCAGCAGGCAGTCAAGGACGCGGAGGTGAAATCCGAGGTCCTGAGAAAGAGGCATCGAGAGGCAGAGAACGAAAGCCAGTGGCTTCATCGGAGGTATATGGAGATGCTAATGAGGGAGAAAGAATTGGAAGAAGAAGTCGAGAGCTTAAGTCACTTCCTAATGAGGGTCGAAGCCAAAAGTTTGAAGTCAGAGAAAGCCGGGCCCCCTTAGGGCTCTTTTTGCCTTTCGTCCTTCTATGTGTCTTCTTTTGCCGTTTGTTTGTTTGTTGTTGTTGTTGTTTTTTTTTCGATCCTGATGTCGTCTGGAGGTTCTTGGTCATCGCCGCATCGGCTTGCTTTTCTTGTCATCTTTCTTCTTCAGCCTCGAGGGCTCTGTAATGTATACTTAATTAATGACATGAGAAAGAAATTTTCTGTTACCTCTTTTACTCACGTGTTGAATTATAATTTATCGAGCTCCTTTTGGCTTTTGCCTTGCTCGATATCGATGCCATTCGGAGGTACCCGATTGCCGTTGCATTGACCCATCCTTTTGTTTATGGCCGCAGATTTGTCCGGGGCCACTCGGGTTTGATGCCTCCTTTCAAAGTTCGAGCTCGGAGGTCTGAGCTTCTCGTCGCCCTGAGGAAGCCGTCTTATCCTTGGCCTGTGTTGAGAGCTCTCTTGGAGACCGGGGATTTTGATAAGAACCCCAATCCTCACTGAGACGAGGTTCTCTGTATCTTTGATGTAATTTGTTTTCCATTCGTCGTTGATGCAGTTCGTCGCTTTCCTTTTTAACCCCCCTCCCCTTTTTCCATTTTCTTTTCTCGAGTGAGGGTTTTCCCTCTGCTCTTAGTGGGGTCGTGGGAGCATGGAGGGGCCGCTGAGAGGGTTTTCTTTTTCTTATCTAGTCTCGAATGATCAGACCTTAGTTGGTGTCAGGACGATGTTCTTCTCCTATTTCTGATGCGGTCGATCTCAGCTCAGATTAGGATGAGGTTCTTCCCCCGCTCCTAATAGGGCTGTGGGGGCACATATGGGCATTGTAGGGCCTCTCCCTCCATCCGATCTCAGAGTAATCAGGCCTTCGACTTTGCTCATGTTAGGGTGAGGTTCTCCTCCTGTCCCTAACAGGGCTGTGGGGGCGCATATGGGTGCTGTAGGGCCTCTCCCCCCATCCGATCTAAAAATAATCGGGCCTTCGACCTTGCTCATATTAGGACGAGGTTCTCCTCCTGTCCCTAACATGGCTGTGGGGGCGCATATTGGCGCTGTAGGGCCTCTCCCCCCATCTGGTCTAAAAATAACCGGGCCTTCGACCTTGCTCATGTTAGGACGAGGTTCTCCTCCTATCCCTAACATGACTGTGGGGGTGCAATGCTGTAGGGTCTCTCTCCCCATCCGATCTAAAAATAATCGGACCTTCGACCTTGCTCATGTTAGGGCGAGGTTCTCCTCCTGTCCCTAACATGGCTGTGGGGGCGCATATGGGTGCTGTAGGGCCTCTCCCCCCATCCGGTCTAAAAATAATCGGGCCTTCGACCTTGCTCATGTTAGGGCGAGGTTCTCCTCCTGTCCCTAACATGGCTGTGGGGGCGCATATGGACGCTGTAGGACCTCTCCCCCCGTCCGATCTTAAAATAACCGAACTTTTGATTTCGCCCATATTAGGTGTTGTTTTCGTTGTCTGAAGGGTTTATCCCCCTGTCATTACAAGTCCATGCCAAAAGGGAAAGATGTACAAATCTGAAAGGAATCTTGATTTAAAGCGAAGTCGTTCGTAATACATTTACAGGTTTTTCAAATCACAGGGCTGTAGAAGGTTGTTGCCCAGCTATGCAACCCAAGAGGGGGGGTGAATTGGGTTTTAAAAAATTTAAGCTTAACTAATTACTTATGAAAAGTATTTGTTAAAAGCTTGATAAATGAGGAGAAAGACTTTAGTTCAAGATTAATTACCTAAAGCAAGAATGCAAGGATATAATAAAGAAATAAAGAGAAACAATAAAGCACACCACAAACACAAAGATTTATAGTGGTTCGGTGCCAACCTTGCACCTACATCCACTCCCCAAGCTCCTACTTAGGAATTCCAATCCACTATACTTGTATTCAACCCGAATACAAATGTCGGAAACTCCAACACTAGCTATCCCAAGCTAGTCCACTTATTTCCCGAGTACAAGCCAACCCAAAACACTCCGATTTCAGGTTCGGATCAACCTTCTCTTGTTTTGGAAACCCTCCAAAACAAAAATAATTACTCACAAAGAGTAAGACAGTTTAGAGCACAAATAAGTACAAGAATAGCTCCTTAAATGAGCGAATATAACAATAAAAATACTTTACTCAAATGAAGAAGCCCCTTTTGAATTTCCTCAAGGTGGATGAAGAGTTGAATGAACGCTTGAGGAATAGGTGAGCTTTGATTGAAGGCTTCTTGAAGGCTTTGAAAGAGCTCTTGATCAAGGTTGAAAAGTTGGCTTGAAAAACCCTCTCTTTGAATGCTCTTGAATGCCCTTTTGAACGCTCTTGCTTTTCTCTTTCAAAATCTCTTGTATGTCTCTTGTGTATATTGTAGATCTCTTGTATCTCTCGTGTATATTGTAGATCCCCTTTTTGTTTTTCACCTTTTGAAACCTTTTATAGCTTTAAGAAACAAAGAAAAATATTTTAGGCAGAAAAAGAGCCGTTAGAGCATTTAAAGTGAGCATTAAAGGCAATTAAAACGGGCAAAAAACTAGCCGTTGCGGATAATTCCCGTCGCAGGGGTCGACTCATGAGTCGACTCATGCTTCAGGGGTCGACTCATGAGTCGACCTCTATTGCAAAAACCAGAGATTTGGGTTTTTGGATATTTTGGCCCAAAACAGCAGAAGTCGACTCATGCCTTGTGGGTCGACTCATGAGTCGACTCACAGGTCGTGCCAAGCCAGAAAACCAGCGTGCCAAAGGAAATTTTAGCGTGCCAAGCAGCTCATTGTGCCATGAGTTGACTCATGAGTCGACTCATGCACTTCAAACATTCATAACTTCAAAAGTATAAGTCCAAAAATAATAAAAATTTCACCAATAGATTACAAATCATTTGTTCTACCAAATGATACTATCAAATCAGGGTTTTAATAAAATTACGATTTTGCCCCTGAAGAGCATAAAGATTTTTTCAAATAAAAATATTTGTATCCCTTCAATCTGCTTTGTAATCATCAAAATCAATCTAGGAGCAACAATCTCCCCCTTTTTGATGATGACAAAACACTTGAACAAAAGCATTTATGTGAATGCATTATAGATTTATATGCTTGAAAAGAGTATGATTCTTTTGGCATGTGATATAAATGGTCATATGCAAGAATAGTTTGCCCATTTGCTTAAAGATTTGAAGATATGCTCATTGGATTATGTGATTTTGGTGATAGAGCAGAAAACTTGTTTTTGTTATCAGATCAAGCTGTATTTTGAAAATTTGCTCATTCTCATTTGATTTTAGTTTTAGCATCAGAGCAAAAAATAATTATGTGCTTTAATTGCTTTTGATACAAAAAATAATTATGTGTGCCAAAGCATGTTTAAGAGTTGATTTGGAAAGTGTATTAGATCATTTTGAGTTTAAGATGTATTAGAGCAAGAGAAAAATAAATTTTGCAATGTATCGGAGCAAGAAAAATAATTTTACAATGTTATCAGAAAAAAATTTTACAATGTATCAGAGCAAGTTGAAAATTTTAAGAGTAAGTTAAATTTCTTAAGATGTAAGATGTATCAAGGTAAATAAAATTTCAAAAGATGTATCAGAGCAAGTTAAAATTTTGAAGTATATCAGAGCATATTTAAATTTTTAAAGCAAATCAGAGCATATGTAAAGAAGTAATTTAAAAGTTACTTATTTGCATTGTACTTAGCATTGTACTTTTGAATTCTTCAATTCATTCATTAATTTCTCATAATTTGTAGTTTTGCTTTTGATGGGTTGCTTTTTCTTTAATGGATTGCTTTTTCTTTAATTGTTTATAATTTATGGTTTTGCTTTTGATGGATTTTTTTTTTTTTTTTTAATTTCTCCCCCTTTTTGACATCATCAAACATGGTTAACTCCTCCTTTTTCTGAAACATTCTTTAATTTCTCCCCCTTTAGAGTTTATCACAGATGTTTGCTCCCCCTTAATACAGCAATTATTAACAGCAAACAACAATAAAGAGAAGACAATATTTCAACAAGGAGAATATATATAACCAAAATATGATCGACATCATTACAAAAGGTAGAAATATAAGTAAAAGATGATACCATAAAACCATAATTGTTTCAATACATAGTTCATAATATAAAAGTCAACCAGCTAATTGTCAATACATGGCCCCAAAATACAGATCCTAGAACAAGACACTAACACCTAGGATCTAGTAATGATCATGACAAGTCATGGATCGGAGTCATCAGATATGGGATGAGAAGCTGATGGATCTCGATCAGAAGTGCGTCCTCTACCCCGTCTGCCTCTGGCATGAGCAGGAGAGCGAGATGAACTGGGTGGCTGAGAACGCTGAGAGGCTAAGGACTGAACAGAAAGGGTGAGCCTGATGGAATCAAGTACGTTCAGTGCTCTGGAAACAGACTGAAGTAGAGAAGTGAACTGAGTGGATGCATGCTCACTCGATCCTCGGATCTCTCTCCTCAGTAACTCATATCCACCCTCCAGTGCTCCTCTGAGCCTGCCAGCCTCTGCAGTGAGGTCTGTGACCTCAATAGTGGACTCCTGTGGCTGAGGATGGGCCAAAGCAAGGACTTGCCCCTGCAAGTCAAGAACTCTGCCAGTCAGTCTCCAGACGGTGTCCTCAAGCTGCTGAATCTGAATGGACTGATCTGATATCATCTGAAACACAGTGGATATGTGGGGAGTCATAGTCTGATCAGAAGAAGTGGCTCCTGGTGCAAAAGTAGTACTGCTCCACTGACTAGATAGCAAAGAAGCCACACACTGTGATATTTGCTCGATCTGATCGTCAGCCAGTCTGAACTCTGATTGAGGTGCTCTGCTCTCTGACTGATACACTGGTGTGGGCATCCTAGTAAACTCTGAAGGGCCAGCCTCTGTATCAGGAAAGAACTGGATATCTGGTGATGCTGCCCTGAAGTTATGGACAGGAGATGATGGACCTTCTTCTTCTGCTCTGTCTTCAGTTCTGTCTTCAGCTCTATCTTCAGCTCTTTCCCCAGCTCTCTCCTCAGCTCTCTCTTCAGAGCCCTTGATCCAACCACCATCAGTCTTTGTAAATCCCATTCGGTGCAGGGTGTGTTGGTTGAAAGTGTCCACATGAGAGAGCTTAGTAGAAGCCTCCCCCTCACAGCTGACTCCAAACCTCCTAAATACTCGAGTAAGGGCCATACCAAAAGGCAAGTGTGCCTTGGATCTATTCAAAGTCTCTCTCATGGCCTCTATCATAAGTGCAGGGAGGTTCAGGGGGGTCTGAGTGATGACATGAAACATGATACATACATCTCTGCTGGAAAGTAAATCATGTCTACCACTCCTAGGAAAGAAGAGCTTCGTTACCATCTGATGTAGGATCCTCATCTCAATGGACAAAATCTTTGCTTCCAATTTCTTTAAACTCCCTGAATAAGTTCCCCCTAGTATAACACTGATCCCCTCTTCTTTTACTGGGAGTTTCATATAAGAGTAACCCTCACTAGGCAAATGAAGTATTTCTCCCAATATACTAGAATCCAAGCAAATATCAATACCCTTGACTGTTGAAGTCACTGACCCATTTCCATAATGTAGATTCTGGTAGAATTCTCTAACTAGGTCAACATAGGTGACTTCCTTAAGGGAGCAGTAGAAACCCCATCCTTGGTTTTTAATCTTGGTTGCAAATGTAAAACCCTCTTTTTCAAAGAACCAAAAATCTATATTCTTCCCGGTTTCAACTTTTCTATCAGATAGAGGATTCTTACTGGGGCTTAGGGAGGATTGAGGGGGACCTTGAGCAGATACTGAAGCTGGAGTGGGAGCAGTGGAAGACTGAGCAGCTTGCCTTTTCTTTCGGACATTTTCTTCAAGCTCACGGACTGACTTTCTTCTTTGGGGAAGCTTTATCTTCGGAGCCATATTCACTACAGTAGCAGGCAAGGAGACTTGGAGGAACAAGTGAATGAGTGGAGGAGGGATCACAAGAGAGTGAAGAGGGATTTTGGTGGAGAAAAGAGGTGGATTTGGGAAGAACGGTGGAGTGCTAGGGCACGCTCCAACCGTGCCAAACAATGGGAGAAAGCACAAAAATCCCTTTCCAAGGTGGCAATTTTTGGTGGAGAGGAGGAGGGAGAAGTGCCTCGAGCTAGATCCTTGGATTTGGAGCAAAAGGAAATGGGGAAGTCGGCTTTTGGAAGGAGGAAGATGAAAGGATGGGTCAGCTCACGAACAGGATCCCATATAAAAACAATGAGCCCGTGGGAAGTTTGAGGAAATAACAAGTTTGCCATTGAGTCGACTCATGGGGGTCGACTCATGAAGTTCAGAAATTCAGAAAAAAATATGAATAAATTCCAGAAAAATTTGAAACTTTGGGAGAAGGAGTTTTGCTCAAAGATAAGTTTTTAGAATGATAAACTTGAGCTTTTGGGACCATGATAGATGTTAGAAATTGAGCTCTAAGCATTTTTGACATCATCTTGGAAATTGAGAAAAATTTAGGCATATGGATCAAGAATTCCTAGATTTCTCCTAATTTCACAGAATCTATCCTCACTAAGGGCCTTTGTAAAGATATCAGCTAATTAATTTTCTATGCAAACATATTCAAGAATTATATTTTTGTTTTGAACATGTTTTCTTATAAAATGATGTCTTATTTCAATATGTTTGGATCTTGAGTGTTGAATTGGATTTTTAGATAGATTTATGGCACTTGTATTGTCACATCTTATTGGTGTTTCATTAAGTTTGATTCCAAAGTCTTCGAGTTGTTGCTTAATCCACAAGATTTGAGCACAACAACTTCCGGCTGCAATGTATTCAGCCTCAACCGTAGACAGTGCCACCGAATTTTGTTTCTTGCTAAATCATGAGATTAGGTTAACTCCAAGAAATTGGCAAGTTTCATTTGTGCTTTTTCTATCTAATTTACATCCAACAAAATCAGCATCTGAATATCCTAATAAATCAATTTGTGAGTCCTTAGAGTACCATAACCTTAGAGTTTGAGTACCATTTAAGTATCTAAGGATTCTTTTAACAGCATTCAAATGAGATTCTTTAGGATTAGATTGATATCTAGCACATAAACAAACACTAAACATGATATCAGGCCTACTTGCAGTTAAATATAATAATGAGCCAATCATACCTCTATAGTATTTTAAGTCTACACATTTACCTTCATCATCCTTGTCAAGCTTACATGAGGGACTCATTGGTGTGCCAATTGGTTTGGAGTTCTCCATTCCAAATCTTTTGAGTAGTTCCTTGGTGTACTTGCTTTGGGTGATGGAGATTCCCTCTTTTGATTCTTTGATTTGGAGTCCGAGGAAGAAGGTGAGTTCTCCCATCATGCTCATCTCGAACTCCCCCTGCATAAGCTTAGCAAAGTCTTGACAAAGGGATTCATTAGTAGATCCAAAAATTATGTCATCAACATAAATTTGTATAACTAACATATCATTTTGATTTCTTTTAATAAAGAGGGTTGTATCTACATTACCTCTTGAAAAACCATTATTTAGTAAAAATTTGCTTAGCCTATCATACCATGCTCTAGGTGCTTGTTTTAATCCATATAAAGCTTTATTTAATCTAAAGACATGATTAGGAAAAGCATGATTTTCAAATCCAGGGGGTTGTTCTACATATACTTCTTCAGCAATAAATCTATTTAAAAATATACTTTTAACATCCATTTGAAATAATTTGAATTTCATAAAGCAAGCATATGCAAGTAGAAGTCTAATAGCTTCTAATCTAGCAACAGGTGCAAAGGTTTCATCAAAATCAATTCCTTCTTCTTGATTATATCCCTTAGCAACCAGTCTTGCTTTATTTCTAATTACATTACCATACTCATCTAATTTGTTTCTAAAGACCCATTTTGTGCCAATTATTGAATAATTTTTAGGTCTTGATACTAAGATCCAAACATTATTTCTTTCAAATTGATTAAGTTCCTCTTGCATTGCATTAATCCAATTATGATCATTTTCAGCTTCTTCAAAAGTTTTAGGTTCAAGATGAGATACAAAAGCACAATGATTAAATACATCTCTAAGTGAAGAACAAGTTTTTACCCCATGCATAGGATCACCAATAATTAACTCCTTAGGGTGGTTGTGAACATACCTCCATTCCTTGGGTAGGTCATTTGTACCTTGAGGTTGTTCTTGAATTTCTTCACCTCTCTCATCTTGTTTGTCTTCTTGATCCTTGTCTTTTGGAGTTGCTGAATCTTTCAGAGTGATCTCCTTCATACCTTCTATTAGTGGATCTGCATCATCAACATCCTCATTCTTTCTTGAAGGAAGATCATTAGATTCATCAAAAACAACATGTATGGACTCCTCAACTACTAAAGTTCTTTTGTTGAAAACTCTAAATGCTTTACTAGTGGAGGAGTAACCTAGAAGGATTGCTTCATCTGATTTTGCATCAAATTTATCAAGTCTTTCTTTGCCATTATTTAATACAAAACATCGGCAACCAAAAACATGAAAATATGCAATATTAGGTTTTCTTCCTTTCCAAAGTTCATAGGGGGTTTTCTTTAAAAATTATCTAATCAAAGCATGATTTAAAATGTAACATGCTGTGTTAATTGCTTCCGCCCAAAAATATCTTGGAAGGTTGCTTTCACAAAGCATGGTACTGGCCATTTCTTCTAAGGTTCTATTTTTTCTTTCAACTACCCCATTTTGTTGGGGTGTCCTAGGAGCAGAGAAGTTATGGCCAATTCCATTTTCATCACAAAAATTTTCAAAGTCTTGATTTTCAAATTCAGTTCTATGATCACTTCTAATATTTTGAATTGAAAACCCTTTTTCATTAGTGACTTTTCAGTAAAATTTAGTGAAAATATGAAAAGTTTCATCTTTGTGTGCCAAAAAGAAAACCCAAGTAAAATGAGAGTAATCATCTATAATTACAAAACCATATCGTTTTCTTCCTAAACTAGTGATTCTAGTTGGTCCAAATAAGTCCATATGCAAGAGCTCTAAAGGTCTAGAAGTTGAAACAATATTTTTGGATTTAAATGAAACTCTAGTTTGTTTACCTAATTGGCATGCATCACAAATTCTATCCTTTTCAAAATCAGTTTTGGCAAACCAAGAACTAATTCTTTCTTAATTAATTTTGAAAGAGAATGCATGCTAATATGTGCAAGTCTACGATACCACAGCCAACTAGTCTCATTAACTTTAGCATTCAAGGATACTAGGCATTGCATGTCTAATTTGGCTAAATCATTCAAATCTATCATATAAACATTGCCATGCCTATGTCCTATAAATTTAATGCCATCGTTAATAGGACTAGTCACAATGCAAACAGATGATTCAAAAATAACTTTATACCCTTATCACAAAATTGACTAATGCTAAGTAAGTTATGCTTTAAACCTTTAACTAACAAAATATTTTCAATGTATTTGGAGGGAGTGATACCAATGTTACCTATCCCGATGATCTTTCCTTTGCCATTATCTCAAAAGGTGACCATCCCTCCATCCTTAGCATCAAGCATGATGAATTGTGATTCATCACCAGTCATGTGTCTCGAGCATCCACTGTCAAGATACCATTTCCTGTTTCCTCCTTGGGATGCTAGACACACCTGGAAGCAAAAGTCAAGTTTCTGTCTTAGGTACCCAAGCTTTCTTGGGTCCTTTTAGGTTAGTCAAAATGGTTCCTTTTGGAACCCATATTTTCTTTATAGTTGTGTTTGCAGATTTGTTAATAAGGCATGTGTATGATTTATGTCCTATTCTACCACATTTGAAACAAGTAATATTTGTAGACTTGTTACTTGAATAATTTACATAAATATTCTTCAGAAATTTTGTTTCTTCAAGGGGTTATAGCCAAGTCCAGCCTTATCATATACAGCTTTTTGATTATCAAGAATCATATTTAGTTTGTTTGAACTTAAGGTGAACTTATCTACTATAGGTTTCAGCTTGTTAATTTCATTCTTTAAGCTTTGATTTTCTTGAATCAAGGTGGATTTTTCAATTGAAAGGTTTTCAGCTTGTTTCACTAAGGACTGATTTTTCAATTTCAGTTCTTTGTTTTTCATCCCTAGTTTTTTTAATTCATCAATTAAATCATAGAATGCTTCATGCAATTCTTCAAAAGTAAATTCACTAGGGGATTCAGAAGTTACCTCATTTTCGTGTGCCATAAGGCACAGGTTGGCTTGTTCTGTTGAGGTTTCCTCATCGGAGCTTGAGTCATCACTCGCACTCCAAGTCGCCATCATTGCTTTCTTTTTGAACTTTTTGGGACCTTTCTTCAGTTGTGGACATTCGGATTTGAAATGTCCCGGCTTCTTGCACTCGTAGCATATAAGGGGTTGATCTTTCTCTTTCTCTTTGCTTTGTTCCCCTTTTGTGAATGACTTCTTTCTCATCCCCTGTTTCCTTTTTCTTAGAAACTTCTTAAATCTCTGGGTGATGAGTGCCATCTCTTCATCCTGTTCTTCATCTTCAGTGTCATCCGTTTCATCATCAGGCGAAGCTGTGGATTTGAGGGCAATGATTCTTTTCTTTTTGATTTCATCCTCTTGATGTTGCTTCATGCTAAGTTCATGAGTCATCAAGGATCCAAGAAGCTCTTCTAGAGGTAGAGTGTTCAAGTCCTTTGCTTCTTGGATGGCAGTCACCTTGGCTTCCCAAGTTCTTGGCAATGACCTGAGAATTC
>NC_026006.2:35857750-35994949 GCF_000442705.2 Elaeis guineensis | reverse complement strand
TTGAAAATTGAGAAATTTCAGACAAATGGATCTAGAATTCCTAGTTTTCTCCTAATTTCACAGAATCTATCCTCACTAAGGGCCTTTGTAAAGATATCAGCTAATTGATTTTCAGTGCAAACATATTCAAGAATTACATTTTTGTTTTGAACATGTTCTTTTATAAAATGAGTCTTATTTCAATATTTGATCTTGAGTGTGTATTGGATTTTAGATAATTTAGGCACTTGTATTATCACATTTATTGGTGTTTCATTAATTTGATTCCAAAATCTTCGATGTTGCTTAATCCACAAGATTGAGCACAACAACTTCCGCTGCAATGTATTCGCCTCAGCCGTAGACAGTCCACCGAATTTGTTTCTTGCAAACCATGAATTAGTTTACTCCAAGAAATGGCAATTCCACTTGTGCTTTTCTATCTAATTTACATCCAGCAAAATCAGCATCTGAAAATCCTAACAAATAATTTGTGAGTCCTTAGATACCATAACCCTATAGTTTGTTACCATTTAAGTATCTAAGGATTCTTTAACAGCATTCAAATGAGATCCTAGATTAATGATATCTTGCACTAAGCAAACACTAAACATGAATCAGGCCTACTTCAGTAATACAATAATGACCAATATACCTCTATAGTATTAAGTCTACCTTTTACCTTCATCATCCTTTCAAGCTTACTGAGGACTCATTGGTTGCCAATGGTTTGCATCTCCATTCTAAATCTTTGATAGTTCCTTGGTGTACTCTTTGGGTGATGAGATCCCTCTTTTGATTTTATTGGAGTCCGAAAGAAAGTGAGTCTCCCATCATGCTCATCTCGAACTCTCCCTGCATAAGCTTAGCAAAGTCTTGACAAAGGATCATTAGTAACCCAAAAATTATGTCATCAACATAAATTTGTATAATTAGCATATCATTTTGATTCTTTAATAAATAGGTTGTATCTACATTGCCTCTTGAGAAACCATTATTTAGTAGAAATTTGCTTAGCCTTTCATACCATGCTCTAGTGCTTGTTTTAGACCATATAAAGCTTTATTTAATCTAAAGACATGATTGGGAAAAGCATGATTTTCAAATCCAGGGGTTGTTCTACATATACTTCTCAGAAATATATCCATTTAAAAATGCACTTTTAACATCCATTTGAAATAGTTTGAATTTCAAAGCAAGCATAAGCAAGTAGAAGTCTAATGGCTTCTAATCTAGCAACAGGTGCAAAGGTTTCATCAAAATCAATTCCTTCTTCTTGATTATATCCCTTAGCAACCAGTCTTGCTTTATTTCTAATATATTTCCATGCTCATCCCATTTTGTACCAATTATTGAATAATCTTTAGGTCTTTTCACTAAGGTCCAAACATTATTTCTTTCAAATTAATTAAGTTCTTCTTGCATAGTATTAATCCAGTTATGATCATTTTCAGCTTCTTCAAAAGTTTAGGTTCAAGTTGAGATACAAATGCACAATGATTAAGTACATCTCTAAGTGAAGAACGAGTTTTTACCCCATGCATAGGATCACCAATTATTAACTCCTTAGGGTGGTTGTGAACATACCTCCATTCCTTGGGTAAGTCATTTGTACCTTGAGGTTGTTCTTGAATTTCTTCACCTTTCTCATTTGTTTGACTTCTTGATCCTTGTCTTCTGGAGTTGCTGAGTCTTTCAGAGTGATCTCCTTCATACCTTCTATTAGTGGATCTGCATCATCAACACCCTCATTCTTCCTTGAAGGAAGATCGTTAGATTCATCAAAGATAACATGTATGGACTCCTCAACTACTAAAGTTCTTTTGTTGAACACTCTAAATGCTTTACTAGTGGAGGAGTAACCTAGAAAGATGCTTCATCTGATTTTGCATCAAATTTACCAAGTTTTTCTTTGCCATTATTTAATACAAAACATCGGCAACCAAAAACATGAAAATATGCAATATTTGGTTTTCTTCCTTTCCAAAGTTCATAGGAGGTTTTCTTTAAAAATTATCTAATTAAAGCACGATTTAAAATGTAACATGCTGTGTTAATAGCTTCTGCCCAAAAATATCTTGGAAGGTTGCTTTCACAAAGCATGGTACGGGCCATTTCTTCTAAGGTTCTGTTTTTCCTTTCAACTACCCCATTCTGTTGGGGTGTCCTTGGAGCAGAGAAGTTATGGCTAATTCCATTTTCATCACAAAAATTTTCAAAATCTTGATTTTCAAATTCAGTTCCATGATCACTTCTAATATTTTGAATTGAAAACCCTTTTTCATTAGTGACTTTTCGATGAAATTTAGTGAAAATTTGAAAAGTTTTATTTTTGTGAGCTAAAAAGAAGACCCAAGCAAAATGAGAGTAATCATCAATTATTACAAATCCATATCGTTTTCCTCCTAGACTAGTGGTTCTAGTTGGTCCAAATAAATCCATATGTAAGAGCTCTAAAGGTCTAGAAGTTGAAACAGTGTTTTGGATTTAAATGATACTCTAGTTTGTTTACCTAATTGGCATGCATCAGAAATTCTATCCTTTTCAAAATTCAGTTTAGCAAACCGAGAACTAAATCCTTTTTAATTAATTTTGAGAGAGAATGCATGCTAATGTGTGCAAGTCTACGATGCCACAGCCAACTAGTCTCATTTATTTTAGCACTTAAGGAAACTAGGCATTGCATGTCTAATTTAGTTAAATCATTCAAGTCTACCATATAAACATTGCCATGCCTATATCCTATAAATTTAATGCCATCGTTAATAGGACTCGTCACAATGCAAACAGATGATTCAAAACTTACTTTATATCCTTTATCACAGAATTGACTAATGCTAAGTAAGTTATGCTTTAAACCTTTAACTAATAAAACATTCTCAATGTATTTGGAGGGAGTGATACCAATGTTACCTATCCCGATGATCTTTCCTTTGCCATTATCTCCAAAGGTGACCATCCCTCCATCCTTAGCATCAAGCGTGATGAATTGTGATTCATCACCAGTCATGTGTCTCGAGCATCCGCTGTCAAGATACCATTTTCTGTTTCCTTCTTGGGATGCTAGACACACCTGCAAGCAAAGGTCACGTTTCTGTCTTAGGTACCCAAGCTTTCTTGGGTCCTTTCAGGTTAGTCAGAATGGTTCCTTTTGGAACCCATATTTTCTTTGTGTTTGCATATTTGTTAATAAGACATGAGTATGATTTATGTCCTATTCTTCCACATTTAAAACAAGTAATATTTATAGACTTGTTACTTAAATAATTTACATAAATATCCTTCAGAAATTTTTGTTTCTTCAGGGGTTTATAACCAAGTCCAGCCTTATCATATATAGCTTTCTGATTTTCAAGGATCATATTTAGTTTGTTTGAACTTAAGGTGAACTTATCTACTATAGATTTCAGCTTGTTCCTTTCATCCTTTAAGTTTTGATTTTCTTGAATCAAGGTGAATTTTTCAATTGAAAGATTTTCAGCTTGTTTCACTAAGGACTGATTTTTCAATTTTAGCTCTTTGTTTTTCTTCCCTAGTTTCTTTAATTCATCAATTGAATCATAGAATACTTCATGCAATTCTTCAAAAGTAAATTCACTAGTGGATTCAGAAGTTACCTCATTTTCATGTGCCATCAGGCACAGATTGGCTTGTTCTGTTGAGGTTTCCTCATCGGAGCTTGAGTCATCACTCGCACTCCAGGTCGCCATCATTGCCTTCTTTTTGAACTTCTTTGGACCTTTCTTCAATTGTGGACATTCAGATCTGAAATATCCTGGCTTCTTGCACTCGTAGCATATAGGGGGTTGATCTTTCTCCTTTTCTTTGCTTTGATCTCCTTTTGTGAATTTCTTTCTCATCTCCTATTTTCTTTTTCTTAGAAACTTCTTAAATTTTCGGGTGATGAGAGCCATCTCTTCATCCTGATCTTCATCTTCAGAGTCATCCGTTTCATAATCAGGCGAAGTTGTGGATTTGAGGGCAATGGTTCTTTTCTTTTTGACTTCATCCTCTTGATGTTGCTTCATGCTAAGTTCATGAGTCATCAAGGATCCAAGAAGCTCTTCTAGAGGTAGAGTATTCAAGTCCTTTGCTTCTTGGATGGCAGTCACCTTGGCTTCCCAAGTTCTTGGCAGTGACCTGAGAATCTTTCTTACAAGTTCACTGTTAGTATAAGATTTGCCAAGACTCTTTAAACCATTGATTATATCAGTAAAACGAGTAAACATAGCAGTTATGGACTCATCATGCTCTATTTTGAACAATTCATATTTATGTACAAGCATGTTTATTTTAGACTCTTTTACTTGATTTGTTCCCTCATGGGTGACTTCTAACCTATTCCATATTTCTTTAGCAGATGCACAAGTAGAAATGCGATTAAATTCACTTGCATCTAGTGCACAATAAAGAACATTCATGGCTTTGGCATTTAATTGTGCCAATTTCTTGCCAACCTCATCCCATTCTTTCTCGAGTTTGGTTGACTCCTCACCATCTATAATCTTGGTGGGTGTGTGAGGACCATTCACTATAATACTCCACATATCATAGTCGAGTGCTTGTATGAAAATCTTCATCCGAGCTTTCCAATAGGTGTAATTAGACCCATTAAAAAGTGGAGGTCGGTTTGTTGATTGCCCCTCGGCTAGAGAAGTACCAACATGGGTTGCCATAGATCTTTGGCTCTTTGATTATTAGATCAAAGAAGGGCTAGAGCACCGGCTCTGATACCACTTGTTGCCCAGCAATGCAAGCCAAGAGGAGGGGGGTGAATTGGGTTTCTAAAAAT
This sequence comes from Elaeis guineensis, assembly GCF_000442705.2. NCBI lineage: Eukaryota > Viridiplantae > Streptophyta > Magnoliopsida > Arecales > Arecaceae > Elaeis > Elaeis guineensis. The sequence continues at coordinate 35,990,178 of NC_026006.2, read as the reverse complement.
TTTAAGCCCAACAGATTACTTATGAAGATCAAAACAAAGACTTTAATTCAATATAAATTACCTAAAGCAGGAATGCAAGAATATAATAAAGAAATAAAGTGAAGCGATAAAGCACACCACAAACACAAGGATTTATAGTGGTTCGGTGCTAACCTTGCTGTTGCCCAGCTATGCAACCCAAGAGGGGGGGTGAATTGGGTTTTAAAGAATTTAGGCTTAACTAATTACTTATAAAAATATATATATATCAAAAGCTTGATGAATGAGGAGAGAGACTTTAGTTTGAGATTAATTGCTTAAAGCAAGAATGCAAGGATATAATGGAGAATTAAAGAGAAACAATAAAGCATGCCACAAACACAAGGATTTATAGTGGTTCGGTGCCAACCTTGCACCTACATCCACTCCCCAAGCTCCTACTTGGGAATTCCAATCCACTATACTTTGTATTCAACCCGAATACAAACGTCGGAACCTCCGACACTAGCTATCCCAAGCTAGTCCACTTGTTTCCCGGGTACAAGCCGACCCAATACACTCCGATTTCAGGTTCGGATCAACCTTCCCTTGTTTTGGAAACCCTCCAAAACAAAATAATTACTCACAAGATAAAATCAGTTTAGAGCACAAATAAGTACAAGAATAGCTCCTTAAATGAGCGAGTATAACAATAAATACGCTTTACTCAAAAGAAGAAGCCCTTCTTTGATTTCCTCAAAATGGATGAGAAAAGGAATAAATGCTTGAGGAGTTGGTGAGCTTTGATTGAAGGCTTCTTGAAGGCTTTAAATGAGCTCTTGAATGAGGTTGAGAAGTTAGCTTGAGAAACCCTCTCTTGAATGCACTTGAATGCCCTCTTGAATGCTTTTTCTTTTCTCTTTTCAAATCTCTTGAATGCCTCTTGAATATTTGGATCTCTCTTCTATTGTTTTCCACCTTTTGAAACCTTTTATAGCCTTAAGAAATAAAGGAAAACAAACTAGCCAGAAAAAGAGCCGTTAGAGCACAAAAGGTGAGCATTAAAAGCACTAAATCTGACCAAAAACTAGCCGTTACAGGCAAATCCTGTCGCAGGGGTCGACTCATGAGTCGACTCATGCTTCAGGGGTCGACTCATGAGTCGACCTCTGATGCAACATCCAGAAAATCAAGTTTCTGAAAATTTTGGCCCACACTAACAGAGGTCGACTCATGAGTCGACTCATGCCTTGTGGGTCGACTCATGAGTCGACTCACAAGCCGTGCCAAGCCAAAAAAGGTCGCGTGCCAACAGGATTTTAGCGTGCCAATCAGCTCATTGTGCCATGAGTTGACTCATGAGTCGACTCATGCACTTCAAACCTTCATAACTTCAAAAATATAAGTCCAAAAATAATAAAATCTTCACCAATAGATTACAAATCATTTGTTCTACAAGATGATACTATCAAATCAGAGTTTTGATAAAATTATGATTTTGCCCCTGTAGAGCATAAGGACTTTTTCAAAATAAAAAATATTTGTATCCCTTCAAATTATTTGTAATCATCAAAATCAATCTAGGAGCAACAATCTCCCCCTTTTTGATGATGGCAAAATATTTGAACAAAAGCATTTATATGAATCATGAATTTCAAAAGATTGCATTTTAGGTGCATATGCTTGAAAAGAGTATGATTCTTTTGGCATGTGATACAAATGGTTATATGCATAAATAGTTTGTCCATTTGCTTAAAGATTGGAAGATATGCTCATTGGATAATTGTTTTGGTGTTAGAGCAGAAAATTTGATTTTATTATCAGAGCAAACTGCATTTTGAAAAATTTTCTCAATCTCAAAACTAGTCATGTGTGCCAAAGCATATTGAATAGTTGATTTGGAAAGAGTATTAGAGCATTTAAGTTTAAGATGTATCAGAGCAAGAGAAATGAAAATCTTGCAATGTATCAGTGTAGGGAAGACAATTTTACAATGTATCAGAGAAAAATTTAGCAATGTATCAGAGTAGTAAAAATAGTTTTTCAATGTATCAGAGCAATGTATTCAATATATCAGAGTAGGTTGGAGCCTATCAGAGCATATCCAAATGTTTACAGCAAATCAAGTATAAGTAATTTTAAAAGGTACTTATTTGCAGTATACTTGGGATTTGTACTTAAAATTTTCAATTTATTAATTTCTCATAATCATAATTTATAGTTTTTGCTTTTGATGGATTTTTTTTGTTTAATTTCTCTCCCTTTTTGACATCATCATACAAGGTTAACTCCTCCTTTTTGTGAAGCATTCTTTAATTTCTTCTTCTGTAGAGTTTACTCCCCCTTAATGTAGCAACTATTAACACAATCATAAGATGATAATACCACAAAGAGAAGACAATATTCCACAAAGGAGAAATATATAACCAAAGTATGATAAACATCATTACAAAGGAAAAAAAAAGATGATATCATAAAACCATAATTGTTTCAGTACATAGATCATAACATACAAAGCCAACTAGCACATGTCAATACATGGCCCCAAAATACAGATCCTAGAAAGGACAAAACACTAACACCTAGGATCTAGAAATGATCAAGATAAGTCAATGATCGAAATCATCAGAAATGTGATAAGGAGCAGATGGATCTGAATCAGAAGTGCATCCTCTACCCCGTCTGCCTCTGGCACGAGTGGAAGTACTGGTACGAGCAGGCGAGCGGGAGGAACTGGGTGGCTGAGAACGCTGAGAAGCTAGGGACTGAACAGAAAGGGTAAGTCTGATGGAATCAAGTACAGTCAGTGCCCTGAAAATAGCCTAAGAAGAGCAGTAACTGGGTAGTCGCATAGTCACTCGATCCTCTGATCTCCTTCCTTAGTAACTCATAACCGCCCTCAAGAGCTCCTCTAAGTCTGCCAGCCTCTGCAGTGAGATCAGTGACCTCAATCGAAGACTCCTGTGGCTGAGGATGGGCCAAGTCAAAGACTTGCCCCTGCAAGTCAAGGACTCTGCCAGTCAATCTCAAAATAGAGTCCTCAAGCTGCTGAATCCGGATGGACTGATCTGTCATCATCTGATACACTGTGGAGATGTGGGAGTCAAAGTCTGATCAGAAGAAGTACCCCTGGTGCAAATGTAGTACTGCTCCACTGACTAGACAATAATGAAGCCACACGTGTGAAATCCGCTCAATCTGATCATCAGACAGTGTGAACTCTGACGGAGGTGCTCTGCTCTCTGACTGATGCACTGGTGTGGGCATCCTGGTAAACTCCGAAGGGCCAGCCTCTGGATCCGGAAAGAACTGTATATCTGGTGAAGCTGCCCTGAAGTCATGAATAGGAGATGATGGACTTCTTCTTCTTCAGCTCTGACTTCAGTTCTGTCTCCAGCTGTCTCCTCAGCTCTCTCCTCAGCTCTCTCCTCTGCTCTCTCCTCAGCTCCCCTGATCCAACCACCACCAGTCTTTGTGAAACCCATTCGGTGCAAGGTGTGTAGGTTGAAAGTGTCAACATGAGATAGCTTGGTAGGAGCCTCCCCCTCACAGCTAACACCAAACCTCCTAAATACTCTAGTCAGGGCCATACCAAAAGGCAAATGTGCCTTAGATCTGTTCAGAGTTTCTCTCATGGCCTCAATCATAAGTGCCGGGAGGTTTAGGGGGGTCTGTGTGATAATGTGAAACATAATACATATATCCCTGCCAGACAGTAGATCGTGCCTACCACTCCTAGGGAAGAAGAGTTTGGTGACCATTTGATGTAAAATTCTCATCTCTATAGGTAATATCTTTGCTTCCAGTTTATTCAGATTCCCTTGGTAGGCACCCCCAAGAATAACACTAACACCTTCTTCTTTCACAGGGAGTTCCATATATGCATAACCTTCACTAGGCAAATGTAAAATCTCCCCCAAGATAACAGGATTCAGACAAATATCAATCCCTTTTACAGTTGAAGTTACTGACCCATTTCCATAAATTAGATTCTGATAAAACTCCTAACTAAGTCAACATAGGTGACTTCTTTAAGGGTACAGTAAAAACTCCATCCTTGATTTTTGATCTTGGTTGCAAAAGAAAATCCCTCATTTTCAAAGAACCGAAAGTCTATGTTTTTCCCGGTTTCTACTTTTCTATCTGAAAGAGGGTTCTTACTGGGGCTTTGAGAGGAATGGAAGGACCTTGAACTGAAGTTGGAGTGGGAGCAGTGGAGGACTGTGCCGCTTGCCTTTTCTTTCTGACATTTTCTTCAAGTTCTCGGACAGACTTTCTCCTTTGGGGAAGCTTCATCTTTGGAGCCATAATCTCTTCAATAGCAGGCGAGGAGACTTGAGGAGCAAGTGAAAGAGTGGAGGAAGGATCACAAGAGAGTGAAATGGAATTATGGTGGAGAAAATGGGTGGATTTGAGAGGGACGGTGGAGTGCTAGGGCACGCTCCAACCGTGATGAACAAGGGAAGAAGTCACAAAAAGACCTTTCCCCAAGAGGCGATTTGCAGTGGAGAGAAGGCGGGAGAAGTTCCACAAGCTTGAGTCTTGGAATGGGAGCTAATGGAAGTGGGGAGGATGGGTTTTGGAAGGAAGAAGACGACCGTGTGGGTCGGCTCACGAACAGCAATCCTTATATAAAAACCTTAAGCCCGTTTGGAAGTTGGTGGGATTTACAAGTTTGCCATTGAGTCGACTCATGGGGGTCGACTCATGAAGTTCAGAAAATCAGAAAAATATGGATAAATTCCAGAAAAATTTGAAATTTGGGGAGAAGGAGTTTAGCTCTAAGATAAGTTTTTAGAATGAAAAACTAAGCTTTTGGGACCAAGAAAGGTGTTGGAAATTAAGCTCTAAGAAATTTTGACAATAAATCATTGGAAATTGAAAAATTAATTCAGGCAAATGGATCAAGAATTCCTAGATTTCTCCTAATTTCACAGAATCTATCCTCACTAAGGGCCTTTGTAAAGATATCAGCTAATTGATTTTCGGTGCAAACATATTCAAGAATTATATTTTTGTTTTGAACATGTTCTCTTATGAAGTGATGTCTTATTTCAATATGTTTGGATCTTGAGTGTTGAATAGGATTTTTAGATAGATTTATGGCACTTGTGTTGTCACATCTTATTGGTGTTTCATTAAGTTTAATTCCAAAGTCTTCGAGTTGTTGCTTAATCCACAAGATTTGAGCACAACAACTTCCGGCTGCAATGTATTCGGCCTCAGCCGTAGACAGTGCTACCGAATTTTGTTTCTTGCTAAACCATGAGATTAGGTTAACTCCAAAAATTGACAAGTTCCACTTGTGCTTTTTCTATCTAATTTACATCCAGCAAAGTCAGCATCAGAATATCCTAATAGATCAATTTGTGAGTCCTTAGAGTACCATAACCCTAAAGTTTGAGTACCATTTAAGTATCTAAGGATTCTTTTAACAGCATTCAAATGAGATTCTTTAGGATTAGATTGATATCTAGCACATAAACAAACACTAAACATGATATCAGGCCTACTTGCAGTTAGATACAATAATGATCCAATCATGCCTCTATAATATTTTAAGTCTACACATTTACCTTCATCATCCTTGTCAAGCTTACATGAGGGACTCATTGGTGTGCCAATGGGTTTGGAGTTCTCCATTCCAAATCTTTTGAGTAGTTCCTTGGTGTACTTGCTTTGGGCGATGGAGATTCCCTCTTTTGATTGTTTGATTTGGAGTCCGAGGAAGAAGGTGAGTTCTCCCATCATGCTCATCTCGAACTCCCCCTGCATAAGCTTAGCAAAGTCTTGACAAAGAGATTCATTAGTAGACCCAAAAATTATGTCATCAACATAAATTTGTATAACTAACATATCATTTTGATTTCTTTTGATAAAGAGGGTTGTATCTACATTACCTCTTGAAAAACCATTATTTAGTAAAAATTTGCTTAGTCTATCATACCATGCTCTAGGTGCTTGTTTTAATCCATATAAAGCTTTATTTAATTTAAAAACATGATTAGAAAAGCATGATTTTCAAATCCAGGGGGTTGTTCTACATAAACTTCTTCAGCAATAAATCCATTTAAAAATGCACTTTTAACATCCATTTGAAATAATTTAAATTTCATAAAGCAAGCATATGCAAGTAGAAGTCTAATAGCTTCTAATCTAGCAACAGGTGCAAAGGTTTCATCAAAATCAATTCCTTCTTCTTGATTATATCCTTTAGCAACCAATCTTGCTTTATTTCTAATTACATTGCCATGCTCATCTAATTTGTTTCTAAAGACCCATTTTGTGCCAATTATTGAACAGTTTTTAGGTCTTGAAACCAAAGTCCAAACATTATTTCTTTCAAATTGATTAAGTTCCTCTTGCATTGCATTAATCCAATTATGATCTTTTTCAGCTTCTTCAATGGTTTTTGGTTCAAGATGAGATACAAAAGCACAATGATTAAACACTTCTCTTAGTGAAGAACGAGTTTTTACCCCATGCATAGGATCACCAATAATTAATTCTTAGGGTGGTTGTGAACATACCTCCATTCCTTGGGTAGGTCATCTGTACCTTGAGGTTGTTCTTGAATTTCTTCACCTCTCTCATCTTGTTTGTCTTCTTGTCCCTTGTCCTCTGGAGTAGCTGAATCTTTCAGAGTGATCTCCTTCATACCTTCTATTAATGGATCTGCATCATCAACACCCTCATTCTTCCTCGAAGGAAGATCGTTAGATTCATCAAAGACAACATGAATGGACTCCTCAACTATTAGGGTTCTTTTATTAAAAACTCTAAAAGCTTTACTAGTGGAGGAGTAACCCAGAAAGATTGCTTCATCTGATTTTGCATCAAATTTACCAAGTCTTTCCTTACCATTATTTAATACAAAACATCGGCAACCAAAAACATGAAAATATGCAATATTTGATTTTCTTCCTTTCCAAAGTTCATAGGGGGTTTTCTTAAAAAATTATCTAATTAAAGCACGATTTAGAATGTAACATGCTGTGTTAATAGCTTCCGTCCAAAAATATCTTGGAAGGTTGCTTTCACAAAGCATGGTACGGGCCATTTCTTCTAAGGTTCTGTTTTTCCTTTCAACTACCCCATTTTGTTGGGGTGTTCTAGGAGCAGAGAAGTTATGGCCAATTCCATTTTCATCACAAAATTTTTCAAAGTCTTGATTTTCAAATTCAGTTCCATGATCACTTCTAATATTTTGAATTGAAAATCCTTTTTCATTAGTGACTTTTCGATGAAATTTAGTGAAAATATGAAAAGTTTCATCTTTGTGTGCCAAAAAGAAAACCCAAGTAAAACGAGAGTAATCATCTATAATTACAAAACCATATCGTTTTCCTCCTAGACTAGTGGTTCTAGTTGGTCCAAATAAGTCCATATGCAAAAGCTCTAAAGGTCTAGAAGTTGAAACAATATTTTTGGATTTAAATGAAACTCTAGTTTGCTTACCTAGTTGACATGCATCACAAATTCTATCTTTTTCAAAATTCAGTTTAGGCAAGCCATGAACTAATTCTTTCTTAATTAATTTTGAAAGAGAATGCATGCTAATGTGAGCAAGTCTAGATGCCAAAGCCAACTAGTCTCATTAATTTTAGCATTTAAGGATACTAGGCATTGCATGTCTAATTTGGCTAAATCATTTAGATCTACCATATAAACATTGCCATGTCTATGACCTATAAATTTGATGCCATCATTAATAGGACTAGTCACAATACAAACAGATGATTCAAAAATAACTTTATACCCTTTATCACAAAATTGACTAATGCTAAGTAAGTTATGCTTTAAACCTTTAACTAACAAAATATTTTCAATATATTTGGAGGGAGTGATACCAATGTTACCTATCCCGATGATCTTTCCTTTGCCATTATCTCCAAAGGTGACCATCCCTCCATCCTTAGCATCAAGCGTGATGAATTGTGATTCATCACCAGTCATGTGTCTCGAGCATCCACTGTCCAGATACCATTTCCTGTTTTCTCCATGGGATGCTAGACACACCTGCAAACAAAGTCAAGTTTTTGTTTTAGGTACCCAAGCTTTCTTGGGTCCTTTTTGGTTAGTCAAAATGGTTCCTTTTGGAACCCATATTTTCTTTATAGTTGTGTTTGCACAAGTGTAAGATTTATGTCCTATTCTACCACATTTAAAACAAGTAATATTGGTAGACTTGTTACTTGAATAGTTTACATAAATATTTTTCAGAAATTTTTGTTTCTTTAAGGGGTTATAACCAAGTCCAGCCTTATCATATACGGCCTTTTGATTTTCAAGAATCATATTTAGTTTGTTTGAACTTAAGGTGAACTTATCTACTATAGGTTTCAGCTTGTTAATATCATTCTTTAGGCTTTGGTTCTCTTGAAGCAAAGTGGATTTTTCAATTGAAAGGTTTTCAGCTTGTTTTACTAAGGATTGATTTTTCAATTTCAGTTCTTTTTTTTCATTCCTAGTTTCTTCAATTCATCAATTAAATCATTGAAGGCTTCATGCAATTCTTCAAAAGTGAATTCACTAGGGATTTCAGAAATTACCTCATTTTCATGTGCCATAAGGCACAGGTTGGCTTGTTCTGTTGAAGTCTCCTCATCGGAGCTTGAGTCATCGCTCGCACTCCATGTGGCCATCATTGCCTTCTTCTTAAACTTTTTGGGACCTTTCTTCAGTTGTGGACATTCGGATTTGAAATGCCCCGACTTTTTGCACTCATAGCATATAAGGGGTTGATCTTTTTCTTTCTCTTTGCTTTGTTCCCCTTTTGTGAAAGGTCTCTTTCTCATCCCCTGCTTCCTTTTTCTTAGAAACTTCTTGAATCTCCGGGTGATGAGTGCCATCTCTTCATCCTGTTCTTCATCTTCTGTGTCGTCAATTTCTTCATCAGGAGAAGCTGTGGATTTGAGGGCAATGGTTCTTTTCTTTTTGACTTCATCCTCTTGATGTTGCTTCATGCTAAGCTCATGAGTCATCAAGGATCCAAGAAGCTCTTCTAGAGGTAGAGTGTTCAAGTCCTTTGCTTCTTGGATGGCAGTCACCTTGGCTTCCCAAGTTCTTGGCAATGACCTGAGAATTTTTCTTACAAGCTCACTGTTAGTATAAGATTTGCCAAGACTCTTCAAACCATTAATTATATCAGTAAAACGAGTAAACATAGCAGTTATGGACTCATCATGCTCCATTTTAAATAGCTCATATTTATGTACAAGCATGTTTATTTTGGACTCTTTTACTTGATTTGTTCCCTCATGGGTTACTTCTAACCTATCCCATATTTCTTTAGCAGATGCACAGGTAGAAATGCGATTAAATTCATTTGCATCAAGTGCACAATAAAGAACATTCATAGCTTTAGCATTTAATTGTACCAATTTCTTATCAACCTCATCCCATTCTCTTTCGGGTTTGGTTGACTCCTCACCATCTATAATCTTGATGGGTGTGTGAGGACCGTTCACTATGATACTCCACATATCATAGTCTAGTGCTTGTATGAATATCTTCATCCGAGCTTTCCAATAGGTGTAATTAGACCCATTGAAAAGTGGAGGTCGGTTGGTGGATTGCCCCTCGGCTAGAGAAGTGCCGACGTGGGTTGCCATAGATCTTTGGCTCTTTGATTGTTAGATCAAAGAAGGGCTAGAGCACCGGGCTCTGATACCACTTGTTGCCCAGCTATGCAACCCAAGAGGGGGGGTGAATTGGGTTTTAAAAAATTTAAGCTTAACTAATTACTTATGAAAAATATATATCAAAAGCTTGATGAATGAGGAGAGAGACTTTAGTTTGAGATTAATTGCTTAAAGCAAGAATGCAAGGATATAATGGAGAATTAAAGAGAAACAATAAAGCATGCCACAAACACAAGGATTTATAGTGGTTCGGTGCCAACCTTGCACCTACATCCACTCCCCAAGCTCCTACTTGGGAATTCCAATCCACTATACTTTGTATTCAACCCGAATACAAACGTCGGAACCTCCGACACTAGCTATCTCAAGCTAGTCCACTTGTTTCCCGGGTACAAGCCGACCCAATACACTCCGATTTCAGGTTCGGATCAACCTTCCCTTGTTTTGGAAACCCTCCAAAACAAAACAATTACTCACAAGATAAAATTAGTTTAGAGCACAAATAAGTACAAGAATAGCTCCTTAAATGAGCGAGAATAACAATAAATACGCTTTACTCAAAAAAGAAGCCCTTCTTTGATTTCCTCAAAATGGATGAGAAAAGGAATAAAAGCTTGAGGAGTTGGTGAGCTTTGATTGAAGGCTTCTTGAAGGCTTTAAATGAGCTCTTGAATGAGATTGAGAAGTTGGCTTGAGAAACCCTCTCTTGAATGCACTTGAATGCCCTCTTGAATGCTCTTTCTTTTGTCTTTTCAAATCTCTTGAATGCCTCTTGGATATTTGGATGTCTCTCTTTTTTGTTTTCCACCTTTTGAAACCTTTTATAGCCTTAAGAAACAAAGAAAAATAAACTAGGCAGAAAAAGAGCCGTTAGAGCACAAAAGGTGAGCATTAAAAGCAACTAAATCTGGTCAAAAACTAGCCGTTACAGGCAAATCCCATCGCAGGGGTCGACTCATGAGTCGACCCATGCTTCAGGGGTCGACTCATGAGTCGACCTCTGATGCAATATCCAGAAAAACAAGTTTCTGGAAATTTTGGCCCACACTAACAGAGGTCGACTCATGAGTCGACTCATGCCTTGTGGGTCGACTCATGAGTCGACTCACAAGCCGTGCCAAGCCAAAAAAGGTCGCGTGCCAACAGGATTTTTGCGTGCCAATCAGCTCATTGTGCCATGAGTCGACTCATGAGTCGACTCATGCACTTCAAACCTTCATAACTTCAAAAATATAAGTCCAAAAATAATGAAATCTTCACCAATAGATCCCAAATCATTTGCTCTACAAGATGATACTATCAAATCAGAGTTTTGATAAAATTACGATTTTGCCCCTGTAGAGCATAAGGACTTTTTCAAAATAAAAAATATTTGTATCCCTTCAAACTGTTTTGTAATCATCAAAATCAATCTAGGAGCAACAATTATCATAAATCCATAGTCATAAAATTTGCCAAAAGAAGAGCAACTTTTGCTCTTTACATTAATTTTAAAATCATGCTACAATAATAAAAGAATTGAAATAATATTTTTGACAAATTTAGGCATACTATAACAGTCTACTAGTTTCACAACCTTGCCAAAAGGCAAAATATACAAATAGGTTGCTTCAGTTTCAGCCTGGATGGACTATCCACCAGCATCAAATGATATGAAGTCACCTCTCTTTAGCTTTATAGGCCTTGCAATGCTTTTCATAAGTGAGACCCATATGAGGTAAATCATATCCAAGAATCTAAAATTCAAATACTCAATGATAAATTAGTTTGTATTATTACAAACCTTTAGCAGATGCAACTTTTACATCCTGCTTCTGCTTCACACTTGCAAAATAACTTTTGTAATTTCTTTTCAATGCTCATCATTACTATAATGAAAATAGGTACTGTTGGTGCAAAAATCTGCTGGCGTCAGAGAAGCTGAAGTCGAGGGAGTCGCGGTCACCGTAGGGACCTGCAAAGAAAGTCTAAACCCAGAGTTGGAGGTGCTCCGGCAAGACCCTCCGACGCTCAAGTCAATTCTCTGCCTCAACAAGAATGGAGTGCTCGAACAGAAATTTTTAGCAGAGTTTTGAGATAGAGATTAGAACTTAAGGAATAACGTATCTAGGGGTCCCTTTTTATAGGCGGAGGGCATAACAGATTGACAGCGATATCTGTAGCCACCTAGTAGTGGGTCGTTCGGGGCCATGAGGAGTTTGTTACAAAGAGTAGTGGAGTGGAGTCGTGGCCATCACCGTGGCCTGCCACGTGGAGTCTGTTATGGAGAGTGGGGTGATGTCCGTTGTCGTGACTCGCCAGAGCATGATGGAGCCGCATGGGATCTGTTACAGAAAGTGGAGCAGAGTCGTGGCCATTACTGTGGCCTGCCAGGGAGTCCAGGCCTGTCGGCCAAAACTCGATTGGGGTGTCTGGTGGAGAGAGGTGGTTCTCCGTCTAAGAGGAGCTCGGATGTTGCTGGCGAGCCTTCTACAGTTGGGTGCCTTGGGCGCTAGTGTTGCAGGCGAAGGTCATCTGCTGTAGAAACTCAGTCAGGGGCTTTCTATGGATGAAGTTTGGTTTCATGCAGAATCCGGCAGAAGGTCGACCGACAGTAGATGTCGGATGGCGTTGGAGAGGTTCATCCACTGGAGGGGTCCAGCTGCTGGAGTCTGTGTGTCGTAGGAGTTTGTCCGGAATCTGTCCGCTACAAAAGTTCGGTCGGAGTCCGGTTCCCGTAGAAGTCTGGATGGGGATCATTTGTAGAGGAAGCTCAGCCGAAGCCTGCCTGCAATAGAAGTTCGGAAGGAATTCATTCATAATAGAAGCTCAGGTGGAGGCTTACAGTAGAAATCTGATGTGGACTGCTCATAGTAGAAATTCGAAGTAGACCGCTTGTTGTGGTAGCTCGGAGTAGACCGCTTGTGGTGGGGGCTCGGAGTCTGACCCTTGTCAGAATTCGGATGAGACCTACCTGCAATAGGAGCTCAGGGCTGAAGTTCGGCTCCTGTAGGAGCTCGGATGAAGTCTACCTGCAGTAGGAGTTCGGAGAAGGAGTCCGACTCCCATAGGAGCTCGGACGAAGTCCGGAAGGTGGTCGACCGCCATAGAAACTTGGATGGAGTTCGTCCGTCATGGAGATCTGCTGTTGCCCAGCTATGCAACCCAAGAGGGGGGGTGAATTAGATTTTAAAAAATTTTAAGCTTAACTAATAACTTATGAAAAGTGTTTGTCAAAAGCTAAATGAATGAAGAGAAAGACTTTAGTTCAAGATTAATTACCTAAAGCAAGAATGCAAGGAAATAATGAAGAGTTAAAGAGAAGCAATAATGCACACCACAAACACAAGAATTTATAGTGGTTCGGTGCCAACCTTGCACCTACATCCACTCCCCAAGCTCCTACTTGGGAATTCCAATCCACTATACTTGTATTCAACCCGAATACAAACATCAGAAACTCCGACACTAGCTATCCCAAGCTAGTCCACTTGTTTTCTGGGTACAAGCCAACCCAATACACTCCGATTTCAGGTTCGGATCAACCTTCCCTTGTTTTGGAACCCCTCCAAAACAAAAACAATTACTCACAAAGAGTAAAACAGTTTATAGCACAAATAAGTACAAGAAAAGCTCTTTTAATGAGCGAATATAACTTTAAATACACTTTACTCAAGTGAAGAAGTCCCTTTTGGATTTCCTCAAAGTGGATGAAGAATTGAATGAACTCTTGAGGAGTTGGTGAGCTTTGATTGAAGGCTTCTTGAAGGCTTTAAATGAGCTCTTGATTAGGACTGAAAAGTTGGCTTGAGAAACCCTCTCTTTTGAATGCTCTTGAAAGCTCTCTTGAATGCTCTTCAAATCTCTTTCTTTCTCTTCTTAATGTCTTGCTTATCTCTTGTCAATCTCTTGCTTGTTTTCCACCTTTTGAAACCTTTTATAGCTTTAAGAAATAGAGAAAAATATTTTAGGCAGAAAAAGAGCCGTTAGAGCACATTAAATGAGCATTAAAAGCAACTAAAATAGGTTAAAAACTAGCTGTTGCGGAGAAATCCCGTCGCAGGGGTCGACTCATGAGTCGACTCATGCCTCAGGGGTCGACTCATGAGTCGACCTCTGTTGCAACAACCAGAAATTGAGTTTCTGAAATTTTTGGCCCAAACATACAGAAATCGACTCATGAGTCGACTCATGCCTTGTGGGTCGACTCATGAGTCGACTCACAGGTCGTGCCAAGCCAAAAATCCAGCGTGCCAATAGAAATTTCAGCGTGCCAAGCTGCTCATTGTGCCATGAGCTGACTCATGAGTCGACTCATGGAATTCAAACATGCATAACTTCAAAAATACAAGTCCAAAAATAATGAAATTTTCACCAATAGATCACAAATCTTTTGTTCTACCAAATGATACTATTAAATCAGGATTTTGATAAAATTACAATTTTGCCCCTGAAGAGCACAAAGACTTTTTCAAATAAAAAATATTGGTGCCCCTTCAATCTGCTTTGTAATCATCAAAATCAATCTTGGAGCAACAATCTCTCCCTTTTTGATGATGACAAAATACTTGAACAAAAGCATTTATGTGAATCATGAATTTCAAAAGGATGCATTATAAGTGCATATGCTTGAAAAGAGTATTGATTTTTTTGGCATGTGATACAAATGGTCATATGCATAAATAGTTTGCCCATTTGCTTAAAGATTTGAAAATTTGCTCATTGGATTATGTGATTTTGGTGTTAGAGCAGAAAATTTGTTTTTGTTATCAGAGCAAGCTGTATTTTGAAAAATTTTAGTTTTAGTATCAGAGCAAAAAATAATTAGGTGTGCCAATGCATGTCTAAGAGTTAATCTGAAAAGTGTATCAGAGCATTTTAAACTTAAGATTTATCAGAGTAAGTAAGAATTTTACAATGTATCAGAGCAAGTTAAGAATTTTAAGATGTATCAGAGCAAGTTAAATTTCTTAAGATGTATCAGAGCAAGTTGGAATTTTAAAGCATATCAGAGCATATTTAAATTTTTAAAGCAAATCAGAGCATATGTAAAGAAGTAATTTAAAAGGTTGCTCATTTGCATTGTACTTAGCATTTTACTTTTGATATTGTTCTTTAAATTCTCCAATTCATTCATTAATTTCTCATAATTTGTAGTTTTGCTTTTGATGGGTTGCTTTTTCTTTAATTTCTCATAATTTATGGTTTTGCTTTTGATGGATTTCTTTTTCTTTAATTTCTCCTCCTTTTTGACATCATCAAACATGGTTAACTCCCCCTCTTTTTCTGAATATGTTTTCTCTTTAATACTTTTAGTGCTAATCATTAATGTTTGCTCCCCCTTAATACAGCAATCATTAACAGCAATCATCAACAAAGAGAAGCAGTTTCAACAAGGGAATATATATAACCAAAAGATGATCATTACAAAGAGTAGATATATAAGTGAAAGATAATTAAAACCATAATTGTTTCAATACATATTTCATAATATAAAAGTCAACTAGCTAATGTCAATACATGGCCCCAAAATACAGATCCTAGACAGAACAAGGCACTGACACCTAGGATCTAGTAAAGATCATGACCAGAAGGATCGGAGTCGTCAGATATGGGATGAGGAGCTGATGGATCTCGACCAAAAGTGCGTCCTCTACCCCGTCTGCCTCTGGCACGAGCAGGAGAGCGAGATGAACTAGGAGGCTGAGAACGCTGCGAGGCCAAGGACTGGACAGAAAGAGTGAGTCTGATGGAATCAAGTACGTTCAGTGCTCTGGAAACAGATTGAAGTAGAGCAGTGAACTGAGTGGATGCATGCTCACTCGAGCCTCGGATCTCTCTCCTCAGTAACTCATATCCACCCTCCAATGCACCTCTGAGCCTGCCAGCCTCTGCAGTAAGGTCTGTGACCTCAATAGTGGACTCCTGTGGCTGAGGATGGGCCAAAGCTAGGACTTGCCCCTGCAAGTCAAGAACTCTGCCAGTCAGTCTCCAAATGGTGTCCTCAAGCTGCTGAATCCGGATAGACTAATCTGATATCATCTGAAACACAGTGGAGATATGGGGAGTCATGGTCTGATCAGATGAAGTGGCCCCTAGTGCAAATGTAGTACTGCTCCACTGACTAGATAGCAAAGAAGCCACACGCTGTGATATCTGCTCGATCTGATCATCAGCCAGTCTGAACTCTGATGGAGGTGCTCTGCTCTCTGGCTGATGTACTGGTGTGGGCATCCTGGTAAACTCTGAAGGGCCAGCCTCTGGATCTGGAATGAACTGGATATCTGGTGATGCTGCCCTGAAGTCATGGATAGGAGATGATGGACCTTCTTCTTCAGCTCTGTCTTCAGCTCTGTCCTCGCTCTCTCCTCAGAACCCTTAATCCAACCACCATCAGTCTTTGTAAAACCCATTCGGTGCAGGGTGTGTTGGTTGAAGGTGTCTACATGAGAGAGCTTAGTAGATGCCTCCCCCTCACAGCTAACTCCAAACCTCCTAAAAACTCGAGTAAGGGCCATACCAAAAGGCAAGTGTGCCTTGGATCTGTTCAAAGTCTCTCTCATGGCCTCTATCATTAGTGCAGGGAGGTTCAGGGGGGTTTGAGTGATAACATGAAACATAATACAAATATCTCTGCTGGAAAGTAGATCATGCCTACCACTCCTAGGGAAGAAGAGCTTCGTCACCAACTGATGTAGGATCCTCATCTCAATAGATAAAATCTTTGCTTCCAATTTATTTAAACTCCCTGAGTAGGCTCCCCCTAGAATAACACTGATCCCCTCTTCCTTTACTGGGAGTTCCATATAAGAGTAACCCTCACTTGGCAAATGTAGTATTTCTCCCAATATACTAGGATCCAAACAAATATCAACACCCTTGACTGTTGAAGTTACTGACCCATTCCCATAATGCAAATTCTGATAAAATTCTCTGACTAGGTCTACATAAGTGACTTCCTTAAGGGAGCAGTAGAAACCCCATCCTTGGTTTTTAATTTTAGTTCCAAAAGTAAAATCCTCTTTTTCAAAGAACCGAAAATCCACATTCTTTCCGGTTTCAACTTTCCTATCAGATAGAGGATTCTTACTGGGGCTAAGGGATGATTGAGAAGGACCTTGAGCTGACACAGAAGCCGGAGTGGGAGCAGTGGAGGACTGAGCAGCTTGCCTTTTTCTTCGGACATTTTCTTCTAGCTCACGGACCGACTTTCTTCTTTGTGGAAGCTTCATCTTCGGAGCCATATTCACTACAGTAGCAGGCAGAGAGACTTGGAGGATCAAGTGGATGAGTGGAAGAAGGATTACAAAAGAATGGAGAGGGATTTTGGTGGAGAGAAGAGGCGGATTAGAGAAGAACGGAGGAGTGCTAGGGCACGCTCCAACCGTTTCAAACAAAGGGAGAAAGCACGAAAATCCCTTTTCCCAGGTGGCGATTTATGGTGGAGAGGAGAAGGGAGAAGAACCTTGAGCTAGATCCTCGATTTTGGAGAGAATGGAAATGGGGAAGTCAGTTTTTGGAAGGAGGAAGACGAAAGGATGAGTCGGCTCACGAACAGGATCCCAAATAAAAAGAAGGAGCCCATGGGAAGTTGGAAAAAATTACAAGTTTGCCATGGGGTCGACTCAAGGGGGTCGACTCATGAAGCTCAGAAATTCAGAAAAAATACGAATAAATTCTAGAAAAATTTGAAATTTTGGGAGAAAGAATTTTGCTCAAAGACAAGTTTTGAGAATGATAAACTTGAGCTTTTGGGACCAAGATAGATGTTGGAAATTGAGCTCTAAGAATTTTTGACATCAATTCTTTGGAAATTGAGAAATATTTAGGCATATGGATCAAGAATTCCTAGATTTCTCCTAATTTCACAGAATCTGTCCTCACTAAGGGCCTTCGTAAAGATATCAGCTAATTGATTTTTAGTGCAAACATATTCAAGAATTATATTTTTGTTTTGAACATGTTCTCTTATAAAGTGATGTCTTATTTCAATATGTTTGGATCTTGAATGTTGAATTGGATTTTTAGATAGATTTATGGCACTTGTGTTGTCACATCTTATTGGTGTTTCATTAAGTTTAATTCCAAAGTCTTCGAGTTGTTGCTTAATCCACAAGATTTGAGCACAACAACTTTCGGCTGCAATGTATTCGGCCTCAGCCGTAGACAGTGCTACTGAATTTTGTTTCTTGCTAAACCAGAAGATTAAGTTAACTCCAAGAAATTGGCAAGTTCTACTTGTGCTTTTTCTATCTAATTTACATCCAGCAAAATCAGCATCTGAATATCCTAATAAATCAATTTGTGAGTCCTTAGAGTACCATAACCCTAGAGTTTGAGTACCATTCAAGTATCTAAAGATTCTTTTAACAGCATTCAAATGAGATTCTTTAGGATTAGATTGATATCTAGCACATAAACAAACACTAAACATGATATCAGGCCTACTTGCAGTTAAATATAATAATGATCCAATCATACCTCTATAGTATTTTAAGTCTACACATTTACCTTCATCATTCTTGTCAAGCTTACATGAGGGGCTCATGGGTGTGCCAATAGATTTGGAGTTCTCCATTCCAAATCTTTTGAGTAGTTTCTTGGTGTACTTACTTTGGGTGATGGAGATTCCCTCTTTTGTTTGTTTGATTTGGAGTCCGAGGAAGAAGGTAAGTTCTCCCATCATGCTCATCTCGAACTCCCCCTGCATGAGCTTAGCAAAGTCTTGACAAAGAGATTCATTAGTAGACCCAAAAATTATATCATCAACATAAATTTGTATTACTAACATATCATTTTGATTTCTTTTAATAAAGAGGGTTGTATCTACATTACCTCTTGAAAAACTATTGTTTAGTAAGAATTTGCTTAGCCTATCATACCAAGCCCTAGGTGCTTGTTTTAATCCATATAAAGCTTTATTTAATTTAAAAATATGATCAGGAAAAGCATGATTTTCAAATCCCGGGGGTTGTTCTACATAGACTTCTTCAGCAATATATCCATTTAAAAATGCACTTTTGACATCCATTTGAAATAATTTGAATTTCATAAAGCAAGCATACGCAAGTAGAAGTCTAATGGCTTCTAATCTAGCAACAGGTGTAAAGGTTTCATCAAAATCAATTTCTTCTTCTTGATTATATCCTTTAGCAACCAGTCTTGCTTTATTTCTAATTACATTACCATGCTCATCTAATTTGTTTCTAAAAACCCATTTTGTGCCAATTATTGAATAATTTTTAGATCTTGATACTAAGGTCCAAACATTATTTCTTTCAAATTGATTAAGTTCCTCTTGCATTGCATTAATCCAATTATGATCATTTTTAGCTTCTTCAATAGTTTTTGGTTCAAGTTGAGATACAAAAGCACAATGATTAAATACATCTCTAAGTGAAGAACGAGTTTTCACCCCATGCATAGGATCACCAATAATTAACTCCTTAGGGTGGTTGTGAACATACCTCCATTCCTTGGGTAGGTCATTTGTACCTTGAGATTGTTCTTGAATTTCTTCACCTCTCTATCTTGTTTGTCTTCTTGATCCTCATCCTCTGGAGTTGTTGAATCTTTCAAAGTGATCTCCTTCATACCTTCTATTAGAGGATCTGCATCATCAACACCCTCATTCTTCCTTGAAGGAAGATCGTTAGATTCATCAAAAACAACATGTATGGACTCCTCAACTACTAAAGTTCTTTTGTTAAAAACTCTAAAAGCTTTACTAGTGGAGGAGTAACCTAGAAAGATTGCTTCATCTGATTTTGCATCAAATTTACCAAGTCTTTCTTTACCATTATTTAATACAAAACATCGGCAATCAAAAATATGAAAATATACAATATTTGATTTTCTTCCTTTCCAAAGTTCATAGGGGGTTTTCTTTAAAATTTGTCTAATCAAAGCACGATTTAAAATGTAACATGCTGTGTTAATTGCTTCTGCCCAAAAATATCTTGGAAGGTTGCTTTCACAAAGCATGGTACGGGCCATTTCTTCTAAGGTTCTATTTTTCTTTTCAACTACCCCATTTTGTTGGGGTGTCCTAGGAGCAGAGAAGTTATGGCCAATTCCATTTTCATCACAAAAATTTTCAAAGTCTTGATTTTCAAATTCAGTTCCATGATCACTTCTAATATTTTGAATTGAAAATCATTTTTCATTAGTGACTTTTCGGTGAAATTTAGTGAAAATATGAAAAGTTTCATCTTTGTGTGCCAAAAAAAAAATCCAAGTAAAACGAGAGTAATCATCTATAATTACAAAACCATATCATTTTTCTCCTAGACTAGTGGTTCTAGTTGGTCCAAATAAGTCCATATGCAAAAGCTCTAAAGGTCTAGAAGTTGAAACAATATTTTTGGATTTAAATGAAACTCTAGTTTGTTTACCTAGTTGGCATGCATCACAAATTCTATCTTTTTCAAAATTCAGTTTAGGCAAGCCAAGAACTAATTCTTTCTTAATTAATTTTGAAAGAGAATGCATGCTAATGTGTGCAAGTCTACGATGCCAAAGCCAACTAGTCTCATTAGCTTTAGCATTCAAGGATACTAGGCATTGCATGTCTATTTTGGCTAAATCATTTAAATCTACCATATAAACATTGCCATGTCTATGTCCTATAAATTTAATGCCATCGTTAATAGGACTAGTCACAATGCAAACAGATGATTCAAAAACAACTTTATACCCTTTATCACAAAATTGACTAATGCTAAGTAAGTTATGCTTTAAACCTTTAACTAACAAAATATTTTTAATGTATTTGGAGGGAGTGATACCAATGTTACCTATCCCGATGATCTTTTCTTTGCCATTATCTCCAAAGGTGACCATCCCTCCATCCTTAGCATCAAGCGTGATGAATTGTGATTCATCACCAGTCATGTGTCTCGAGCATCCACTATCAAGATACCATTTTCTGTTTCCTCCTTGGGATGCTAGATACACCTGCAAGCAAAAGTCAAGTTTTTGTTTTAGGTACCCAAGCTTTCTTGGGTCCTTTTTGGTTAGTCAAAATGGTTCCTTTTGGAATCCATATTTTCTTTATAGTTGTGTTTGCAGATTTGTTAAAGAGGCAAGTGTATGATTTATGTCCTACTCTACCACATTTGAAACAAGTAATATTGGTAGACTTGTTACTTGAATAGTTTACATAAATATTTTTCAGAAATTTTTATTTCTTCAAGGGGTTATAGCCAAGTCCAGCCTTATCATATACGGCTTTTTGATTATCAAGAATCATATTTAGTTTGTTTGAACTTAAGGTGAACTTATCTACTATAGGTTTCAGCTTGTTAATTTCATTCTTTAAGCTTTGATTTTCTTGAAGCAAGGTGGATTTTTCAATTGAAAGGCTTTCAGCTTGTTTCACTAAGGACTGATTTTTCAATTTCAGTTCTTTATTTTTCATCCCTAGTTTCTTTAATTCATCAATTAAATCATAGAATGCTTCATGCAATTCTTCAAATGTAAATTCACTAGGGGTTTCAGAAATTACCTCATTTTCGTGTGCCATAAGGTACAGGTTGGCTTGTTCGGTTGAGGTTTCCTCATGGGAGCTTGAGTCATCACTCGCACTCCATGTGGCCATCATTGCCTTCTTCTTGAACTTTTTGGGACCTTTCTTCAGTTGTGGACATTCGAATTTGAAATGTCCCGACTTCTTGCACTCGTAGCAGATAAGGGGTTGATCTTTCTCTTTCTCTTTGCTTTGTTCTCCTTTTGTGAATGGCCTCTTTCTCATCCCCTATTTCCTTTTTCTTAGAAATTTCTTGAATCTCTGGGTGATGAGTGCCATCTCTTCATCCTGTTCTTCATCTTCTGTGTCATCAGTTTCTTCATCAGGAGAAGCTGTGGATTTGAGGGCAATGGTTCTTTTCTTTTTGACTTCATCCTCTTGATGTTGCTTCATGCTTAGCTCATGAGTCATCAAAGATCTAAGAAGCTCTTCTAGAGGTAGAGTGTTCAAGTCCTTCGCTTCTTGGATAGCAGTCACCTTGGCTTCCCAAGTTCTTGGCAATGACCTGAGAATCTTTCTTACAAGCTCACTGTTAGTATAGGACTTGCCAAGACTCTTTAAACCATTAATTATGTCAGTAAAGCGAGTAAACATTACAGTTATGGACTCATCATGCTCCATTTTAAATAATTCATATTTATTCACAAGCATGTTTATTTTAGACTCTTTTACTTGATTTGTTCCCTCATGGGTTACTTCTAACCTATCCCATATTTCTTTAGCAGATGAAAGTAGAAATGTGATTAAATTCGTTAGCATCAAGAGCACAATAAAGTACATTCATTGCTTTAGCATTTAATTGTGCCAATTTCTTATCAACCTCATCCCATTCTTTCTCGGGTTTGGTTGACTCCTCACCATCTATAACTTTAGTGGGTGTGTGAGGACCGTTCACTATGATACTCCACATATCATAGTCGAGTGCTTGTATGAATATCTTCATCCGAGCTTTTCAATAGGTGTAATTAGACCCATTGAAAAGTGGAGGTCGGTTGGTGGATTGCCCCTCGGCTAGAGAAGTACCGACATGGGTTGCCATAGATCTTTGGCTCTTTGATTGTTTAGATCAAAGAAGGGCTAGAGCACCGGGCTCTGATACCACTTGTTGCCCAGCTATGCAACCCAAGAGGGGGGGTGAATTGGGTTTTAAAAAATTTTAAGCTTAACTAATAACTTATGAAAAGTGTTTGTCAAAAGCTAAATGAATGAAGAGAAAGACTTTAGTTCAAGATTAATTACCTAAAGCAAGAATGCAAGGAAATAATGAAGAGTTAAAGAGAAGCAATAATGCACACCACAAACACAAGGATTTATAGTGGTTCGGTGCCAACCTTGCACCTACATCTACTCCCCAAGCTCCTACTTGGGAATTCCAATCCACTATACTTGTATTCAACCCGAATACAAACGTCGGAAACTCCGACACTAGCTATCCCAAGCTAGTCCACTTATTTTTCGGGTACAAGCTAACCCAATACACTCCGATTTCAGGTTCGGATCAACCTTTCCTTGTTTTGGAATCCCTCCAAAACAAAAACAATTACTCACAAAGAGTAAAATAGTTTATAGCACAAATAAGTACAAGAAAAACTTTTTTAATGATCGAATATAATTTTAAATATACTTTACTCAAGTGAAGAAGCCCCTTTTGGATTTTCTCAAAGTGGATGAAGAATTGAATGAACTCTTGAGGAGTTGGTGAGCTTTGATTGAAGGCTTCTTGAAGGCTTTAAATGAGCTCTTGATTAGGATTGAAAAGTTGGCTTGAGAAACCCTCTCTTTTGAATGCTTTTGAAAGCTCTCTTGAATGCTCTTCAAATCTCTTTCTTTCTCTTCTTAATGTCTTGCTTATCTCTTGTCAATCTCTTGCTTGTTTTCCACCTTTTGAAACCTTTTATAGCTTTAAGAAATAGAGAAAAACATTCTAGGCAGAAAAAGAGCTGTTAGAGCACATTAAATGAGCATTAAAAGCAACTAAAATGGGTTAAAAACTAGCCGTTGTGGAGAAATCCCGTTGCAGGGGTCAACTCATGAGTCGACTCATGCCTCAGGGGTCAACTCATGAGTCGACCTCTGTTGCAACAACCAGAAATTGGGTTTCTGGAATTTTTGGCCCAAATATGCAGAAGTCGACTCATGAGTCGACTCATGCCTTGTGGGTCGACTCATGAGTCGACTCACAGGTCGTGCCAAGCCAAAAATCCAGCATGCCAACAGAAATTTCAGCGTGCCAAGCTGCTCATTGTGCCATGAGCTGACTCATGAGTCGACTCATGGAATTCAAACATGCATAACTTCAAAAATACAAGTCCAAAAATAATAAAATTTTCACCAATAGATCACAAATCTTTTGT
Organism: Elaeis guineensis; assembly: GCF_000442705.2. Lineage (NCBI taxonomy): Eukaryota > Viridiplantae > Streptophyta > Magnoliopsida > Arecales > Arecaceae > Elaeis > Elaeis guineensis. The sequence goes on along the minus strand of NC_026006.2, from coordinate 35,966,716 downwards.
TCTACCAAATGATACTATTAAATCATGGTTTTGGTAAAATTATGATTTTGCCCCTGAAGAGCACAAAGACTTTTTCAAATAAAAAATATTGGTGCCTCTTCAATCTGCTTTGTAATCATCAAAATCAATCTTGGAGCAACATCTGCTATTGGGAAAGTTTGGCCACTGACGAACTGATGAAGTTTTGGAAGAAATTTGGATTGGAGTCAATCGAATCCTGTTGGAAAAAAATCTAGAAGAGGTCCGAAGAATGGTTGACCCTTGTAGGAGGTCGACCGACAGTAGAATCCTGAGAGCATTTGGAGCAGCCTGATAGATGACTGAAGAAGCTTATCGTTGGAGAAGTCCGAGAGATGCGGCAGGGGTTCGTCCGTCGGGGGAACCTGGTCGACACTTGCGGAAGAAGCTGTGGGAGTTTATCCGTCAGCAGAACTTGAGAATGTTGCGGAAGCTCAACCGCCGGAGAGGTTCGAAAATATGTCACCCAAGGTCGGACGCCGGTAGAGTCCCGGGAGGGTCACTCCCGACCCGAACTTCGGCTGGGGGGGTATTTTATACCCAACAGGTACCCTTGATGAAGACATTCTTCGTCTTCTTCTCCTGGGAGATGCTATAGAAGAAATTCGAGAGAGTTAATAGGATCAAATCCTAGATTAACTCACCATCCATGATAAGAACCTAATTGACTTAATCACATGATTAAGTTAATCAGGATACACTTGACAATCATACTATCAACCCTCACCATATCTCATATGCAATTTTTTCTTCTTTATAATATCATTTCCGATTGAATCGAAATCAGGAGAATAGGAGACTATCTCTTAAGTAAAAACTATTCTCAAGTTCCTTAACTAGTCCATGAGGTTCAGTCAAATTAAAAGGCATCAAATATACCATGCAGTATAGTGAAAATGCAAATGAATATATAAGAACATAAAAGGACTACTCATGATAACATATACAATTTAGATGAGATCTTTTATCTAATTGTGTCTCTCACTATTTTAGCAAATTTTATAGTCCTCAAGTATGAAAAACATGAAAATCTATTATCAAACTCTTTAGTAGGGTTGAGATCCCAATTTCTCATAAAAAATCTTGTGGATAGCACAACAAGCTCCCATGAATTCAAGGATAGGTAACTCTTTATCAATTGTATCTCATACAACTTTCAACATAACTTTTACCTCTAAAATATTTACAGCCTTATGGATAGCATAACAAACTATAATATTTTAGTTGAGTCATACCCTTCAATTCTATATGATCATATCTAATAATACTATCCTTGTGGATAGCACAATAAGGCAGCACTACCAAAATATGCCAGAAAGATCATCAAATCAATATCATATCAATTCCTATAGCAAGCCTTGTGGATAGCACAACAAACTCACTACAGTTTTTGACATTATGCACTAAGACAGTATCACATCAATCCACATAGCAGGTCTTATGGATAGCATAACAAACCTACTATAGTTTTTGACATAATACTAGTCTAACATGAAGGAAGGCATGGGTAATGTTCTTAACACTTTGCCATTATGACTTAATATAATTTAAATGAGGAATTTAGGTCTCACACACATCCAAAATATATACAAATGCATCACATACAATTATATTTAATTCTAACTACCAGTATGTAAGAGCATATAAAAGAAATCAGATGGTTATAGACTTTTGAATAAAAATTCATCCAAGCTACAGGATGTAATATAGGTCAAACCCTAGGTACATCATATATTGAATCATCTCATGGTCAATCTAAATGCGCCTCTACTCTCCAAACGTCTGGTAGTCCAATCGTCATCTCCATGAAGACTTCCATGAATATTTTATCTTTATCTAAAAATAGAAAAAAATATTTTTTATCTATTTTTTAAATAATTTTTTTTATAATTTTACATCAATATGTAAAAGTTTCAATCAAGAGTTGGGAACATACAAAAGAAGGGTACAACTGAAAATATAATGCATCAAGGGTACCCAGCCCCTATCGTAACTATTGCAGATACATCTATATAATCAGCCAATTTGGAAGTATTCATGCAAACATCCATCTCATGGATGTATCTGATAAGTGGTATATTTTTATATTTATTTTAGATAGTTTTGATAATTTATGATGCTAACATCTTCTTAAAAATCTAATTTCATAAATAAATTAGATTTTTTTATAAAAATAGATAATTTAAAAAAAAAATTAGAATATATTTATAAAAAATAGATATTGAGTTCATTGAGTAATTTAAGTACCAAAATAATGATAACAAATTATTAAAAATTTTAATATATTTTTTTTATTTTTCAAGCAAAAATTGGAGTAAAAAATCAAGCAAAATACCTTAAAAAAATAAAATTTATAGCATTCAATGCACGATGGACCGACCGCTTGGTCCACAAAAGCAATGGCGCTGTCCATCGAAATAGGTTTGTGGTCCACGATGTGGCTCACCATCAAGGTGGAAGAAATCTACACAATCCGATGGCACATATCAATCCCGCATCAGATTCGATGACTGACATCGTTCCTGACTTTGAATAAGATTTCTAGGTGCAATAGGACGGCCGAAATCTCATCTGAAGCTTGATCCAATGATTTGTATTCATCCTGACTATGTTAAGGAAATAACAGGCACTAATCAATGGTCGTAAATTCATTTGGGGCATGATCGGATGGCTGAGAATGTCTCCGACCGTAAGAAAGACTTAAACAGTATTTTTTGATCAGATCTGGGTAGTCCATTGAAGATCCAATGGTCAAAAATTATTTATACGAGTATAATATGATTTCTAAGAGTTTTAGGACTCTTTTGTGAGCAGAAAAAGGTAAAAAATTCATCTATAAATAGGAGATCCAAAAATAAGTGTAGAGAGGAGAAAAAATTAGAGAAAAAATAAGAAAAAAATAGAGAAAAAAAAATCAAAGAGCTTTAGAGATCAAAATTTGAGAGAATATGGAGCTAGAGATCTTGATGTGTGGCTAAATCCTTTCAATCCAAAAGTACGATGAAGCCTGTAAATGAGTTTTTATTTTTTTTATATTTAATTTTTATGTAATAAAATTATACTTTTATTTCATATCTTTTTATTTTTCTGAGGTATTGATCTAGTCTGCACATCCTATACCCCCTATCGATGTACCATGATCTCTAGATATGGTACGTGCTTAGGAGAGATAGATCGTGGTATGTTAGATTAAATCTTATATCTTGTTATTGAATTTAGATAGTTTATACTCTGATAGGATGAGCTGTGATCTACTGATACAGTTCGTACCCCTTAGAGATAAGCTATACTAATACCTTAATCACAAGAATTAATATTGTAATATAAAAAAAAAGAAAAAATAAATCTAATTTGTATGGTGGATTCAAAATTTTTGAGTTATTTCTCTAACTTATTTTTTCTCATAAATTAATTTATATTTTTAATTAATTTTTTACTATTTTATTTTTTTTAATCTTTCTACAATCAATTCTCTTTTATTTCTTCTTAAAAAAAAAGACAATTATCCTAAATCTCTATGAAAACGATCCTTACTCACCCTATCTATATAGTTTGAGTTGATTTTTATTCTTGACTGCCTACGACAGTGATCAAATTTTGGCACCATTGCCAGAGATCTAGGCATGATTATTTTTTTTATTAAAAAAAATCTTTTTATCTTATTCTTAGTTTCTTTTTATTTGCTTTCTAACTTGCTTGGTTCCTTTGTCAAACTTACTTTCTTCTAAAAAAAAAATCTCTATATTGACACCTCATAATCTACTTAGAAAATTAAATACTTAATCACAAAACTTAAAAAATAAAATAAATCAATTTATTTTGATTAATTACCAAATTTGATCACCTTTTTTTCTTACATTGCATAAGTCCATAAAACATCTTAAGGGCACAAATCCTAAACAAGATAAGATAGAAATTTTATCACCCTTTTTTGGCCCACAAACCACCATCCTACATATTGCATTGACCTAAATCTTAATCTAAAATCAATTAGATATTGGCCCCTAAGGACTCTCGAGCTCAATAGGACAAGAGATCCTAAGAGTTGGATCGGATTAGGGTTAGTTAGTTTGACTGGTATCTAGAAAAGTGGTTCAGAGATTACATCCTAAAAGAATGTAGTTATTTAATTAGTTTCATTCACTTATCTGACCAACTCAGTTGGTGTCTAAGAAAAGCAACGAGGGGACCCCCACCAACCTTACACTTACCTGACCAGTTGAGTAGCTAGTCTTTTATCTGAAGTGCTCAAAGGCAACCTTGGCAGTTAGAAGCTATCTAAATCTGGGGTTACCCTTAGCTAGAATTGACTGCATAACTTGATTACTAACCTACGAACATTAAATCTAACTAAAACTCTCTCATCTATCGATCTAGGACTCTCATCTCTAGAACTCTTCTTCTTCTCTTCTTTTTCTCTCATATATTAAAATTAAAAAAATTAAAAAAAATTAAAAAAAAATTATTAAGATAAAATGATGATTGTCAGACACAATCTAAAGTCTACAAGCCTATAAGATCACTGAGGAAGAAATAGATTCTAATAGACAACCTAAAACCCTACTGGACCTGTGTTATCCAATTAGCTCTATCCAACCGTCTAGAATTAGATCCTCGACTAACAATTTTACAATTGATCCTCAAATGATTAACATGCATCCTACATTCACTGAAATTGAAGATGTAAATATTTTTTCAAGGGAGTTTGAAGACACTAGAATTACAACTTTGACCAATAAAATTGAAGCCTTAGAATTTGAAAGACATATCTAATTTAACCAAGTGCTAGCACCCATGTGCATTGGATGCAATGCACCAGATCATGTTGTAGAGGAGTGTCCTTATTTGATAAATCCAATCCAAATTGAGTTCATACAGGAGAGTGCATTCAATGAAAGCTACATAAATGAACCTTATGCACCAATTTATAACCCAGGATCGGAAAGTTATCCCAATTTTACATGGTCACAAGATGTAACATTAGGAGCCCATAATTTTTATCAACCCTATCTAAGGCCCAACCAAACACTGAATGATCAACCAGGTTTAGATCCTAAGCAAGGAGTCAACATATTAGAAAAGAGTCTAGATGTCTTAACACAATCAACCTCAGACATTAAAAATACTCTCAATAATTTCATGCAAATCACTGATCAGTTATTTAAATAATTGGGCCAATCAACTATAGCGGTTAATAAACTAGAAGAGGGTAGATTATCAAGCCAACTAGAGGATGACTCTAGAGCTCAGAATAGTCTAGAACCTAAAGATCAGTTTAATCAGTTGAGAACATTTAGATCTGAAGAACTGGAGGAGATACTTGAAGTTGATAATAATAATGAGGTATCCACACCTAGTGACCATTACACTCAGCTAACCCTAAAATTAATTGTTGAACCCCTCATGACACTGGTTGAACTTCTACTTAAAAAAGAAGAGGCAACAATAGGAGATCCAAAAATACTCCCTCAGCACATCGAGTATATAGATCTAGGTCTCTTAAAATCCTGACTAGTACTTAAGTTATACCTAGATCTAATTATAGAGAAAGAATTGTTAGTTATCAGAAGAATGAGTCATATAATAGTCCCAAGTAAAAAATACCTTGAGGAAGAGCCTGAATCACATAGAGAATTACAAACCCATGTTAAGATTCGAAAAGGAATAGGATAGGCACTCTTTTAGCATCTGACTGAAGATGTTAAACTTAGCCCTTTTTGAGAGACAACCTAAATTTTTTATTTTATTTTAACTAATCTTCATTTTTTTTAAGAATAAATGATTGCTCTATGTGGAAGCACCTGTCGATAATTTGGTTTGGCTGAAGATAATAAACTTAGCACTTTTTGAGAGGCAACCCAATTTTAGCTTTTACTTTTGCTTTTTTTTGCATTTTGTTTAGGTTAATCGAGGCTTGCTTCATGCCTTTTGTATGGATTTGAGGATAATATTGGTTAAGTTAGGGGGAGAACTAATTTTGAAAAGATGTCTGGATCAGGTGATATCTCTCTTTTTTCTTCTTTCTTTTTATGCACCCTTCATTTTTTCTACTCCATTAAGGACAATGTCAATTAAGTTGGGAGAGAAAATAATAAAAAAATTTTAAATTTTTAAAGTCCTCAAGTAAGTTAGTATTTAGCATATAAGCACCTGATTACACTTAAGAATTGAGTTAAACTAAGTATTTTTAAAAGAAAATTGATGTACAGACTAGAGAGTTTATGAGATATTAAGGGATCAAGTATTAAGAAAGCTCAATAAAAAGTTAAGTTTAGAACTTAAATAATTTTTTTTGAGTATTTTTAAATTTTTCTACTGGCATCAAAGAAGAGTTTACTTTCTATAAACTTGTATAGAATAACTATATATTTTTTATATTAAAAAATTAAAAAAATTAAAAAAAAATTTAAGTACTTCATGCCGAGTAATCGGACCTCTTTGCCTAAGCAAGCATTGAGTTTCGTATCAAAAGGTATGAAGGACAAAAAAGTTTTGCTGTAAAATTATTTTTAACTCGTAGCCTGTTTGATTTGAGCAAGTAGATCCGAGGGGTATTCTAGATTTAGTACCTTGAAGCCATCTAATTTGAGAGTCATTGACTGAAAACTCGCTACATGAGTCAAACAGAAAGCTTAAAGGGTTAAGACACTCAATAGCGGTCTAATATATTAAAAAATAATAATAATTATAATAAAAAAAATTAATAATAAAGGACAGAAGGAACAATATACTTGACCATATGAAGGTTAATGATTTGGAGATAAAGATAGAGATAATTTAGAAAAAAATCAAAAAATATTTAGTATTCTTAGCTTAACTCTCTTATTGATTAGTATTAATACTCCAATGACATACCGTGTTCACGCTCTACTGAATATCAATGGACTTTTTGAAAATTATTTGATAAAATTAGAAAGTTTAAGTTAAATAGTACTTAATTCTAAATTTTTTCTTTACTTGAGGACGAGCAAAGTTCAAGTTGGAGAGCGTGATAAGTGATATTTTTTTATATTTATTTTAGATATTTTTGATAATTTATGATGCTAACATCTTCTTAAAAATCTAATTTCATAAATAAATTAATTTTTTTTATAAAAATAGATAATTATAGAAAAATATAAAATTAGAACATATTTATAAAAATTAGATGTTGAGTTCATTAAGTAATTTAAGCACCAAAATAATGATGAGAAATTATTGAAAATTTTAATGCATATATTTTCTTTTTTTTCATGCAAAAATTGAAGCAAAAAATCAAGCAAAATATCTTTAAAAAAAATAAAATTTATAACCTTCGGTGCACGGTGGACCGACCGCTCGGTCCACAGAAGCAATGGTGCGGTCCACCGGAATAGGTTCGCGGTCCACGATGTGGCTCATGGGCGAGGTAGAAGAAATCTACACAATCCGATGGCTCATATCAATCCTGCACCAAATCCAATGGCTGACAACATTTCTGACTTTGAATAGGATTTCTGGGCACGATTGGACAGCCCAAATCCCATCTAAAGCTCGATCCAATGGCTTGTATTCATCCCGACTATGTTAAGAAAATAATAGGCACTGATAAATGATTGAAAATTTATCTGGAGTGTGATCGGATGGTTGAGAACATCTCTGATCGTAAGGACTTAAATAGTATTTTTTTATCAGATCTGGGTGGTCCATTGAAGATCTAACGGCCAAAAACTATTTATACAGGTATAATACGATTTCTAAGGATTTTAGGACTCCTTTTGTGATCAGAAAAAGATAAAAAATTTACCTATAAATAGGAGGTCCGAAAATAAGTGTGGAAAGGAAAAAAAATCAAAAAAAATAAGAAAAAAAAAATAAGGAGCTTTGGAGATCAAAATTGGATGAATATGGAGCTAGAGATCTTAATGTATGGCTAAATTCTTTCAATCCAGAAATATGATAAAGCCTGTAAATAAATTTTTATTTTTTTTATATTTAATTTTTATGTAATAAAATTATACTTTTATTTTATATCTTTTTATTTTTCTAAGGTATTAATCTAGCCTACACGTCCTATACCCTCTACTGACGTACCGTGATTTCTGGATACGGTACATACTTAGGAAAGATAAATCATGGTATGTTAGATTAAATCTTATATCTTGTTATTGAATTTAGATAGTTTATACTCTAATAGGATGAGCTGTGATCTACTGATACAGTCCGTACTCCTTAGAGAAAAGCTATACTAATATCTTAATCATAAGAATTAATATTACAACATAAAAAAAGGAGAAAATAAATCTAATTTACATGGTGGATTCGAATTTTCTGGGTTATTTCTCTAACTAATTTTCTTTCATAAATTAATTTATACTTTAATTTAATTTTTATTATTTTATTTTTTTTAATCCTTCTACAATCAATTCTCTTTTATTTCTTCTTTAAAAAAAAGATAATTATCCTAGATCTTCATGGAAACACCCCTTACTCACCCTATCTATATAGTTTGAGTTGATTTTTATTCTTGACCACCTACAACAGCGATCAATATCCTAGTCCATAATCACCCATCATGTATTTTATAATAATTATAAAATATGATAATAAACTTCTCATGTTATTCTAATTATGATATCATTCATAAACATGTCAATCGAGATGTTTAAATATATGGGCATAGGACCCATCTAGAATTTTTTATTCGGATTCAACTCTTGACCCAATTTTAATTTTAAGTCAATCATTTGTCATCATTTTGAGTTGAGTTGATCAATTCTTAAATAGATCCTAATCTAATTAGGTTAGCAAAGATTCGATCAACCATGACTCAAGCCCTAATCTTATTAGGTCTGTGATAATTTGATCAATCTTAATTAAACATAATTTCTAATCAAATTTGAAATATGAATCTAATTTAATCTACAATCATAAATCTTAATCACATTAGATCAATAAATTATAGTTAAAACAAATTATCAACAAAAATCCTAATCCATGTCTAAAGCATCTCTTTCATGATAATTTTTTTCGACCCCACATATACCTAGGACAACAACCATGATGGAAGACCCACAATGACGAATGCCCAATTCCATAATGGCTGACCCTTGGATCTTGGGTGAATGCATCATATACAAGAACCCTATGTCTTGGCAATGTACAACATATGTATCATTCCAAAGCTTCGTGCATCATATGCATAAAACTTACAATTTCATAGAAAATCAGATCATAGGATCTAACCCAAACTTGTCTCATAAGTCTAAAGACTACGAAATCACATACCCAAGTTTGATCATAGATTGATAACAATTATCCTTAATAAAGGATGCATCGAAACATTAATTAAACATCTTTCAGAAAATTTGATATTGACATAATATGAATTGGATCTAATCCATATAACAATAATAACATGATGTTCGATTGAATCAATCAAGGATATCTCTGATACCACCGTTGGGTTCCAATGGCACAGCGGAATATAGTTTTCAAAATTTTACCATGCATTTAACCATTTGAAAATAAGTTTTAACAATTAAAATATGATTATCAAAATACAAACCTTAGGAACTCCTTGATGATTACAATCATATATTCAAGTATGCAATAAGATAAGAGATTATACCATCCTGAAGATGAGGATCTGATGAACAGGTAACAGAGTGATCTCTACAAGACTTTAAAGTGAAAGAATAGTGTCTTACAAGCAATCATATATGTGATGCGATGGGACTTTTTTGTGATATCTTCCTACTCATTTATATGATATTAATTATTTTATTCATAAAATATTATATTTTATCATTTGTTATATCATATTTTTATGATTATGATAAATTTTATAGATTAGAACAATGATTTTAAGACTATGATGAGATCATGCCAGTGAGACCTAAAATCTTGATAGCTCCAATCTAAAATATTCTCAGTCATTGGATCATCGAGTCTGAAATCGATGATACCGATCAGATTGGTACATCCTATGTATGCTTGATAGAGAGGGTGGTTGATTTCACAATCACTTGTATGGTAATACTAATACAAGGATGTAAGTGCTCATTAGAGAATGTGTTCACTGAACTAATCCACAGGAAGAACATCTGATGGAGCCTTACAGCATGTCGACAGATGGTTCTCCAATGAGAGCGGTGCAAATGATCCTTTGATCTGAGATCACCATGGTACCTTGTGTATATGGATCTTTACTTTAGTTTATTCTCTAGCATACTACTTTGAGATATGCGTGAGGTATTCTGGGTATAGTGAAGTATGCATGAAGGTTGTAAGTGGTCAATAAAAAATTAATCACTCCTTGCAGGAGGAGAGAACATCCTATGTGATCTCATAGGATGATGACTCTGAGAGTCTCTGATCAAAGTAGGGATAAATAGTAAAAAAGATTTCTACTAGTTCATCAACCGACTCATTATCATCAAATCGAGATACGTATGGATAGATTTTTGGGCTTGACATGATTTCATGCCCATGGCCTGTCTGGAATGTTATGTGATTGAAGGATTGAATTGCACGATAACTCACCATGGAAGAATAATTTTAATATTTTTATCAAATTCTAAATCTTTCGGATAGTCATGATATGTTGCTAGATGTCAATCTTGACTTGTAGACTCATCAGAATTAAAAAAGTTTAATTCAAAAATTAATTAAGAAGAATCCTAGTTGATTGGGACTCTTGAGCTGACCTAATCTAATCGGATTATGTCAAGAGTTTGGATCCACTGCTGGTTAGATTTGAAATTCAATGGATCACACACAATAAGAATTTAATCTTGGTTTAATCTATTTGAATTTATTATAAATCCAATGGATTAATTAAATTGCTAGCACATGAATTAACCCAAGTTCTCAATTAGATTCAATGCCAAGGTGTTTGTGCTAACTCTTGACTTGTTGCCTTGACGTAATGTGATTAGGTTTGAACCATCAAATAAATAGGTGGCTTATCTGATTTTTATAGAAGTATTCCATAAGAGATCAGCTTCCTCTACACCATTTCACCATGCCAAAGAATAATGGCGCCACACATTTTTTACATTAAGAAGGAAGAGTCCTTCTTAATGAAGCCTCTTAACTTTTATTTATTTTTCACGCATCCCTTTTATTTCCACACACCATCTGATGGCTTTTGGGGATATGTTGGCACAGAAGTGGAGGAGTGCTTCTACTTGAAGGCTCTTCCACACCTAATACTTCTATATAAAGAATTTAATCTTTGTGGGAAGTTATGGGACGTCGCATGGGATTTTATGCGCAAATATTATTTCTTCTCCCTTGTCTTTTAATTCTTACATGCCTAAGATTATGGGATCTAGAGAAGAAAGAGTCCTGCTGCTCCTTAACTTCTCCACATGATATTTACTTGTGGTGATTTATTTCACCGTGTGAGGAATATGGGATGCCAAAGGTTGGCATCCATTGGAATTGGATAGCGCCCCTTTGTTTCCTATTTAAAGGGGATGCTACATCTGATTCTACATCCCATATCTAGTTGAGAATAGACATGAGAATGAGAGGAAAAAGAGAGAAAAATTCTGAAAAAAGATAAGAAAAAAGGGAGAAAGAAAAATGGAAAGGAAGGGAAGAGGAATTGGAAAGCATGTGATGCTTGTCCTAAAATCAGATTGTTTAAGTATTGAACATTTAATCTGATTTTGTGTGGTGTGTTATTGTAAGAAAAAGCTTCTAGAGTAATCTTAATGGAGGTCTCGAAGGCATACAAGTAGTGGTACAATCTGTTCTTGCGAAGGACAATTGGCAGCAAACTTGCGAAGAAGGCTGCAGCATTATGTCAAATTAAAAAGGACTCTAATCAGTCCCGTGTAGATCACCGTTGGAGGGCTTCTACTTTGGAGTCTCATGGAGATCTCATGATTACCAGATCATCATCTTCATATTGGTATTTGGCTTCTGATCTCTTCTTGTTATACATGCTTATGTTGTTTGATTGTAATCATCAAGGTGTTCCTAAGATTTTATGTTCCGATAGTCATGTTTAAATGTTAAACTTATTTTTTAATAGTTGAATACATATAAAAATTTTTAAAATTTATATTTTGCTATGTCACCAGAACCCAACAGTGGTATCAGAGTCACCCTTGATTGATTCAATCAAATATCATGTTATTATTGTGATATGGATTAGATCTAGTTCATATTATGTCTAAATCAGATTTTCTAAATGATGTTTAATTGATATTTTTGATATATCTTTTATTAATGATAAAATATTATCAATCCATGATCGAACTTGGATATGAGTTTCTATGGTCTTTAGACTTGTGAGACAAGTTTAAGTTAAATCTCATGATCTAATTTTTGATGGAATTATTAATCCAATGCATGTGATGCGCGACACCTTGGAATGATACATTGGATGTGCATTGCTAAGACTTAGGATTTTTATATTTGATGCATTCACCTGAGATCCAAGGGCCGACCACCATGTTATTGGGCACTCACCATTATGGGTCTTTCATCTTGGTTGTTGTCTAAGGTATGTATGGAGCCAAAAAATTTTGATCATGGAAAAGGTGCCTCAGACATAGATTAGAATTTTTATCGATGGATTTGTTTTAACTATAATTTATTATTCTAATATGATTAGAATTTATAATTATAGATTAAATAAAATTCATACTTCTAATTTGATTAGAAATTATATTTAATTTAAGTTAATCAAATTATCATTGACCTAATTTGATTAGAGTTTGAGTCATGGTTGATCCGATCTTTGCTTAGCTAATTAGATAAGGGATAACCTAAGAATTGGTCAACTCAACTCAAAAGGATGACAAATGATTGACTTAAAATTAAAATTGAATCAAGAGTTGAATTTGAATCAAAAATCATAGATGGGTCCTATACCCATATATTTAAACATCTTCATTGACATGTTTATGAATGATATCGCAATTAAAATAATATAAGAAGTTTGTAATCATGTTTTGTAATTATTATAAAATGCATGATGAGTGGTTATGGACTATGGCACATCCATATGATGGATGTATGCATGAATACTTCCCTATTGGCTGATTATATAAATGTATCTGTAAGAGTTGCAATAGGGGCTGGGTGCCCTTGATGCTTTGTATTATTAATTGTATCTTTCTTTTATATATTTTCAACTGTTGATTGAGAATTTTACATATTGATGTAAAAATTATAGAAAAAAATTATTTGAAAATAGATAAAAATTATTTTTTTCTATTTTTAAATAAAGATCGAGCATTCATGGAAGTCTTCATGGAGATGAGGACTGGACTACTAGACATTTGGAGAGCAGAGGTGCATTAAGATTGACCATGAGATGGTTCAATCTGTGATGCACCTACGCTTAGACCCATATACCATCCTATGGCTCGGATGATTTTTCAAAAGTCCATAACCATTAGATTTTTTTTATATACTCTTACATGCTAGTAGTTAGAATTAAAATTATATATGATGTATTTTTATATATATGTTTTGGATATGCATGAGACCTAAGTCCCTCGTTTAAATTATATTAAATCATAATGACGAAGTGTTAAGAACACTACCCATACCTTCCTTCATGCTTAATCAGTATTATGTCAAAAATCATAGTATGCTTATTGTGCTATCCACAAGACTTGCTGTGGGGACTGATTTGATACTGTCTTGATGCATTATGAAGCTAATGGTACTTAGCTCATACTAAATCAATAGAGTATATCAAAAACTATAGTGAGTTTGTTGTGCTATCCACAATGTTTGCTATAGGGATTGATATGATGTTGACTTAATGATGCTTATGGCATATTTTGATAGTACTGTCTTGTTGTGCTATCCATAAGAATAGTATTATTCAGATATGACCATATAAGATTGAAGGATACGATTTAACTAAAATACTATAGTTTGTTGTACTATCCACAAGGCTATAAATATTTTAAAGACAAAAGTTATGTTGAGAGTTGCATGAGATGCAATTAGTAAAGAGTTATCTACTCTTAAACTCATAAGAGCTTGTTATGCTATCCACAAAGCTTTTTATGAAAAATTGAGATCTTAACCCCACTAAAAAACTAGATGATAGGTTTTCTTATTTTTATATCTGAGGGCTATAAAATTTGATAAAATAATGAGAGATACATTTAGATAAAAATCTCATCTAAATTGTGCGTTATCATGAGTAGTCCTTTTATATTCTTATATATTCACCTGCATCTTCACTATCACTGCATGGTATACTTAATACTTTTTAAATTGACCAAACTTCATGGACTGATTGAGATACCTAAGAATAGGAGATAGTCTCCTATTCTCTTGATTCTGATTTATTCAGAGTTGATACTATAAAAAAGAAAAAACTACATATGCGATATGGTGGGGTGACAGTATGACTGTTAAATATATCCTGATTAACTTAATCATACGATTAAGTCATTATCATGGATGGTGAGTTAATTCAGGATTTGATCCTACTAACTCTCTTGAATTTCTTCTTTAGCATCTCCCAAGAGAAGAAAGGTGAAGAATATCTTCATCATGGGTATCTATTATTATTACAGCAATGATGAGCATTAAAAATAAGTTGCAAGAGTTATTTTGCAAGTGTGAAATAATAGCAGGATGCAAAAGTTACATTTGCTAATGATTTGTATGTGATACAAACTAATTTATCGTTGAGTATTTCAGTTTTAAAATTTTGGGTATAAGATACCTTATATAGGTTCCACTTATGCAAAGCATTACTGGATCTATAAAGCTGAAGTGAGGTGACTACATGCTTTTTGGTACTAATGGATAGTCTATTCATACTAAGGCTGTAGTAACCTATGTAACCTTCTAGTAAGGTTTAGAAACTAGTAGACCATTGTTACATGCCTAAATTTGTCAGAAATATTATTTCAATTTCTTTGCTATTGTAGCATGATTTTGAAATTAATATAAAGACTAAAAGTTGCTCTCCTTTTGATAAATTTTATGGCCATAGATTTATGATGGTGGTCTCATATTTCTGTCCCTCAATGAAGTTGTTCTTCATGTTGATGAGAATAAAAAAAGAATATGTGATGGTCACATATCTCTGACACTATCAACTTGGTCATTTTTATAAGTCAAAGATAAACAAGTAATACAAAGAAGAGTTTTTTATTCTGTATGATTCTGAATCATATAAAACTTATAAATCTTATCTCATAGATAAAATTACTAAGATTTTATTTATTGGATATGAAAAAAGGCATGAGCGAAAGTATTAGATCTTGAACATATGGATGTTCGAAGACTAATAATATCTTGATCCAGAGATGGACACTTCATATAAGATATGGTATGTTTCTTAATGTGCTTCACAAAACTTCTTATCTCATTCTAGAGATATGCCCTAGAAATTACTGCATGTATTTTGAATTAGATACCATCAAAATCTGTTACTAGCACTCCATATGAGATATGGAAAGAGAAAGAGGCAGGTTGCCCAACTTATGTGATAAAAATTGATATACATAAGTTTTGTGCTAGATCAAGTTTATATAAGTTTATAAATTATCCTAAAGAGTAGTATGTGATACTATTTCTACCATCCTACTGGACAAAAGATATTTAGTCAGTAGGTAAGTCACCTTTTAAAAAAAAAAATTAAGAAGCGGACAGTGGGAGGATAATTGAACTTGAGAAGTTCAAGATCTATGAACTATACCATCATAATCTGTGGAGTGTCCACAAGTTGATCCTCGACCAAATGTACCCATTGATGAGGCACAACCATGACACACACCTCCTTATCGAAGGTCAATCTGAGCGTGTAATGTACCACTCAAAATATAAGTTTATCATTGAGAATGACGATACACCATACATCATTGAGAATGATATTTTCTTGACTTATTCGGAGATAGTCATAAATAGAGACTCTGACAGATGGCTTGAAATCATGATATCTGAAATAAACTTCCTATACATCAATCAAGTATGGACTATGGTTAAAGCACTTATGGGTATGATCCAACAAACTACTAATAGGAGTGTCAATCCGAATTTATGCTTACTATTTCCACACACCATCTAGAGAGTTTGTCTCTAGTAGAAGGACAAATTCATTTATAGATTAAAGTAGGCAACGAAGAGTTGGTACTTTTATTTTTGATGAGATAATCAAAATGTTTGACTTTATCAAAATATGGATGAACCATGTGTGTGCAAGAAGATAAGTGGGAGACCCACTAACTTCTTATGTATGTGGAAGACATACAACATATTGGAAAAGTAGTCTCGATATTGTATTTAGTCAATGACATGCTTATCATAAAAATTTTTATGGAAAAGATTTGAGTGTAGCATCCAATATATTTGGCATCTATAGTGTTAGATGTAAGTGGATGTTAGGCTTATCCTAGTCTAGGTACATAGATTTTATGTTGAAGGGGTTTAACATGATGGGTGTAAAAGAGTTTACTTATCCATATATTTAATGTACCAAGCCTGATATGATTTATGCCTCGAGCATAATCATAGATTTTAGGTAGATCTATGATAGGATCATTTGAAAATTATGAAAAATATTCTCAAAGTACTTCAGAAGTACTAGAAGAGCAGTGAATTGAAAGAGTTCCATACAACAAAACTGTATTTGACTCAGTTAATTACTGTGAGTAAAGATTGCTAAGAAAAGTTACCTGTTGAAAGAGTTCATCACTGAGTTGGGTATGGTCTCACCAGGAACCCATGCATATCCTAAGACACTTTCACCTCATTCATGATTTGATTATAAAATAAGTTCATACAAAGAACAGTATAATGAACCAGTTCACTAATTCTTAACACAGCAGCAGTGTGTTTGCCACCTTGATTGCATAGGCATCAGGCACAGGGGTGATTGGCTTTAGTGCAAGTGGAAGATTGAAAGAATAGTACCCTACAAGTCAATCACATGTGTGATGCAATGAAACTTTTTTGTAATATCTTCCTACTCATTTGCATGATATTAATTATTTTATTCATGAGGTATTGTGTTTTATCATTTGCTGCATCATATTTTTATGATTATGATAAACCCCATAGATTAGGATAATAATTTTAGGGCCATGATAAGATCATGTCAGTGAGACTAAAAATCTTGAGTCCTAATCTAAAATATTTTCAATCATTGGATCATCAAGTCAGAAATCGATGATGCCGGTAAGACTGGTACATCCTATGTATGCTTAATGAAGAGGGTGGCTGATCTCATAATCACTTGTGTGGTGACACTAATACAAGGATGTAGGTACTCATTAGAGAATGAGTTTACTGAACTGATTCACAAAAAGAAAATCTGATGGAGTCTTACAACATGTCGAAAGATAGTTCTCCAGTGGGAGTAGTGCAAATGATCTTTTGATCTGAGATCACTATGGTACCTTGTGTATATGGATCCTTACTTTGGTTTATTTTCTAGCATACCACTTTGAAATATGTGTAGGGTATTCTGGGTATGATGAAGTATGCATAAAGATTGTGAGTGATCAATAAGGAATCGATCACTCCTTGTAGGAGGAGAGAACATCCTATGTGATCTCATAGGATGATGACTCTGAGAGTCTCTAACCAGAGTAGGGATGAACAATAGAAAAAATTTCTATTGATTCATCAATCGAGTCATCATCATTAGATTGAGATACATATGGATAGATATTTAAGCTTGACATGATTTCATACCCATGACCTATCTGAGATGTTGTGCGATTGAAGGATTGAATTGCACGGTAACTCACTACGAAAGGATAAGTTTGGTATTTTTATCAAATTTTAAATCTTTTGGATAGTCATGATACATTGCTAGACGTTAATCTTAACTTGTAGACTCATCAGAATTAAAAGAATTTAATTCAAAAATTAATTAGGAAGAGTCCTAGTTGATTGGGACTCTTGAGCTAACCTAATCTAATCGGATTACGTCTAGAGTCTGGGTCCACTATTGGCTAGATTTAGAACTCAATGGGCCACACACAATAGAGATTTGATCTTGATCCAATCTATTAGAATTTATTGTAAATTCAATGGGTTAATTAAATTGCTAGCATATGAATTAATCCAAGTTTTCAATTGGGTTCAATGCAACAATGTTTGTGCTAACCCTTGACTTATTGCTTTAATATAATGTGATTAGATTTGAACCATCAAATAAATAAGTGGCTTATCTGATTTTTATGGAAGTGTTCCATAAGAGATTAGCTTCCTCCATGCCATTTCACCATGCCAAAGAATAATGGCGCCACACACTTTTTGCATTAAGAAGGAAGAGTCCTTCTTAATGAAGCCTCTTAACTTCCATTTATTTTTCACACATCCCTTTTATTTCCATGCACCATATGATGGTTTTTGGGGATATGTTGGCATAAAAGTGGAGGAGTCCTTCTGCTAGAAAGCTCTTCCACACCGAATAACTTCTATATAAAGAATTTAATCTTTGTGGGAAGTTATGGGACATCGCGTGGAATTTTATGTGCCAAACATTATTTCTTCTCCCTTGTCTCTTAATTCTTACATGCCTAGGATTATGGGATTCAGAGAAGGAAGAGTCCTTCTGCTCCTTAACTTTCTCACATGATATTTACTTGTGGTGATTTATTTCACCGTGTGAGGAATATGGGACGCCAAATGTCGGCATCCATTGGAATTGGATAGCACCCCTTTGTTTCCTATTTAAAGGGGATGCTACATCTAGTTCCACGTCCCATATCTGGTTGAGAATAGGCATGGGAATGAGAGGAAAAAGAAAGAAAAAGTCTGAAAAAGGATAATAAAAAAGGGAGAAAGAAAAATAAAAAGGAAGGGAAGAGAAATTGGAAAGCATGTGATGCTTGTCCTAAAATTAGATTGATCAAGTATAGAACATTTAATCTAATTTTGTGTGGTGTGTTATTATAAGAAAAGATTCTTAGAGTGGTCTTAGTAGAGGTCTCGAAGGCATACAAGTAGTGGTGCAACCTGTTCTTGCAAAAGACGATCAGCAGCGAACTTGAGAAGAAGGCTGCAACACTACATATAATTAGGAAGGGCCCTGATCAGTCCTGTGTCGATCACCATTGGAGGGTTTCTACTTTAGAGTCTTATGAAGATCTTATGATTACTAGATCATCATTTTCATATTGATATATAGCTTCTGATCTCTTCTTGTTATACATGCTTATGTTGTTTGATTGTAATCATCAAGGTGTTCGTAGGATTTTATGTTCCGGTACTCATGTTTAATTGTTAAACTTATTTTTCAATAGTTGAATATGTGGGAAAAATCAGTGCAGGGGTAAAATGGTAATTTTAAATTTTTTTCAAAATTATGATTTTATAGCAAAAAAATATTAATTAATCTAATTAATTAATATGAATTTACCCTACACTAGGATCTAAATATGATATATAGCATGCATTCATTTAAATTTAAAATTTAAATGCGAACAGTAAACACTTTACTGTAATGTGTTCAGAACATAATATCTTTGTGCGGGTAGTAGATCGCCGCAATCTGATCACCGTTGGGAGAGTTTGATCATCATGATGCAGCCACACAGCGTGTCTGGCCTCTGCAGATCGTCCACACGAAGCTTCCGGTCTGATCGACTCCTCACGAGTGCTAGCTCATTGTAGAGCCCTTTTGACGGCCAATGCTGATCGAACTCCTTTGATCGATGTCTGTCGATTTTTTGGATGCTCCGAATTATCAATAGACATGCTTGAGAAGATGTTGAAGATCTTCCTGAGATTTTATGGGCTCACGATACTCGTAGCTCACTTTCTCACTTCCCGAACCTCAGGCTAAAACTCTAGGGAACTCACCGGAAACCTTGCACCTACTTTTCTTTCTTTTCTTTCATTTTTTCTTAGAAGGATATGGACTTCCTTCTCATGCACAAGACTTCTCACGCCCTAAAATTTTTCTCCAAAAATCTTCTTCTTGCACGCCCCACTCTTCTCCTCCTTTTATAACAACGTCAAACGTCTTATCCAAAAGAAAGGATAAAGATGAGTAATTACACATTTGAATTCAAATCAAATTTTGAATTCAAATGGACACCAACTCATCCCTTATCCACTAAAGGTGTGAGGCATGGCTTAAATTGTATATAGAGTGATTTCATGAGAAATCTTTTCTCATGTAATAAATGGGACGTAAAAAAAAGGGATAAGGTACACAGATTGATTGCCCATTCAAATTCAAACTTTATTTTGAATTTGAATGGCCAACCAATCATCCTTATCCATTCAAATGGCACATTAAAGTAGAGCGTAGAGAGGGCTTGGCGTGAGGAAAAAATTCATGAGAAGTTCCTTCTCATGAATTCAAATGGGTGCAATGGAAGTGAGATGGCGCATGGAGATTGGGTCAAGGTGGTTTAATTATTTAAACCAACCTAATTGAACCAAATAAGTTATATCCAATTAGACTAATTTAAACCCAACTAAATTAGGCTAAATTAGGCTCAATTAAATCTTAATCAAATCAAAAATTGATTAAGCCCAACCCCTGATCAAATCAGGGACCAAACCATCTCGACGATTAGGTCAACTCTTAACCTAATCGGGTCAAACCCAACTGAATCCAATTCAATTGGACTTGATCCAAAAATAATTACTCAATCAAATTGAGTTAATTAATGATCAAATCATTAATTAAACCTCTCATAAATACTGAATCCAAATCCGATGGGCAATCAGGCATCAGAATTTATCGATATGTAACCCTGACCGAAAAGTCCCAACCAGTGGGACTCTTGACCCCGATACCCATAATGTGTGGAACTCATGATCAGAGAATCCTGATTCTCGATCTCTGAGTCCCAAATATGTAGGATTCTACATCAGCCATCAGATCAGATAGGAACCTCTAATGTGTGTGACCCCACAGGTTCGAACCTAAGCCGGTAGCACAGGAACCAATTCCTGTACTAATCGAAGTGACCATCTAGCAACGGTACCCGACATCTGGATAGGTCAAAGAGTCATAATCGCAACACTCAGAACCTACATGAATATGGTTACTGTATAATTCATCCTTTTGACCCCTGTGTTTAGGATGACTCAGGATTAAACTGTCAACCCTGATCAGATCATCCGAATCGTGCTCAACTCAAACAGTCCTGTGACTCCTCACAAGGACTACCTTAGCCAAGGTTTTGCTAAATTGAAACACGACTGTACACAGCTCCTAAACTGGAGTGGTCAATCCCATCTTGACACACACACCGACAAGTCAAGTACTTGACTACACCCAGCAGCCTTCCGTCACTGAATTAGAAATTCAGGTAGTCTAGTGCCTAAGTGCAGTGAGTTGCTTGCAAGTCACCGTAGCGGTCTCAGGTCGGAGGGACATTTATACTCATATTCCATCAGAGCAAATCTTGACAATAGAAATAGCTCCAGAGTCGGTCACGTTCAGTGCAGATGTACCCTTACATCTCACCTGTATGTCATACCAGTATCTCCACACTCATTGGTTAAGAGGACAACCAACCTATATGACACATAACGACCTATGCTTGATAAACGTTATCGTCCTTGGTAACAACATATCATTTGATCATGAACAGATTTAAGGACTAAACGACAAGTCCTCCTTTGTCAAGTCTAAATAGTCCTAAGGACTTCACAACATAGAAGCTCATTAAAAGATGAAATATTTTATGATGAAAAATACCAAAATAATTTTTATTAATTCATAATTCATGTACATATACAAAAATGAGCACAACCGTCAACAGGCTGACGATTGACTTTGGGACACTATTCCCAACAATCTCCTACTTGGCCTAAAGCCAATCGGTGCAGTATCTAATACCCATCTTTGACTTGTAGTTATCGACCTCCTTCACCGCAATAGCTTTAGTGAATGGGTCAGCCAGGTTCTCCTTCCCGTCGATCTTCTGAAGATCGATGTCACCTCGATCCATAATTTTTGGGATGAGATGGTAGCGGCGCAAAATATGCTTCATCCGCTGGTGTGCCTTTGGTTCCTTCGCCTGAGCAATGGCTCCAGAGCTATCACAGTAAAGCAGAACTGGACCAACAAGGGAGGGTGCTACTCCGAGCTCGGTGATGAATTTTCTCAGCCACACCACTTCTTTGGCAGCATCTGATGCAGCGACATACTCCACCTCACAAATTGAATCAGCCACTATGTGCTGCTTGGAACTTTTTCAGTAGATAGCCCCACCATTAAGGGTAAAAATAAATCCCGACACACTTTTGCTGTCATCGTGATCAGACTGAAAACTAGAGTCTGTAAACCCTATAAGTCTCAAGTCTAATTCACCATAAACAAGCCACTGGTCCTTAGTATTTCTTAAATACTTCAGGATGGTTTTAACAACCTTTCAGTGATTCTCCCCTGGATCAGATTGGTATCTACTCACTACCCCTAGTGAGTATGCCACATCTAATCGTGTACATGTCATGGCGTACATGATAGATCTCACTGTCAAAGCATATAGAATCCTACCCATACGCTCTCTCACTTGAGGTGTTGTTGGACAATCCCTCTTCGAAAGAGAAATTCCATGGCCTATCGGAAGATAGCCTTTCTTGGAATTCTCCATGCTGAACCTCTTCAGTATAGTATCAATGTACGTAGACTGAGATAAACCAAGCAACCTTTTAGATCTATCCCTATAGATCCTCATCCCTAGGATGTAGGAAGCTTCTCCCAGATCCTTCATGGAGAACTGTGACGACAGCCAAATCTTTATTCCCTGTAATGCAGGGACATCATTCTCGATTAAGAGAATGTCATCCACATACAATATAAGAAATACTACTACTAGACCATTAGCTCACTTATAAATGCAGGGCTCTTCTCCGTTCTTAACGAAGCCATACGTCTTGATCATCTTATCAAAATGTATGTTCCAACTCCATGATGCCTGCTTAAGTCCATAAATGGACCTCTATAGCCTGCACACCTTAGACTCATTTGTGGACGTGAATCCTTCAGGTTGTATCATATACACCTCTTCGTCCAGCTTTCCATTTAGGAAAGCTGTCTTCACATCCATCTGTCAGATTTCATAGTCCAGATGGACAGCTATCACAAGCATAATTCGAATAGATTTGAGCATTGTCACAGGAGAAAATATCTCGTCATAGTCTATACCATAACATTGACGATATCTCTTGGCAACCAGACGGGCTTTATAGGTTTCCACCTTTCCATCTGCGCTCCTCTTCCTCTTGAAGACCCACTTACACCCTATGGATTTTACTCCTTCGGGTGGGTCAACCAATGTCCACACATCATTGACCTTCATGGACTCCATTTCGAATTTCATGGCCTCTAGCCATTTCTCAGAGTCGGGTCTCTGCATTACATCCATGTAAGTGATCGGATCCTCATCATTTTCATCAAGTTCGATAGGATCATCATCCCGGACCAAGAAACCATAGTATTTGTCCGGTTGACGTGGTACTCTACCAGATTGCCTTAAGGGTGCTTGAACAATGGACTCTGGATCTGATCTAATCAAATTCGGTTCAGGTTCAGCAACTTGTGTCGATTTTTTCACCTGTCGAACTTCATCAAGTTCGACCTTAGAGGCAACAGTCCCTTCACCAAGGAACTCCTTTTCTAAAAAGATTGCCTTAAGGCTGACAAACACTTTTTGCTCATCAGCTAGGTAGAAGTAATACCCTTTGGTCTCTTTTAGGTACCCTATAAATTACACTTGTCAGACCAGGTCCAAGCTTGTCCATAATTAAATGTTTAACATAAGCTGGATACCCCCAAACCCTAAGGTGCGAGAGTACTGGCTTACGTCCTATCCATATCTCATATGGCGTTTTGGTTATAGACTTACTCGGAACTCTATTTAGAAAGTAACAAGCCGATTCGAGCACATATCCCCAGAGGGAGATCGGCAGACCAGCAAACCCCATCATGGATCGAACCATATCCAACAAGGTCCAATTCCTCCTTTCAGATGCACCATTATGTTGTGGTGTTCCAGGAGGAGTCCACTGAGAGAGAATCTCATTCTTCCCAAGATATGTCAGAAAATCATTGGAAAGGTATTCACCTCCTCGATCAGATCGAAGAGTTTTAATACACTTTTTAGTTTGTTTTTCTACCTCATTTTGGAATAGTTTGAACATTTCAAACGACTCCGATTTATGCTTCATTAAATAGACATACCCATACCTCGATAGGTCATCTGTGAAGGTTATGAAGTAGAAATATCTACCTCTTGCACTTGAGCTCATGGGTCCACATACATCAGAATGTACCAGAGCCAAGAGTTCACTGGCTCGCTCATCTTTTTCAGTAAAAGGTGATTTAGTCATTTTACCAAAAAGACAGGACTCACAGGTTGGAAGTGATTCACAATCACCTACTTCAAGAATTCCTTCTTGAGCCAATCTGTTTATCCTGTTCTTATTGATATGACCTAGCCTACAGTGCCAAAGGTAGACTTCTGACACATTATCTATTCTAAGGCGATTACCGGAGGTTTGAACCACATTAACAGGTTGTGATAGAAAGTAAATTCCATTATTAAATTATCCAATAAACATTGTAACACCATTCAAAATAATATTGCAAATATTTCTTTTTATTAAAAATTGATAACCGTTCATGGCCAAAAGGCCTACAGAAATAATATTTAATAAAAAGCTTGGACAATAGTAACATTCACTCAGAATTACGTTTCGAGAATTGATTACAAGGTTCATGATTCCTAATGCTAGAACTGGAACTTTGCTTCCATCTCCAACATTCAGGAATCTCTCACCTTCATTAAATCTCCTACTGACCTGCAGACCCTGCATCGAATTGCAAATATGATAAGGGCTTTCGGTATCCAATACCCAGGCAGTAGTATCACAAATGGAAAAGTTGTAAGGTGTTATCATATAAGTACCTTGCTTCTTCTTCGGCCTGTTCGGGTCCAGGAAAGCAATGTATAGAGGACAGTTCCTCTTCCAGTGCCCCTGCTTCTTGCAAAAGAAGCACTCTGCCTGGCTCTGGTCGGACTTGCGCTTCTTGGTCTGACCCTGTGCAGACGTCCCAGCATGCAGCTGCACCTTCTTATTCTTTTTCTTCTTGTTCTTCTTCTTCCCTTTCTTAAAGGGTCGACGACCAGAAGAAGACCCTCCCACAACATTCACCGACTCCTTATGGAGCTGGTGATCCTTCTCAAAGTTCTGCAGCAACCCCAACAAATCGTGGTAGTTCACTGCAGGCTTTGTCATCCAAAAATGAATAAGGAAGGGGAGGAAGGACTTGGGCAATGAATTAAGGATCGCATCCTTACCGAGCTGCTCGTGCAGGAGAAAGCCCAGTTTAGTTAGGCGCTCAATCATTTCGATCATGTACAGTACATGATCAGTGACTGAGGCTCCATCCCTCATCCGAGCATTGAAAATGGCACAACTAGTTTTGTGCCTTTCAACATCGTCAAGCGTGCCAAAGGAGTCGTTCAACATTTGAAGCATCTCCTGTGGTTGGGTATTCTCGAACCTGCAGCTGAACTCATCATTCATTGCCGCCAGCATAATGCACCGAATGGTGGTGCGATCGTTGAGCCACTTCTGATAAGTATCTCGGACCGTCCCTCTAATGTTCGGGACTGGCTCCTCAGGTGCCGGATCCGTTACTACATAAAGGATCCGCTCATGCTCAAGGATGATTTTTAATTTTTGATACTAGCTATCGAAATTAGGTCCCATGAGCTTGTCATTATCTAATAATGATCGGAGGGATAGGGTAGTGGCTATAGCTGCATAAAGAAAAACCAGACCTCTATTAGTACATAAATTATAAATACTAAAGACTTGGACTTTAGTCTAAAGTTTCTCTCAGTATTTTTACGAACTGGTAGCCTCAACCTCCAATTCGAGGAATTACTTTAATTCCTTAGTGGGTACTAGAATCCACACAAACTACACATGAGCCCAACTTTGGTTGGTCAACCCATGTGCATCTATGGGTAGGTTCATAACCAGTTGTTTCTCTAAACAACTTCTAGTAATTGATTTTGTCCCAGAACCTAATCAGTAGGCTTTGGCCTCCACTAAAAAGATCTGATTAGGTCCAACCATTAACATGATTTGATTTGGTGAATCGGACTAATAAATGATCAGGTTCGACTTTGGTCGGCCAACCTGATCACCATCAGAAAGACTCAAACCAAATTATCATATTATGAATGATAATTCCATTAGTCAATAAGCACCGAGCCTTTGGGCCTCCAATGATTATTAAACTAATGGACTCATTATCACTCACTTAATGGGAGGCTATGACTTAGTTATCAATATAACTTAATCATTTTTAGAGACCTAATAATTTTTGAAGATTTTATTAAAGGATAGATGAGAAAAAAATATCCAGCCAATTTCAATCCTTCCACTGACTTCACCAAGTCAGATTAAAAAGAATTTAATTAAAGCTAGCATTAGGAGCACCTAAATCAGTCAAACTAATTTACCTAATGATATGGGTGAGCCCTAATCACCAAGTGATCTAATCAAAATCTAATTCACCAGGTTGGCCAGGTAAGTGAGATCAGTGGTGGGGATAAGCCATTAACTCGTTAGAGATCGAATCACTGCGAGTAGCTCCCGCTTAAAAATCACTGGTCAAACTGCCAAACTTACCTTAGACACCAACCGGTTCATTAGTTTTAATTTGATCAACTTAGTAAATAGGGTTCCACCGCGTAGCCATGAATTAAGTCCATCTTGGTCTAGTTAAAGACATGGACCCATTGAACTACAACTATTGGAGTTGAGTCTAGAGTATCCTTGACCTAATCTAATTTAACTTTTGATTAGATTTGACCAATTACTCTAATTTAGTCTATTTCTTTAAGCTAACCTTAGGTCTAACCCAATTATGGACCTAATCCATCTAACCCATTGACCCACAAGTTTATGCAATTGTCTTAGGTCTTAATTCACAATTCTAGACCTACTAAACAACACTTAATTCTTTTAATTAAGTATTTGGGCTGATGGGTCAGGGTTTGGCATTTCGAAAATAATTTTTAAATTTGAAAGGTTTTATTTTTTTGTTCACCAAATATGTTGACTCATTTCATAAATAGATCAGCAAATTTCATAAATAACAATCCTATTGCTAATTACATAACAGAAAATAACTTAATCAAAATAAATCATGAATATTTCTTTAGATCTAATCTAACTCATTCATGATAAATTTTATAATTGAACCTTTATATCTTAATTCCTTTCGCTGCTTCATCTGTATGGGATATAATTACAGTGGCACCCCTACCGCCATAGGAGACCCCATCGAATAGGAGGAGAGGGTCTTTAAATCCTACTTTTCTCTTATGATCGAACGGCCATGGCAACCAACCTAATTCGATTACTTGCTACTTGGATCAAGTATATCTAAATATACCAATTTCAAAATTTAAATTTTAAATTTCAAATTTCAAATTTTAAATTTTGAATTTCAAATTTCAAATTTCAAACAAATTTTAAATTTCAAATTTTTGAATTTCAAATTTTAAATTTTAAATTTTGAATTTCAAATTTAAAATTTCACCCAAATTTCAAATTTCAAATTTTAAATTTTGAATTACAAATTTTTGAATTTTAAATTTTGAATTTTAAATTTTAAAATTCATATTTTAAATTTTGAATTTCAAATTTTTGAAGTTTGAATTTCGAACAACTTTCAAAATTTAGATTTTAAATTTTGAATTTCAAATTTCAAATTTAAACTTTTAGATTACAACTTAATCTATGCATGCAAATATATATATCATATATAAGAACCTTGCTCTGATACCATTTGTGAAAAAAATCAGTGCAGGGGTAAAATGGTAATTTTAAATTTTTTTCAAAATTATGATTTTACAGTAAAAAAATATTAATTAATCTAATTAATTAATATAAATTTACCCTACACTAGGATCTAAATATGATACATAGCATGCATTCATTTAAATTTAAAATTTAAATGCGAACAGTAAATACTTTACTGTAATGTGTTCAGAACACAATACCTTTGTGTGGGTAGTAGATCACCGCAATCTGATCATCGTCGGGAGAGTCTGATCGTCACGACACAGCCACACAGTGTGTCTGGCCTCTGTGGATCGTCCACATGAAGCTTTCGATCTAATCGACTCCTCACGAGTGCTAGCTCATTGTAGAGCCCTTTTGATGATCGATGCTGATCGAACTCCTTCGATCGATGTCTGTCGATTCTTCGGATACTTTGGATCATCAACAGACATGCTTGAGAGGATGTTGAAGATCTTTCTGAGATTTTGTGGGCTCACAACACTCATAGCTCACTTTCTCACTTCTCGAACCCTAGGCTAAAACTCTAGGGAACTCACCGGAAACCTTGCACCCACTTTTCTTTCTTTTTCTCTTGGAAGGATATGGACTTTCTTCTCACGCACAAGACTTCTCATGCCCCAAAATTTTTCTCCAAAAATCTTCTTCTTGCACACCCCACTCTTCTCCTCCTTTTATAACAACGTCAAACGTCTTATCCAAAAGAAAGGATAAAGATGAGTAATTGCACATTTGAATTCAATTCAAATTTTGAATTCAAATGGACACCAACTCATCCCTTATCCACTAAAGGTGTGAGGCGTGGCTTAAATTATGCATGGAGTAATTTCATGAGAAACTTTTTCTCATGTAATAAATGGGGCATAAAAAAAAGGATAAGGTACAAAGATTGATTGCCCATTCAAATTTAAACTTTATTTTGAATTTGAATGGCCAACCAATCATCCTTATCCATTCAAATGGCACATTAAAGTGGAGCGTGGAGAGCGCTTGGCATGAGGAAAAAATTTATGAGAAGTTCCTTCTTATGAATTCAAATGGGTGCAATGGAAGTGAGGTGGCGCATGGAGATTGGGTCAAGGTAGTTTAATTATTTAAACCAACCTAATTGAACCAAATAAGTTAGGTCCAATTAGACTAATTTAAACCCAACTAAATTAGGCTTAATTAGGCTCAATAAAATTCTAATCAAATCAAGAATTGATTAAGCCCAACCCATGATCAAATCAGGGATCAAACCATCTCGACGATTAGGTCAACTCTTAACCTAATCGGGTCAAACCCAACTGAATCCAATTCAATTGGACTTGATCCAAAAATAATTACTCAATCAAATTGAGTTAATTAATGATCAAATTACTAATTAAACCTCTCATAAATACTGAGTCCAAATTCGATGGGCAATCAGGTATCAGAATTCATCGATATGTAATCCTGATCGAAAAGTCCCAACCAGTGGGACTCTTGACCCCGATACCTATAATGTGTGGAACTCATGATCAAAGAATCCTGATTCTCGATCACTGAGTCCCAAATATGTAGGATTCTACATCAGCCATCAGATCAGATAGGAACCTTTAATGTGTGTGATCCCGCAGGTTCGAACCTAAGCCGGTAGCACAGGAACCAATTCCTGTACTAATCGAAGTGATCATCTAGCAATGGTACCCGACATCTGGATAGGTCGAAGAGTCACAATCGCAACACTCAGAACCTACATGAATATGATTACTGTATAATTTATCCTTTTGACCCCTGTGTTTAGGACGACTCAGGGTTAAACTATCAACCCTGATCAGATCATCCAAATCGTGCTCAACTCAAACAGTCCTGTGACTCCTCACAAGGACTACCCTGACCAAGGTTTTACTAAATTGAAACATGACTGTACACAGCTCCTAAACTGGAGTGGTCAATCCCATCTTGACATACGCACCGACAAGTCAAGTACTTGACTACACCCAGTAGCCTTCCGTCACTGAATTAAAAATTTAGGTAGTCCAGTGCCTATGTGCAGTGAGTTGCTTGCAAGTCACCGTGGCAGTCTCAGGTCGGAGGGACATTTATATCCATATTCTATCGGAGCAAATCTTGACAGCAGAAATAGCTCCGGAGTCGGTCACGTTCAGTGCAGATGTACCTTTACGTCTCACCTGTATGTCATACCAGTGTCTCCACACTCATTGGTTAAGAGGACAACCAACCTATATGACACACAATGACCTATGCTTGATAAACGTTATCGTCTTTGGTAACAACGTATCATTTAATCGCGAACAAATTTAAGGACTAAATGACAAATCCTTTTTTGTCGAGTCTAAATAGTCCTAAGGACTTCACCACAGCATAGGAGTTCATTAGAAGATAAAATATTTTGTAATAAAAAATATCAAAATAATTTTTATTAATTCATAATTCATGTATATATACAAAAATGAGCACAACCGTCAACAGGCTGATGATTGGCTTTGAGACATTATTCCCAATAGAATACATATAAAAATTTTTAAAATTTATATTTCATTACATCACTGAAATCTAACATAAAGTAGAAGCCCTCCAACGGTGATCCACATGGAACAGATCAGGGTCCTTTCCAATTCGATGTAGTGCTGCAGCCATCTTCATAAATCCACTGCCGATCATCCTTCTCAAGAATGGATTGCACCACTACCTATATGCCTTTCTACCCTCCATCAAAATCACACCAGAGAAGCTTTCTCAAAAGTTCTCACCACACAAAAATTAGATTTAGATGCTCAACATTTGAACAATTTGAATCTTAGGACAAGCATCACATACTTTCTAATTTCCTCTTGTCTTTCTTTCTATTTTTTTCTTCCCTTTTTCTTGACTTTTTTTTAGACTTTTCTTGTCTTTGTTCTCTCATTGTCATGCCTAATATCAGCCAAAAATGGGATGTCTCAACCTGATGTAGTGCCCTTTTTAAATAGGAAAGAAAGGGGCACTACCTACTTCTAAGGGATGCCAACTCTTGGCGTCTCTTATTCCTCACGTGGTGGTTTGTAATAAATCACCATATTTAATCAGAATGTGGGGAACTTTAGGAGTATAAGGACTCTTACTTCTCTTAGTCTCATAATTTTAGATGTGTAAGAATTAAGAGGTTCGGGAGAAAAATAAATTCTGTGCATTAACTTTCCACGCGATGTCCCATAATTTCCTATGAAGAATAAATTATCCATATGGAAGTTATTGGGTGTGGAAGAGCCTTCATGCAGAAGAACTCTTCCACTTCTGCACTAACATATCCCAAGTCGCCATCTCATGGCGCAAGAAACAAAGGATCGCATGGAATTAAAGGAAAGAGGTTAAGATACTTTGTTAAGAAGGACTCTCCTTCTTAATGCAAATAAGTGTGGCACCATATTTATTTTTTGGCATGTGGATAGGCATGGAGGTAGATAAGATTAGTTGAAATACTTTCAAAACTAATTAGTTAAGCCATCTCATGACTTAAGGATTGAATCTAATCCCATTAGGTCAAGGCAACAAGTTTAAGATTAGCACAAGCACCTTTGCACTAAATCCAATTGGGAACTTGGATTAATCTATGTGCTAGCAATTTAATTAATCCATAAGATTTATAATAAATTCAAATAAATTAGATCAAGATCAAATTTTTATTGTGTGTGATCTATCGGGTTTCATATCTTCAGTAGTGGACTCAAGCTCATGACCTAATCCAAATGGGTCAGCCCAAATGCATTAATTAATCAGAATATTTTTTAATTAATTTTTGAATTAAATTTTTTTAATCTTGTAAGTCCACAAGTCAAGATTGATGTGTAGCAATGTATCGTGACCACTCAAAAGATATAAAATTTGATAAAAATATCAAAATTATCTTTCCATGGTGAGTTATCGTGCAATTCAATCATTCGATCATACAACATCCCAGACAGACCATGGGTATGAAATCATGTCAAGTCCAAATATCTATCCATATATATCTCGATCTAATGATGATGACTCGATTGATGAACTAGTAGAAACTTTTTCTACTGTTCTCTCTGCTCTGGCCAAAGACTCTCAAAGTCATCATCCTATAACATCACATAGGATATTCTCTCCTCTTATAAAGAGTGATCGATTCCATATTGACCACTCATAACCTTCATACACACTTTATTAAACCTAGAATATTCTACATACATCTCAAAATGGCATGCTAGGAATAAATCAAAGGATCCATATACACAAGGTACCATGATGATCTCAGATCAAAAGAACACTTGCACCACTCTCACTAGAGAACCATCTGTGGACATGCTGTAAGGCTCCATTAGATATTCTCTCTATGGATCAATTCAGTGAACTCATTCTCTAATGTGTGCCTACATCCTTGTATTAGTGTTACCACACAAGTGATTGTGAGATCAATCACCTTCTCAATCGAGTATACATAGGATGTACCAGTCTTATCGACATCATCGATCTCTGACTCGATGATCCAATGACTAGAAATATTTTAGACTGAGGCTATCAAGACTTTAGGTCTCATTGACATAATTTCATCATGGATCTAAAATCATTGTCCTATTCTATAAGGTTCATCATAATCATAAAAATATGATGTAGCAAATGATAAAACATAATATCTCACAAATAAAATAATCAATGTCATGTAAATGAGCAGAAAGATAATACAAAAAAAATTCCATCACATCATCTATGCGATTGACTTGTAGGGTACTATTCTTTCACTCGGGAGTGCTAGCTCGTGTGAAGACTTTTGGATGGCTGAATTATCTCCTTCACTGAACCACTCGAACTCTTCCAAAGCTCAAGATGGATCTAGGAGGATCTGATGAGGAGGAAGAAGAACAATAAGAGAACCCTATTCTCCCTTTTCTCTCTTCCCAAAACTAAAATCAAGACCCTGAGCCACTCACCCAAAGAGCAGACAATTCTCCTCTTAATTTTCTCACATCAAATCAAGGCTTGCCCACCCCAAACCTCATGCCCAAAAAGCTCATGCCCCCTCTCACTATTCTCGGTGTGAAATAAGATTTCACACTTGAAATCTTCAATGAAAAAACTCATTCATCACACAAAAACAAAACCATTTTATTAAGTACGACAAGAAGTAAGGATAAGGATTTGTTAGGAGTTAGTTTGATCTCAAATTCAAACTCTTTTGAATTTAAATTCAAACTAACCAATCCCTATCCTAAATGGGTGACAAGAGGGAAGGAATGTGGAAGAAAAAACTCACAAATCTTCATCTAGTTTTGTCAAACAAAACAAGAGGATTCTCAAAGTGGGCGTAGGAAATAGATAAGGTGATAAAACAACTAGGTAGTTTAGTTCGATTTCAAACTCCATTCGAAATTGAAACTTAACCAACCAAACCTTATCTATAAAGGATGACAAGGAGGGCTTTGGCTGGAGTTTCTTTCACACACAAACCAATTTTGTGCGATGAGAAGTAACGTGGAGAAGAGATGTGTGCACAAGGGAGAAGTCCAACTAGTTTGGACTCTAGGGTTTTGGTCATTTGGTTCTTAATTAGGTTTCATCCAAATCTAATTAGTTTAGGCCCAAATAAAGATGAGTTAACCTAATCTAATTAGGTACCCAAACTTCTGATCTAATTAGGAATAGATTAAACTCAAATCCTGATCAAATCAAGACTAAATCTCCCTTAGCGATTAGATCATCCGATAACCTAATCGGTTTAACCTAATTGAATTTAATTCAATTAGACTTGATCCAAACTTTAATGTCCAATCAAATTAAGCTAATTAATAATCTAATTACTAATTAATCTTTCTAAATTATCACTATCTCTCAGTGAATCAATTTATTACAACTATTGCATAGGGTTAATCATCAATCATATTGACAACTTTATCCTCGAACAATTCTTAATTGTCGATCAGCCATATGATCAGAGAGGTACTTCTTATGTATATAACCTCATAGGTCTAAATTTAAGTCGATAGTTTAAAAATAATTTTTGTACCAATCGAAATAACTATCTAGCAATAAGATCGGATGTCCGGATAGGTCAAATGTGTGCAAAGCAACACTCAGAACCTACTGATATGTGGTTACCGTATAATTCATTCTTTTGATCCTAACGCTCAAGGTGTTGCTCCTAGATTGATTTTGATGATTACAAATCAGATTGAAGGGATTCAAATAATTTTAAAATGAAAAAAATCCTTATGATCTTCAAGGGCAAAATCATAATTTCACTCAAATCTTGATTTGATAGTATCATTTGGTAGAACAAATAATTTGAAATCTATTGGTGAAAATTTCATTGTGTTTGGACTTATATTTTTGAAGTTATGAAGGTTTGAAGTGCATGAGTCGACTCATGAGTCAACTCATGGCACTGTGAGCTGATTGGCACGCAAAAATTCTCCTTGGCACGCTAGTTTTCTGGCTTGGCACGACCTGTGAGTCGACTCATGAGTCGACCCATAAGGCATGAGTCGACTCATGAGTCGACCCCTGCTAATTTGAGCCAAGAAATTCCAGAAAAGCATTCTCTGGTTTTTGCAACAGAGGTCGACTCATGAGTCGACCCCTGAAGCATGAGTCGACTCATGAGTCGACCCCTGCGACGGGAAATGTCAGCAACGGCTATTTTTTTGCCCATTTTAATTGCCATTTATGCTTCCTAAAAATCCTCTAACGGCTCTTTATCTGCCTAAATTATTTTCTCTTGCTTCTAATGCTATAAAATGCTTAATTTGATGAAAGAAATTGCAGATTAAATAGCGGATCAAACGTGAAATCAAAAAGAAGAGAAGAAGAAGAAGAAAAAGACGAGAAAGAGAGAAGAATAGAAGAGAGGATCCGTAATTTGCAAGAATAAGCCTGAGATCAACGAAATATCCATAGAGAAAAAGAGATAGGATCCACAATATACCAGAGAGATTGTGAAAGAGAAAAGCCAGATCTTTCAAGGAGAGAATTCTTCACGCCTATCGTTTTAACCTTGATCTAGAGATCGTTCAAAGCTTTCAAGAGATCTTCAATCAACGATCAACCTCTTCTCAAGCATTCGTTCAACCGTTCATTCATCTTGAAAAAATCTGAAAAAGGGGTTTTTCATTTGAGTAAAGCTTTTATTGTTATATTTGCTCATTTAAGGAGCTGT
This sequence comes from Elaeis guineensis, assembly GCF_000442705.2. Lineage (NCBI taxonomy): Eukaryota > Viridiplantae > Streptophyta > Magnoliopsida > Arecales > Arecaceae > Elaeis > Elaeis guineensis. Next base: position 35,931,804 of record NC_026006.2, on the reverse strand, counting down.
TATTGTATTAATCTGTGCTCTAAATATTCTTACTCTTTGTGAGTTTTTGCTCTTATTTTTGGAGGATTTTCAAAATAAGGAAAGGTTGATCCGAACCTGAAATCGGAGTGTTTTGGGTTTGCTTGTACCCGGGAAACAAGTGATCTAGCTTGGGATAGCTAGTGTCGGAGTTTCCGACATTTTGTATTCGGGTTGAATACAAAGGATAGTGGATTGAAATTCCCAAGTGGGATCTTGGGGAGTGGATGTAGGTGCAAGGTTAGCACCGAACCACTATAAATCCTTGTGTTTGTGGTGTGCTTTATCGCTTTATCTTATTTCTTTATTATATCCTTGCAATACTGCTTTAGGTAATTAATATTATTTTAAGCCATTGTTTTGTTCTTCATAAGTTATCTGTTGGGCTTAAAATTTTTAGAAACCCAATTCACCCCCCCTCTTGGGTTGCATAGCTGGGCAACAAGTGGTATCAGAGCCAGTGCTCTAGCCCTTCTTTGATCTAACAATCAAAGAGCCAAAGATCTATGGCAACCCATGTTGGAACTTCTCTAGCCGAGGGGCAATCAACAAACCGACCTCCACTTTTCAATGGATCTAATTACACCTATTGGAAAGCTCGGATAAAGATTTTCATACAAGCACTCGACTATGATATGTGGAGTATCATAGTGAATGGTCCTCACACACCCACCAAAATTATAGATGGTGAGGAGTCAACCAAACCCGAGAAAGAATGGGATGAGGTTGACAAGAAATTGGCACAATTAAATGCCAAAACTATGAATGTTCTTTATTGTGCACTAGATGCTAGTGAATTTTATCGCATTTCTACTTGTGCATCTGCTAAAGAAATATGGAATAGGTTAGAAATCACCCATGAGGGAACAAATCAAGTAAAAGAGTCTAAAATAAACATGCTTGTACATGAATATGAATTGTTCAAAATAGAGCATGATGAGTCCATAACTGCTATGTTTACTCGTTTTACTGATATAATCAATGGTTTAAAGAGTCTTGGCAAATCTTATACTAACAGTGAACTTGTAAGGAAGATTCTCAGGTCACTGCCAAGAACTTGGGAAGCCAAGGTGACTGCCATCCAAGAAGCAAAGGACTTGAACACTCTACCTCTAGAAGAGCTTCTTGGATCCTTGATGACTCATGAACTTAGCATGAAGCAACATCAAGAGGATGAAATCAAAAAGAAAAGAACCATTGCCCTCAAATCCACAACTTCGCCTGATTATGAAACGGATGACTCTGAAGATGAAGATCAGGATGAAGAGATGGCTCTCATCACCCGGAAATTTAAGAAGTTTCTAAGAAAAAGGAAACAGGGGATGAGAAAGAAATTCACAAAAGGGGATCAAAGCAAAGAAAAGAAAAAAGATCAAACCCCTATATGCTACGAGTGCAAGAAGCTAGGACATTTCAGATCTGAATGTCCACAATTGAAGAAAGATCCAAAGAAGTTTAAAAAGAAGGCAATGATGGCGACCTGGAGTGCGAGTGATGACTCAAGCTCCGACGAGGAAACCTCAACAGAACAAGCCAACCTGTGCCTGATGGCACATGAAAATGAGGTAACTTCTGAATCCACTAATGAATTTACTTTTGAAGAATTGCATGAGGCATTCTATGATTCAATTGATGAATTAAAGAAACTAGGGAAGAAAAACAAAGAGCTGAAATTGAAAAATCAGTCCTTAGTGAAACAAGCTGAAAATCTTTCAATTGAAAAATTCACCTTGATTCAAGAAAATCAAAACTTAAAGGATGAAATGAATAAGCTGAAGTCTATAGTAGATAAGTTCACCTTAAGTTCAAACAAACTAAATATGATCTTTGAAAATCAGAAAGCTATATATGATAAGGCTGGACTTGGTTATAAACCCCTGAAGAAACAAAAATTTCTGAAGGATATTTATGTAAATTATTCAAGTAACAAGTCTACAAATATTACTTGTTTTAAATGTGGAAGAATAGGACATAAATCATATACACGTCTTATTAACAAATATGCAAACACAAAGAAAATATGGGTTCCAAAAGGAACCATTCTGACTAACCTGAAAGGACCCAAGAAAGCTTGGGTACCTAAGACAGAAACTTGATCTTTGCTTGCAGGTGTGTCTAGCATCCCAAGAAGGAAACAGGAAATGGTATCTTGACAGCGGATGCTCGAGACACATGACTGGTGATGAATCACAATTCATCACGCTTGATGCTAAGGATGGAGGGATGGTCACCTTTGGAGATAATGGCAAAGGAAAGATCATCGGGATAGGTAACATTGGTATCACTCCCTCCAAATACATTGAGAATATTTTATTAGTTAAAGGTTTAAAGCATAACTTACTTAGCATTAGTCAATTCTGTGATAAAGGGTATAAAGTAAGTTTTGAATCATCTGTTTACATTGTGACGAGTCCTATTAACGATGGCATTAAATTTATAGGACATAGGCATGGCAATGTTTATATGGTAGACTTGAATGATTTAACTAAATTAGACATGCAATGTCTAGTTTCCTTAAATGCTAAAATAAAATGAGACTAGTTGGCTGTGGCATCGTAGACTTGCACATATTAGCATGCATTCTCTTTCAAAATTAATCAAAAAGGATTTAGTTCTCAGTTTGCCAAAATTAAATTTTGAAAAGGATAGAATTTGTGATGCATGCCAATTAGGTAAACAAACTAGAGTATCATTTAAATCCAAAAATACTATTTCAACTTCTAGACCTTTAGAGCTCTTACATATGGATTTATTTGGACCAACTAGAACCACTAGTCTAGGAGGAAAATGATATGGATTTGTAATAATTGATGATTACTCTCGTTTTACTTGGGTTTTCTTTTTAGCTCACAAAAATGAAACTTTTCAAATTTTCACTAAATTTCATCGAAAAGTCACTAATGAAAAAGGGTTTTCAATTCAAAATATTAGAAGTGATCATGGAACAAAATTTGAAAATCATGACTTTGAAAATTTTTGTGATGAAAATGGAATTGGCCATAACTTCTCTGCTCCTAGGACACCCCAACAGAATGGGGTAGTTGAAAGGAAAAATAGAACCTTAGAAGAAATGACCCGTACCATGCTTTGTGAAAGCAACCTTCCAAGATATTTTTGGGCGGAAGCTATTAACACAGCATGTTACATTTTAAATCGTGCTTTAATAAGATAATTTTTAAAGAAAACCCCCTATGAACTTTGGAAAGGAAGAAAACCAAATATTGCCTATTTTCATATTTTTGGTTGCCGATGTTTTGTATTAAATAATGGCAAAGAAAAACTTGGTAAATTTGATGCAAAATCAGATGAAGCAATCCTTCTAGGTTACTCCTCCACTAGTAAAGCATTTAGAGTGTTCAACAAAAGAACCTTAGTAGTTGAGGAGTCCATACATGTTGTCTTTGATGAATCTAACGATCTTCCTTCAAGGAAGAATGAGGGTGTTGATGATGCAGATCCACTAATAGAAGGTATGAAGGAGATCACTCTGAAAGATTCAGCAACTCCAGAAGACAAGGATCAAGAAGATGAACAAAATGAGAAAGGTGAAGAAATTCAAGAACAACCTCAAGGTACAAATGACTTACCCAAGGAATGGAGGTATGTTCACAACCATCCTAAGGAATTAATTATCGGTGATCCTATGCATGGGGTAAAAATACGTTCTTCACTTAGAGATGTACTTAATCATTGTGCTTTTGTATCTCAACTTGAACCTAAAATTTTTGAAGAGGCTAAAAATGATCATAACTGGATTAATGCTATGCAAGAAGAACTTAATCAATTTGAAAGAAATAATGTTTGGACCTTAGTAAAAAGACCTAAAGATTATTCAATAATTGGCACAAAATGGGTCTTTAGAAACAAATTAGATGAGCATGGAAATGTAATTAGAAATAAAGCAAGACTGGTTGCTAAGGGATATAATCAAGAAGAAGGAATTGATTTTGATGAAACCTTTGCACCTGTTGCTAGATTAGAAGCTATTAGACTTCTACTTGCATATGCTTGCTTTATGAATTTCAAGTTATTTCAAATGGATGTTAAAAGTGCATTTTTAAATGGATATATTTCTGAAGAAGTATATGTAGAACAACCCCCTGGATTTGAAAATCATGCTTTTCCCAATCATGTCTTTAGATTAAATAAAGCTTTATATGGTCTAAAACAAGCACCTAGAGCATGGTATGAAAGGCTAAGCAAATTTCTACTAAATAATGGTTTCTCAAGAGGCAATGTAGATACAACCCTATTTATTAAAAGAAACCAAAATGATATGCTAATTATACAAATTTATGTTGATGACATAATTTTTGGGTCTACTAATGAATCCCTTTGTCAAGACTTTGCTAAGCTTATGCAGGGAGAGTTCGAGATGAGCATGATGGGAGAACTCACTTTCTTTCTCGGACTCCAAATCAAACAATCAAAAGAGGGAATCTCCATCACCCAAAGCAAGTACACCAAGGAACTACTCAAAAGATTTGGAATGGAGAACTGCAAACCAATTGGCACACCAATGAGTCCCTCAAGTAAGCTTGACAAAGATGATGAAGGTAAAAGCGTAGACTTAAAATACTACAGAGGTATGATTGGCTCATTATTATATCTAACTGCAAGTAGGCCTGATATCATGTTTAGTGTTTGCTTATGTGCAAGATATCAATCTAATCCTAAGGAATCTCATTTGAATGCTGTTAAAAGAATCCTTAGATACTTAAATGGTACACAAACTATAGGGTTATGGTACTCTAAGGACTCACAAATTAATTTGTTAGGATATTCTGATGCTGATTTTGCTGGATGTAAATTAGATAGAAAAAGCACAAGTGGAACTTGCCAATTTCTTGGAGTTAACCTAATCTCATGGTTTAGCAAGAAACAAAATTCGGTGGCACTGTCTACAGCTGAGGCCGAATACATTGCAGCCGAAAGTTGTTGTGCTCAAATCTTGTGGATTAAGCAATAACTCGAAGATTTTGGAATCAAACTTAATGAAACTCCAATAAAATGTGATAATACAAGTGCCATAAATCTATCTAAAAATCCAATACAACACTCAAGATCCAAACATATTGAAATAAAACATCATTTTATAAGAGAACATGTTCAAAACAAAAATGTAATTCTTGAATATGTTTGCACTGAAAATTAATTAGCCGATATCTTTACAAAGGCCCTTAGTGAGGATAGATTCTATGAAATTAGGAGAAATCTAAGAATTCTAGATCCATTTGCCTAAACTTCTCTTAATTAATATCAAATATTCTTAGAGCTCAATTTCCAACAACTATCCTGGTTCCAAAAGCTCAGATTTATCACTCTAAAAACTTATCATTGAGCAAAATTCCTTCTCCCAAAATTTTGAATTTTTCTGGAATTAATTTGCATTTTTTCTGATTTTTCAAACTTCATGAGTCGACCCCCATGAGTCGACTCAATGGCAAACTTATAAATCCCACCAACTTCCATCGGGTTCATTGTTTTTAAAACGGGAAACCCTGTTTATGAGACGACTCATCTTCTCATCGTCTTCCTTCCGAAAGCCGTCCTCTCCAACTCTTTTTGCTCCAAATCCAAGGATCAATTCTGAGGCAATTCTCCCTCCTTCTCTCCACCAAAAATCGCCTCCTTGAAAAGGACTTTTCTGTGCTTTCTCGCAGTGATTGGCGCGGGTGGAACGTGCCCTAGAACTTCACCGTTCATTCAAAATCCACTTCTTTTCTCCATCAAAATTCTTCTTTACTCTTTTGTGATCCCTCCTCCACTGAATTCAAGTCTTCTTGTCTGCTATTTTTTGATATGGCTCCAAAGATGAAACTTCCCCAAAGAAGGAAATCAATCCGTGAGCCTGAGGAAATTATCCGAAAGAAAAGGCATGTTCAGTCTTCCAGTATTCCCGATCCAGTTTCAGTACCTGCTCAAGGTCTCTCTCAATCCTCTCTAAGCCCCAGTGTAAATCCTCTTTCTGATAGAAAAGTAGAAACCGGGAAAAACATAGATTTTCGGTTCTTTGAGAAAGAAGGCTTTACTTTTGCTACCAAGATCAAAAATCAAGGATGGGAACTTTATTGCTCTCTTAAGGAAGTCACCTATGTTGATCTAGTCAGAGAGTTCTACCAGAACCTAAATTATGGAAACGGGTCTGTGACTTCAACTGTAAAGGAGATTGACATCTGTTTGGATTCTAGGATATTGGGAGAAATACTTCAGTTGCCTAGTGAAGGATACTCATATATGGAACTCCCAATTAAAGAAGAAGGGATCAGAATTATCTTAGGAGAAACTTTTTCAGGAAGTTTAAACAAATTGGAAGCAAAGCTATTATCCATTGAGATGAGGGTCCTGCATCAGATTGTAACAAAACTCTTCTTTCCTAGGAGTGGTAGACATGACTTACTATCTGGCAGAGATGTATGTGTCATGTTTCATATCATCACTCAGACCCCCCTAAACCTCCCTGCACTTATGATAGAGGCCATGAGAGAAACTTTGAACAGATCCAAGGCACACTTGCCTTATGGTATGGCCCTTACTAGAGTTTTTAGGAGGTTTGGAGTTAGCTGTGAGGGGGAGACACCTACCAAGCTCTCACATGTGGATACTTTCAACCAACACAGCCTGCACCGAATGGGAATTACAAAGACTGTTGGTGGTTGGATCAAGGGCTCTGAAGAAAGAGCTGAGGAGAGAGTTGAGGAAAGAGCTGAAGACAGAACTGAAGGCAGAGTAGAAGAAGAAGGTCCATCTTCTCCTGTACATGACTTCAGGGCAGCTTCACCAGATACCCAGTTCATTCCTGATACTGAGGCTGGCCCTTCTGAGTTTATTAGGATGCCCACACCAGTGTATCAGCCAGAGAGCAGAGCACCTCCATCAGAGTTCAGACTGGCTGACGATCAGATCGAGCATATTTCACAGCGTATGGCTTCTTTGCTGTCTAGCCAGTGGAGTAGTACTTCTTTTGCACCTGGAGCTACTTCTTCTGATCAGACCATTACTCCCCACATCTCCACTGTATTTCAGATGATTTCAGATCAGTCCGTCAGGATATAGCAGCTTGAGGATACAGTCTGGAGACTTACTGGCAGAGTTCTTGACTTGCAGGGGCAAGTCCTTGCATTGGCCCATCCCCAGCCACAGGAGTCTACTATTGAGGTCACAGACCTCACTGCAGAGGCTGGCAGGCTCAGAGGAGCATTAGAAGGTGGATATGAGCTACTGAGGAAAGAGATCAGAGGATCGAGTGAGCATGCTACCACCCAGTTCACTGCTCTACTTCAATCTGTTTCCAAAGCACTGAACGTACTTGATTCTATTAGACTCACCCTTTCTGTTCAGTCCCTAGCATCTCAGCGTTCTCAGCCACCCAGTTCATCTCGTTCTCCTGCTCGTGCCAGCACTTCCACTCGTGGCAGAGGCAGACGGGGTAGAGGACGCACTTCTGATCCATCATCTCCTCACCCTATATCTGATGACTCTGATCATTGACTTATCTAGATCCTAGGAGTTAGTATCTTGTTCTAGGATCTATACCTTGGGGCCATGTATTGACATTTAGCTGGTTGAATTTTATGTATTTAAACAATTATGATATTAATGGAATCATCTTTTACCTATATTTCTACCTCTTTGTAATGATTATATTTTGGTTATATTTCAATCTCTGATACATCTATTGAAATATTATCTTCTCCTTGTTGTTGTTTGCTGTTGATAATTGCTATATTAAGGGGGAGCAAACATCTGTAAAAAAAAAAAAAAACTCTAAAGAAGAAGAAATTAAAGAATATTTTAGAAAAAGAAAAGAAAGAGTTAACTATGTTTGATGATGTCAAAAAGGGGGAGAAATTAAACTAAAACAAAAATTGAAATTAGACAAAAAGCAAAATCCTAAATTATGAGAAAAAGGGGGAGAAATTAAACAAAAATAAAGATTGGGAGAAATTAAAACAAATATTGGAGAAATTAAACAAAAACAAATATTGGAGAAATTAAAATAAATATTGAAGAAATTAAACAAATATTGGAGAAATTAAAACAAATATTGAAGAAATTAAACAAATATTGGAGAAATTAGACAAAAACAAGGATTGAAAGATTAAACAAAACTTTGAGAAATTTTGGTATCAAAATTTGGTATCAGACAGAACTTTAACAAAAAGTCATCCATCAAAAGCAAAATCATGAGTACAATGCAAATAAATATTTTTTTTATATAAGCTCTGATATTCAAACTTGCTTTTGAAATTTTACTCACCTTGATACATCAATAAGAAATTTGTTTTACTCTGATACATCCTACAATTTCTTTCAACTTGATCTGATACATGATAACATTTGATCCGATACAGTGTGAAGGTTTCTCTAATATATTATAACATTTGCTCTGATACAGTGTAAAATTTTCTCTGACATTTGCTCTAATACAGTATGAAATTTTCTCTGATACATTAAAAAATTTTCTTGCTCTGATACATTATAAAATCTTTTCTGATATCATTGTAAAAATTATTTTTGCTCTGATACATAGAAAAAGTTATTTATCTTCTCTTGCTCTGATATATCTTGAACTCAAAATGATCTAATACCCTTTTCAAATCTTTAAGAAAATGGACAAACTATTTTTGCATTTATATTACATGCCAAAAGAATCATACTCTTTTCAAGCATATACACCTATAATGGATTCTTTTGAAATTAATGCATTAACATAAATATTTTTGTTCAAATGTTTTATCATCATCAAAAAGGGGGAGATTGTTGCTCCTAGATTGATTTTGATGATTACAAATCAGATTGAAGGGATTCAAATAATTTTAAAATGAAAAAAATCCTTATGATCTTCAAGGGCAAAATCATAATTTCACTCAAATCTTGATTTGATAGTATCATTTGGTAGAACAAATGATTTTAAATCTATTGGTGAAAATTTCATTATGTTTGGACTTATATTTTTGAAGTTATGAAGGTTTGAAGTGCATGAGTCGACTCATGAGTCAACTCATGGCACTGTGAGCTGATTGGCACGCAAAAATTCTCCTTGGCATGCTAGTTTTCTGGCTTGGCACGACCTGTGAGTCGACTCATGAGTCGACCCACAAGGCATGAGTCGACTCATGAGTCGACCCCTGCTAATTTGAGCCAAAAAATTTCAGAAAAGCATTCTCTGGTTTTTGCAACAGAGGTCGACTCATGAGTCGACCCCTGAAGCATAAGTCGACTCATGAGTCGACCCCTGCGACAGGAAATGTCAGCAACGGCTATTTTTTTGTCCGTTTTAATTACCATTTATGCTTCCTAAAAATCCTCTAACGGCTCTTTATCTGCCTAAATTATTTTCTCTTGCTTCTAATGCTACAAAATGCTTAATTTGATGAAAGAAATTGCAGATTAAATAGCGGATCAAACGTGAAATCAAAAAGAAGAGAAGAAGAAGAAAAAGACGAGAAAGAGAGAAGAATAGAAGAGAGGATCCGTAATTTGCAAGAATAAGCCTGAGATCAACGAAATATCCATAGAGAAAAAGAGAGAGGATCCACAATATACCAGAGAGATTGTGAAAGAGAAAAGCTAGATCTTTCAAGGAGAGAATTCTTCACGCCTATCATTTTAACCTTGATCTAGAGATCGTTCAAAGCTTTCAAGAGATCTTCAATCAACGATCAACCTCTTCTCAAGCATTCGTTCAACCGTTCATTCATCTTGAGAAAATCTGAAAAAGGGGTTCTTCATTTGAGTAAAGCTTTTATTATTATATTTGCTCATTTAAGGAGCTGTTATTGTATTAATCTGTGCTCTAAATATTCTTACTCTTTGTGAGTTTTTGCTCTTGTTTTTGGAGGATTTCCAAAACAAGGAAAGGTTGATCCGAACCTGAAATCGAAGTATTTTGGGTTTGCTTGTACCCGGGAAACAAGTGATCTAGCTTGGGATAGCTAGTGTCGGAGTTTCCGACGTTTTGTATTCGGGTTGAATACAAAGGATAGTGGATTGAAATTCCCAAGTGGGATCTTGGGGAGTGGATGTAGGTGCAAGGTTAGCACCGAACCACTATAAATCCTTGTGTTTGTGGTGTGCTTTATCGCTTTATCTTATTTCTTTATTATATCCTTGCAATACTGCTTTAGGTAATTAATATTGTTTTAAGCCATTGTTTTGTTCTTCATAAGTTATCTGTTGGGCTTAAAATTTTTAGAAACTCAATTCACCCCCCCTCTTGGGTTGCATAGCTGGGCAACACAAGGTGACCTAGAATTTAACTGTGAATCCTAGAATAGTCAACCACATTATATTTTAACCTTTCAAATCTATCACATGGATTACCTTGATTAAGTTTTTATTGAATTGAAATATAGTGATACATGAACTCTTACTTATTCGGAGGAGTCAATCTCATTTTGACTCGCACATCGACTACCATAAATACTTGACTATACCCAGAAATCTTTCATCACTGAATTAGAAATTCAGATAGTCCGACACCAAAGTATAGTGAGTTATTTGTAAGTCACCGTGGTGATCTCAAGTTGGAGGGATATTTATACCTATATCCCTTCGGAGAAACTCTTGACAATAGAATATTCTGAACTTGATCACGTTCAGTGAGATGTACTCCTATATCTCATCTACATGTCAAATCAGTATCTCCACACTCCTTGATTTAGAGGATAACCAACCTATATGGCACACAATGATCTATACTTGATATAGCTATCATCCAAGTAATAGCATATCATTTGGTCATAAATACATTTAAGGACTAAATGATAAATCATCCTTTATCGATTCTAAATTATTCTAAAAACTTCGCCACAACACAGGAATTCATAAAGAAAGATGTACAACTTATGATGAAAAGATGCCAAATAACTTTTATTAATAAAATTTTTTATATTTTTACAAATATGAGCTCAATCGTTAATAGACCGATAATTAATTTTAAGACATAATTTTCAACAATCATGATTATAAAATTTGGTAGATGGATGTGAAAACTATCTTTTTAAATGGATATCTTGAGAAAGATATCTATATGGAGCAGCCTATGAGTTTCACATCCAGTGATAGTGATCACAAGATCTACAAGCTACAAAGGTTCATATATGGACTCAAGCAAGCATCTCGGAGTTGAAATACTCACTTTAATGATGTGATCAAAATATTTAATTTTATCAAAAATAAGGAGAAATCATGTATGTATAAAAAGATCAGTGGGAGCACTGTCATATTTCTCGTATTGCACGTGGATAATATCCTCCTGATTAGAAATGATATTCTTATGCTGACATCGATCAAAGTATGATTGTCAAAAAAAAATTTCATGAAGGACTGAGGAGAAGCTTCCTATATTTTTGATATAAAGGTCTATAGAAATAGATCTAAAAGAATAATAGAACTCTCACAGAAAATATATATAAAGGAGGTGTTGAAGAGGTTCAGCATAAAAAACTTCAAAAGGGGTCTCTTACCCCTTAGGCATGGCATTTATCTCTCCAAGAAGATGTATCCTGACACACCTGAGGAGATTCAATACATGAGCAAGATCCCTTATGCTTCAATAATAGGGAGCCTTATATATGCCATACTATATACACAACCTAATATAGTTCTTACCGTGAGTGTCACGAGCAGATATCAGTCGAATCCAGACGAATAGCACTGGATTGCTATGAAGAACATCTTTAAGTACTTGAGAAGGACTAAAAATTTATTATTGATCTTTGATGGAGGATCAGAGCTGGAAGTAGAAGGATATACTAATTCGAACTTTATGTCTGACGTTGATTATAGAAGGCCTACATTAGGGTGTATTTTTTTATGTAATGGTGGATCGATTAGTTGAAAAAATTCCAAACAACCGGCCATTGCAAATTCGACCATGGAAGCCGAGTATATCGTCGCCTCTGAAGCTGCTAAGAAAATATTCTGGTGCAAAAAATTTGTTGCGGAGCTGAATGTGATGCCATCAGATGTCATTGCACTATACTATGATAACAATGACACCATAGCCCTCACTAAAGAGTCCAGATCTCATCAGAAGTGTAAGCATATAGAGCGATGGTTTCACATCATCCGCAAATATCTCAAGAAAAGATTCATCGAAGTGTAGAGAGTTGACTCTGCACAGAATGTGGCAAATTCACTGACAAAGCCTTTCAGCCAGCAGAAGATCGAAACTCACCTTAAGAAGATGGGTCTTAGGTATATGGGCATTTAGCTTTAGGTCAAGTAAGAGTTTGTTGGATGTGTGCCCTAGAAGCCAATTGTTGGCTAACACATTTTATAATTTTATAATATAAATTTATACTTATAAAATATTTATTATTAATAAAAAATAATTTTTATTTTCAATCATGTCTTATATGTCTATAATTTATCCTAGAGATTAACAGATGATTTTGTATATTCTCAAGATGTTGAGAATTTGAGACATATATTATTAGTAGTTAATTTTTAAATACTTTCGATCATAAGATCATTACAGAGGATAGTGATCGATCTAGTTAGCTTGGTGCACAAATCACCTCCCTTCCGGATGGATGAGTTTCGAGTCCATAAGTATGGAGACACTGGAGTGAAAGTATAGGTAGTTGTTAGAGAATAACTTGCACTGAGTATGACCATCATGAAAAACTCCTTGAATGTCTACTCACTCGTCAGTGATCTTCTTGATGCTGCAGTGGTGTGAGTGGTGCTTTAATCTGTGGTGGATTGGTTATTCGCAGTGAGGCTACTGAGTTTGACTGCAACTAAGCTTGAACTCTTAGCCATTTAAGTCCTTACGAGTATGTTGGCTTCAGTGGGTTCAGATTCACTATTAAGAGTAGGATGTATCTAGATAGAATCTATCAATCTTGATAGAAAAGAAGAAGTCCTATGAGATTTGCGACACCGAGTTTAAAAAATCTTTGACCAAAGCAAGTGTGAATACTGAAAAAATTTTTTTACAGGATTCATAAATGAACTCAAGTCGAGTCAATCTAGCATATGACTGATGTTGGGATTTGATGAATTCTTCATGACCTCCATCGAGTTGGGACTCATGATAGAAGGATTGAATCACACGATAACTGTATTTAGAGGATCAATATTTTTATTCTGCTGGATTGTCACTACATACTGTCAGATATCATTGGTGGATTGTGGGACTTATCGAGCATCATCTTGATGATCGATGACCTTTGAAAGATAGAGTTGGAATTATTCCAACCCATCGAAAAGAGTTTTGATAATATTATGATGAGGATCATAATATATCTCACTACCAGATAGAATAGAACCTATAAGATCACACATTAAGAGATTTAATCTTGGATTAATCAATTAGACTTGTGAAGTTCCAATTAGGTTAGATGAAATCCTATTAGGTTTAAGATAACTATGCTAATACATGGTTAAACCTAATTCTTCTCTGGATTTAAATTTCTTATTGGATAAGGATTAGATCAAGTCTATAGCCTTGAACCTAATCTAAATTTATTTTGATTTGAATTTAGAGGGGCACCTAATTAGGCACCCAAGAGGATTGGATCAAGCCAATTAGGAGATGCAAGCATTCTTTATTTTTCTCCTTTGAATTTCCTTGTTTAGCATGGATTAAAAGGAAGGATGAGTGGGGGGTGCACGCCACCTCTGGATGAGATCCAGAAGGGGCACACGCCTCCTCTTCTTTTAGAAATTCCAGGGGCGCATGCCCCTTGTGAAAGCATGGAGAAATAGAGGGGCGCATGCCCCTCTCTACTTTGTTCATGGAGAGAAAGAGAGAGGGCATGCACCCCCTCTCTTGTTGCATGAGATGACTCATAGGGGCACCAAAAGTTGGCGCCCCCTCTACTTTCCATATTGGGCATGGGCCTTTCCAATTGGGCTAGATTTTTTTGAAAAGAAAATCAAATTAAAAAAAAAAAGATCCTTATGTGATAGGACTAGCCTTTTAAGCCTGATTGGAGTTTGATTTGGAATAAAAAAAAAGCTCTATCTAAAAGGTAGTCTCCTAAGGTTTGCTTATGAATTTAGAATTCAGATTCAAGACCCCTCCCTGTCTCCATGCCCTCCTCTCCTTCTCCTCTCTGTCCAATGCCCAAAGGTTGGACGTCCCACTTCTCCACACACCCAAGGTAGTTAGGCAATTCCTTCTATGCCAAAAGAAAAGGAGAAAGGCTATGAGTCAAGAGTTGAGATCGTGGATGAAGATCAACTATTGATCAAGGATCCAAAAGGCTGTGATTCATCTTGGGAGAGACTTATCTACAATGAGAAGAAAGATTCAAGATTGATCCTGATGGATATCTGTAGAGATCGGATACGTGTGTGGCTTAAAAAATCTTCAAATCTATGATCGTCAGCTGTGGTAAAGTTCGACCCGCACTAAGATATTGAGATCTGATCTCAAATTTACATTCTAAATTTTAGATTATGTATGCCATAGATCTGGGCACGGATAGTTTATAGATTAGATTTGATGCATGCTGGGTTAAAAGGGTTTAATCTAGATCTCTTTCACTGTATTCAAAAATATTTTGAAATACATGCATGAAACTGCCTTGGTTTCTAACAATTTGTCCTCCAACAAATATCACAGTAGGTCCAAGTATGAAGTTCCTACCATAATGAATGAGATAGAAAATTTGTTTGAAGCTATATCTACCAATACTCTGAGGACCAAATTATATAGTCTTTGTAGATTAGTAATCATTTAAAAACAAGATATATATTTTAAGAACCATAGAGATATATTATCCTATATATAAGATATGTAGGAATATAAGAATGTATAAGAGAGCAAGAATTATATCTAGAATAACATAAGAATACATGTTGACATAAGAATGCATAGTTCCACCATGAAGTACAGGTACAATGATAAAATAATGTACTACTAACAATAGATACATGTGTACAAACAAAATAATCTATAAAGACATAGACTATTATTTTTCCTATGTTTAAGTTGTTAATAGAAACTCACATTATAAGGACCAAACTTAGTTGGTTTTCGAAGTTTGTGGACCATTTAAAACCTTCACATATACTCTAAGGACCTATCAAGATAGTCTAAATGATAGCACCCATCAACTTCAATCTAGCCTAAATAGGGCATAGTAGATCATAGAGCATAATGAAAATCAGGTAGTAACAAACAAAAGGCAGTAACAAAAACATACAAATATAAACATACCCTTTATTGAATCCTTTCCAAATCCATCTCAACAACTGCACTAGGGCACAATCAGTGACAAAGAAAGGCAAGCATGCTAGTGGAGTCACACATCCTAGTTCATGATAATGCATAGCTTTTTATCGACTCCCTTTGTTTTAATAATCTTAGTTCATGATGTCCTAAACCCTTTGATTTCATAATCCCAAACAAATAGAAACAACTTTTTAAAATTTCTGGTTATCAATTCCCAAACAATAGATACATACACATTATAAACCTAATATTTTAACTTGCACTAGGATACATACCTAAGTTTGATGGAAAAAAAAGATGCCGAAGACAATAAGAAAGAAAGATGATGAACAAATCCTAGCCAACGAACAATGTCAATGAGAAATGCCGAATGTATGACCTTGATGAAGATTGCTGGATGATCAGGAAGAACCATATGAAAATTGATTGTCTTGTTCAAATTAGGGAAGAAGAATGGTTTTCAATTAGAGAAGAAGAGGAGAAGTCTTGTGAAATTAGGGCACAAGCTGGAAAATAGAAGATAAACCATCTATTTAGATAGTTTTAGCCATATAATCATCTATTTTGGCCACATCATTTGAATTTTTAAATGTTTAAAACCATATCAAGTCAGTGCCGATTTCAACCATCTAAGCAAAGTTAACACCACATACACTGAGGTTGCTGCATCAGATTTTCGAAGAGAGAAAGTTGTCACAAATGTGTCCAAAGACCACATTTAAATGGTTCAAAAAGTATAGGGCCTAAACATTAGAATTTTCTAGTTTAAAGATATTTTAATAAAATGTGCATTAGTTCAAGGACTAGAAGCATAATTTATCCTAAATTTAATAACTATCTTTTTTAATGAAAATAAAAAAAACTTTAATTATTTTAAAAAATTTGTACTTAAGCATAGTTTTCAATTTTAACATATTATTTCAAGTTTTGCAATTAGGCATAGATACTTTATAAAATATTGTAGTGTTGGCCTACTATCAACTATTATCCAATTTTGCCATTAACATGCTCCTATAGAAATGTGTTTGGAAAAACATGAAAAATAAAAGTTTATGTATATAATTAGAAAGGGAAAAGGGGAAAGAGAGAGCCTTGATGACCATGAGGCCCTTACCAACAGGAGTCTAGGGAAAAGTTGACGGCCTGAATGAGATTAGCAGCTGCATGGTTTAGTGTTACATATATCATTTAGGATTAGAAGAACTGGTGAACTCTTACCTTGGCTTAGGTAAAAGTCCTTGACCATGCCTCCATGGATGGTTTTCTAATGCACTATAGGTGGAACTTTACACTCAATAGCATTGTTAAAGGAGTATCATTAATTATGAGTAGAACTCCTTAAGGATGTAACATATGTTGGTGAAAGATCGGATGCATTCTAACTATCCCCTTGTTTCATATATCTCCCTTATCTAATGGAGTCTTAGGGAAGGAACCGAAGGATGGTGTTCCTTCTCCAACACCCTAGAGAGACCTACTCAAGCCTCCACCTTTTTCAAGCTAATGCTGTAGAGTAATAAAAATTATAGGTCCTCTTTCCACCAACTAGTGGTATTGTATTAACTTTGCTCTTAGCTCTTCTTACCATGCCCCTCCTTCTAAACATCTGGGTCCTTTGTCCAATATGTAAAACCTAAGTAGTTCCATAGTTCTAAACCTAGTGCCTACTTCCTCATAAGGGTGTGGGACTCTTCTCCAAGCATCATCAGGTTGGCCAAAAGAAATAGAGAATATGGGAGAACTTTTTATTGAAGGAGAGCTAGAAAACTCTAAGATTTGCTTGCCAACTGAAAATATTCATTTGCAGTGCTATTGGGAGCATCGCTATTGGTGTGGTCCACTTCTATCTAGTGATAGAGGATGTCCACCATCTGAATGCATTGCAAATAGCTAAAGCTCTATAACACCTTCATTTGATGTTTGACTAGGAACTAATTAAGTTAGTTTAATATCTACTTAATCACATTCCCATCCTAAAACTCTCTAATAATGCTTGCTAGCATGGCACTATGTATCACATCTTTTTCACTTTCTTTATTCAATCTTGGTCTTATAGAGATGGGGCCACTCCTTATTATCTATAGTATAATGTTTTATTTTTACAGCATGCCATCCTATACTTGGGACATAATAACTACTGAGAAGCTTGTTTCTAATTTCACACACATTGGTCAAGTCAACTCTAGAACATTAATTGTTAGAGATTTATCTATCTTCAAAGTTACAATCTTCTATGAGAACTTAAATGAGATCTCTCGCTCCATCAATGCGACTCTTGGAGATGCCCCCTACATAATTTTGGTTTCTATTCATAATGTTGAATTTGATTATTCGATCCATTTTGATATTTATTTGAGGCCAGATTTTGAGCCAGATTGGACTCCCTCTGGTTTGCTGTTTCAATAGGAGAATGTTGTAGGGCCTCCAGACAATAAGAAGGATCTTGCCCCTTAAATCCTTCTTCATTGAATTATACCACTAATGAAGACAAGGAGGACATGCCCTAAGATCTGGAAGCAATGGTGAATGAGCCGCATGAAAATGGAAAAAATAAAGACCGGAGGAGTTTATCATCTCCTCCTAATATTCCTGATGCCTGTGCCCTTGTTTCTCCTATCAACTCTCTTATTGTACTTATAAACTATATTTGAATCTCAATTTGATGTTTTATAGTCTCTTCTTTATACCAAGGCATCTATGCATGGATTTCTAGGAAAAAATAATGTTTAATGATTCTCGTTATTGATTTTAGCAAATTGTATAAATTCATGATGAAAATTGATTGTATTCAGGCAAGGTATTATGAAAACCTACTTTCTTCTATTATAAGCTTTTATTGTCTCGTGATGAAAATATGCAATTCGATGATGGTGTAGAGGTGGGGCATAGGAGAGGTTAGGGAAACAAAGGGAGGATATGGTTGCTCTCATCTTGAAAAATAGTAGGTGAAGGAAGTGTTGAGAGGTCATGAGAATAGTGTTTGAAGACAATAGGAGAAGGAAGCAAAGTGAAGAAGCGAGACAAATGCTTGGAGAAAGAAGAAGATGGGAATAGCTTTAGGGAGGACCTAGTGATAGATGGGAATTAAGATGGCATTCGAGATCTAATGGGTAGTGAGGATGAGACCCTTCTTCCCAAGGGCCTCTTAAGTGGCACTAGAGGAAAAGACCATATTGGTGGTGACGAGGATTTCTAATTATTTATAAAAATATATATTTTCTACATCTTTTTCAAAATATTTTCATGTCATTTGTATAAAAACATGTTAACATCAAAATTGGATGTTGATTGATAGTAGGCCAACATTACAATATTTTGTAAAATATGTTTATCCAATTATAAAAATTAAAATGATATGCTAAAATTTAAAAAGATTAGATATAAAATTTTTTTCAGCAATTAAGCTAATCAAAAATAAAAAATAAATAGTTAAAAATTTTATAAAATTTTAGATAAATAGTTTGTATATTTGCATAGAATGAACGTAATTGTGGGTTTGAAAATTATATAATAATGAGAATTTATAATTTTATTATATATTATTTTAAAAATTTTTATTAAAAATAATTTTGTAAAATTATAAGATATATCATGTTGTTATAAGATGGACATAGTTGTCCCATCTTGACTAAAAATAAAATATAATATTTTAATATATAAAATATTATATAATATCGTCATCATATTGTTATATTATATAATATGTTACTATATTATAGAGTAAGAGGATCCAAATCCATTTAGATAAAATAAATAAAATTAAATTATAATTTTTTACATGTATGTCCTTCTAAACATTGAAATTTATATGAAGATCCTCGTAAAATTACTATATATATATATATATATTTCTATAAATTTTCTTTTTATATATCTATCTATAAGGATATTTTAATCATTAAATTTTAAACTATTAATCTTTTAACGATATTGGATGATATTAGTATATGTGCAAAAAAAATAAAAAAATAATATATATAATAAATATTTTATAAAAATATATATGTAAATATTAATTTAAAAAAATATTTATATAAATATAAATATTTAGGGAGATATATATATATAAATAAAATTTAATTTTATAAGATAAGTTTTGCTAACGTGATCATAGTTGAGATTTGACAGGAACATGTAGTTTGGCCCCTCAGCCAGACCATTGCCCTCTGATTTGTCTAAATGCATCAGTTCACCCGACGAAATACCTGATTCACGTTTTCTCTCTGTTTTCTCCCTACCTCTCAACCATAGTGCGAACTAGAAGAGAGAGAGGACTTCTCCGGCTTGGGACGCCAAAAATGTCTCCCCCATCTGTCTGATCTCCATCCCAATTCCCTTCCAAAACCACCGATCGGACGGCCGGCGATGGAGGGCAGCATCATGGACTCTCTGGGCGTGGAGATCATCGGCGTGATGTCCCCCGTCTCCATCTGCATGCTCCTCGTCGTCCTCATCGTCTCTTTCCTCTCTCCCCCTCCGTCCGCCGCCGTTGCGCCTCCCGTCACCGCCGCCACCCTCGTTTACCTGGAGTCCCCCTCCGACTCCCCCGCCCAGAAGCTCGAGGGCGCCCTCCTCAATGCCGCCGTCTTCGTTGCCCTCGTCGCCGCCGTCACCTTCCTCCTCGTCGTCCTCTACTACTACAACTTTACCGGCTTCCTCAAGAACTACATGCGCTTCTCTGCCTTCTTCGTCCTGGCCTCCATGGGCGGTCCCATCCTCCTTTCCCTCCTCCGCCGCCTCGCCCTCCCCGTCGACGCCCCCACCTGCCTCCTCCTCCTCTTCAACTTCGCCGCCGTCGGCGTCCTCGCCGTCTTCTCCCCTGCTGTCCCCATCCTCCTCCGCCAGGCCTACACCGTCTCCCTCGGCGTCATCGTCGCCGCCTGGCTTACCAAGCTCCCCGAGTGGACCACCTGGTCCCTCCTCATCGCCCTCGCCCTCTACGACGCCGTCGCCGTCCTCTCCCCCCGCGGCCCCCTCCGCATCCTCGTGGACCTTGCCTCCTCCCGCGACGACGACCTCCCCGCCCTCGTCTATGAGGCCCGCCCCACCGTCGCCCCCTCCTCCTCCTCCTCCTCTTCCTGTCGCCCATCCCCTCCCGCTTCCGCCACTGCGTCCTTTGGCTCTGTCGAGCTCCAGCCAATCGATCCCCCTCCTGCCGATCACCGCCCAGTTCTCAGCGCCCCGGACTCCAATTCAGATCATGCCGTCATTGAAATTGAGAATCTTGATGAGGAGAGGTCCCCTTTGATGCCATCCACTGGATCATCTACTGGAGGCGATGAGCCGCAGCAGCGGCCGCAGAGTGCTGCCAGGACCGGGATGAGGACTCGTTCTTCTTCCCCTTCTCCGTCTTCTCCTTCATCGGATATTGAGATGTTTGAGACGACGAGGGGCATCAGGCTCGGCCTCGGCGACTTTGTCTTCTACAGTGTTCTTGTGGGCAGGGCGGCGATGTATGATCTGATGACTGTGTATGCTTGTTATCTGGCGATTATTTCAGGGCTTGGATGCACCCTCATCTTGCTGTCGGTTTGCCGGCAGGCACTGCCTGCTCTGCCGATCTCAATCACACTGGGTGTGGCGTTCTACTTCTTGACTCGGTTGCTGATGGAGCCGTTTGTGGTCGGGTCATCGGCCAGCTTGGTGATGTTCTGACTGACTATTTTTTACTGTTGTTTTTCTTCTAATGGTATACAAAAAGTGAAAGATGAATCCTATTGTTTTGCGCAATTGATGTTTCATAGAGTCACAGATTCTAATGCTCTGTGGATGCTGATGTTTTGCGCAATTGATGTTTCTAATGCTCTGTGGCTGCTGATTTCTTTTGTGTGATACCATTTATATATCAGAAATGAGCTGGATATGTGCCCAATATTTCCTCACAGCAGAGAAGTCGGTTGACAAATGACTATGTTAGTGCTGGGGCTTATATTGCTCGAGAAGAAGGGATTTTATGGTGTTTTTTTTTTCCTAACAAAAAGTTTCTTTATATATTACTCTGGCTTTTGAGGGTATTGGTTAGTCCCAAAGCTTGAATTGCTGTACCTTCAACTTATTAACCAGAATATAACTAGCTTGCTATGCTTGTAGCAGGGGTTTTCTGAAATAAAGATGACATGATGATCAAAACAATAAATTGGTGACATGTAAAAAATCCATGTGTATCTGCAAAATAACATATCAACGGAAATTGTGCAAATGGACTGATTATGCATGTTGCATGTCATCACTTCTTAGGATATAAATTTGTCATATGAGGTTAACACATGCCGTCATATGATGATTATAACATTGTTGGTGAGTCATGTCCTTCTTGGCCACATGGGGGTTTTTTTGATTCGACAATGTGGTGGTTTGCAATGCCTCACAAGCAGAAGAAAGGGGTCATCAAGAATCCACTTTTCACCAAAGAAAGTCACTTTGCTAAAGTTTGTCCTTTGTTGTCTAATATTACCATTATCTGTCTCTTTTATTGTTCTAAGAAGAAACTTTTAATATTAAAAGAGTGCAAGTGTGTTCAAGATATGGTTTGCAGAAACTTCTTCTGGCTATCTCACTTTAAAGCTTGCAATTAAGTCATAGCATTAGCATGACTTGAAATTACATAAAACATGATATCTGATAATAGGTTCCACACTTTGTTGTTGCGTCAGATTACCTTATAGCATTAATGTAACATGACATGATATACAAAGCATGTAAATTTCGTTTTAGAGCTTGTTTTGGCTTCCTAATGATGTTTTCACAATTGCTTTATTGTCTAAAAAATCTTGGTGATTGTGTGTCTTTTGGGATCATACATCTTGGCTTTATATCCTTTTCTGTTCTGCCCGTGCTCCTTATCTCGATAATATTGAGTTTGGGGTTATATGTCTTGGCTTAGTTGCTGATGAAGCATTGACCAACTTGGTGATGATCTGACTCTTTTACTGTTATGAATTTGCGATGGTATGGGAATGAAAGGTAAAATCAGTTGCGGTTGTTTTGTGATATTGATATTGCATAGCATGACATGGCTCCATTCTCTTATGCTTTTTTTTTTTTTTATTCCTTTTCTTTTTGTTGGTTATATCTATCTTTATTTCATGAGAAAAGTGCTAAAAGAACTCTAAATAAGTATACTCCAATATATAAGAGACCGGTAATACTGGGTTATCATTGATTGAGGAGAAGGTAATAAGTGGTGTTTTGTTTTCTATTTTTTTTTTAAAATTTTTTTATTTCCATAGACATTAGTTTCAGACTTGTTTACATGCTATGTCCAGTGATGGCATTTTTTAGGTGTCATTGTTCAATTAGTAGGGCTTTTTAAGTTATAAAACAATATAAAACTGAAACAATACTTTTATCATAGGAAATTTCTGAATTAATCGTGTGCTAATGGAATAAATGCACAGAAAGTCCATAGCATTTGAAGCATAGCACTTGCCTGAAGGTTTCAGCATTCAAAACACATGAACATCAATGTTATAAACAGTAAACTTACCCCACTAATTTGGAATGGAGGCAATCATAGAATTAATTTTAGGTTCTGGAAGTTGCAATTTCATGAGGAATTATGTTATGTGCATCATTTTCTTGTCTGATGTCTCTGGATGTGCAATTTATGCATTTAGTTGGTAATGACACTCTCATGCTGAAGAGGTAACATTTGTGGGAAGCAATGCATTCAGAGAAAATGCAATATTATTTGATCATAATCATGACTGTACATGTCAAGGAATATCTGTTCTCATTGATGTTCATGGAGAACAAAAATATAATGTTTGAAGAACAAACTTTCATAATTTCCCTTTGTGTCACTTGTATTTATGAAGACAATAGCTGTCTTGAAAATCTGGAGAGAAGGTCCATAACAGCATGTTGACATCCAACAATGATGCGAGAAGATCCTGTACTGAAGAGAAGCTCAGTTTTGTGGTGAAAATGTGTGCAAACACCAATAATTCTTTGTCATGCTCAATCCATTTTTTTTCTATCATTGCATACCTTTTGTTTTTAATCTGATGACATTGAAATATGTGAACATGTTAGACTGTTCCCCTTTTTAGGAGATTGATGTGGTTCATACTTTTGAAACCTTGTCGTTTGTTGTTCATTACCGTTAATGTGAAGCTGCAATGTATTTTTGCTAAGGCTTGGTGTTTGCATATCCTATCCCCATCTTTGAACTTTAGATCTGATGTGTTCTAAAGTTTGTTTATTTCTGCACTCCTTTGCTAGAAAATCATTAGAACTTAGTGACCTGAGATGATCTGAGACTAGCAAACACATGAAGGTTCACCAGATTTTTGGCGAAATTTTAGGATTAAAGTTGTGGAATAAAGATGATTATAAGATTGTTGGATCTTCTTAATAGCTCATGGAAAGTTATATGCTCATCTTCTTCACGAAGGTTGGCCTTCTCAGTACCGGTACCATCATATTACAGTATCAGTATGCTCAGTATGGGGGCTTGTTCGGCATGCCGACTATTGGTATGCCTTGTATATAACGTATTAGTTTAGTACCGATAGGGTACAGTATGGTTGGTATGTGTTGGTATTGACCGATACGACAAACCTGAGTCTTCGCCTATGATAGGGATCAAATTTCAATTTTTGGGTTACTACATCTTCACCAACAGGTCTCATCATGGGGACAAATCTAACTTGGTTTCGTTTTCTCCCCGCACCCTGCCCCAAACCCCTTTGCCTTATCACTTTGAATTGATTAGGAGCTTAACCTTCTTCTATATGAAATGTTCTTTGCTCGGTCATGGCAGAAATTGTCAGATTTGGGATTTTGCCCCTTAGTTTGTGTTTTAAATTTCTGGAAAATCATCGCTTTTTGTTCTTGTTGCATTCTCTTAATCATATATTTTGTTAGAGTTTCTCATCATCTTTTTAGCAGTTAATGCATTGTGCTATGTGCTCAACAGGCTTGAGCTAGTGCTAATTGTTTTGGCTTTGTCACATTGCCTGCGCTTTCTTTTTGGGTCCCGTATGCTTTCCTTTTCTTTCATCTCTTTTTTTCCACCTTGGTGCCCCCCCTCCCTTTCTTTAGGTTTTAGGGCATGGGGTTATTTTGAAATGAAATATGTAAATAATTTTGAAGACCTTTTCTAACATAATTTCTCTACTTGCTCAGTTTTCAATGCTTTCCTCCTGCTATTCATGGTATGATACTCTTTTTAATCCATCTTTTTTTATGAGAGTCTACAGGATTGGTTCTGTTGTGGGCTGAAGAGCAGACTAGATGCTTAATGATTTCAGTAAGGAGCATAATAGGATCATGAGATCTTGGCTTTGGTCCCAAAGATGACTTTGTTCTTAGAGATCTTGTAGGCCAAGGTGACAGCTCATCCCATGATTAACCTTGTATGGTGATCGTCTTCTACCAAACATTCAATTTATGAGGACAATTACTGTACCAATGGCTGGCTGGTATGGTATGTAGCTAATACTGTTGGGTACATTGTGATTTTGGGCTGATATGCTCAAGTTTTGAATCTCTGTCTTCCATAGATGTTTATAATAGGTCTCTAAATACAGCATCCCTGGTGCCTTAAGACTTTTGTGTCATTGTTATTTGGTCATATATCATCTCAAGTATGCCTCTTGTGCATGCCAAGAAGTTTACTTGGCTAGTACGTACAGGTTGTTGGCTATTCTTGGTATATGTACATGGAACCTCCATATATCTTTGTGCTTTGTATTCTTGTTATCCATAAATGATTGCTTGTGACATTTTGATCCTATCTAGGTTCTCTTAATGATAGTTTGACCTAAAGGCATATAAATTTTCAGCGCAGGTAGGGAGAGGAAGCTTCTTCTTATATTTACCCATGTTGTGCATATGAGTAGTTTGTTTATTATCACATCATCCACAGCTCTTTCATGTAGTCATCTTTGATTTATTATCTTCATGGTACCATGATGCTAGCGGTCTTTATACCTACCTTGCTACTAATTTAATACAAGGATTCAAGTCCCGATGAGACATCCCACGGAAATTCAAAGATTCAAGTCTCGGTGAGACATCCCATGGGAAACCACGATGGGGTATCATCCCATGTGTTGGGACAAGCCTGTTCCGCTATTGTCCCAACATCCTGATCGGCACATCTTGCACTTCTATAGTTGAGGTCTTTACTAACATAGCTGCACTTACCTTTTGGGGTTTATCACCTAGCTTCACTTAAAATGAGGCTTAGATATGTGGGAAGATGGTCATGAATTGAATGATCTCAAACAAAGCATCCAACTAAGTTGAACCATGTCAACTTGCAGGCAATTCTTCAGCTATGTAAATAAATCTTGCAATGCCATTGTGTGATTTTTCTCGAAAAATTGCACTGACTTCAGGATGCATGCAAGTCATGTAGAGAACTAATTACTTTATTTTCTTTTAACCTTCTACATGTTGAGTCAAGTGAGAAAATAAGTTAAAATTTCCTTTTCATCTGTTGCTTCATCTTCACTACTTAATGCTGGATAGAGAATACTTAAAATTCCCATTTTCATTTGTTGCTTCGCCTTCTCTACTTGGTGCTAAATAGAAAATACTTGCAATTTTCAGAAATCTTTTAGCTTCTATTGATGGAGGGGGGGAGCGGTCTCTTTCTTTCTTTTTTTCTCTTCCTCCGGAACTGTTCAAGCCATCCTAGCTTTTTCTCTCTGTAAATCAAGAGAGGATCTATGCATACCTTAAATCGTCCATATTAAAGCTTTCATGAAACCATGCAAGCATTAGCTGGAAATGCTTATCTACAAATAACTCCACTTTTTTGTTGGATTACACCATCTGAGTGGTAGAAACTTGAATCTTTTGGTTGGACAAGACCATAAATTTGCCTTTCAAGATTAGATGACTGAATGCCAGAGTTCATTTGTGTCAAGAATATCTATGCATTCTTGTCCTGTACCATGCATCAAATTGTGTATTATGGTCTTTTGATTGAAGAAATCAAATGCCTTACGCCACATAGGCCTTGGTAGCCTAAAAGTTCAATGTAGAGCACCTCATTTGTTGTAGACTCTAACTGCTTCCTTTTGCCTATTATGTCCATCATTTCCTTTATCTACCTTATATAATAAGCTTTAAAAAATTATTTTGTTTACTGCTTTGTTATTTTTTAAAACCATCTATTTTTCTTTTTCCATTCCTCCTGTAAAAAGTATCATATGACTTTGGATTCTTAAATATAGAGTGGACACTTCATAACCTTGGGACAGTAACTCGAAGATGGTTTTTTGTATATAAAGAGTTGGGATAAAGTTTGGTGGTTATGGTTATGATCATGGTACTACTTTTTTATTGTAAATGTATCGTAGACACATCCATGTCTAAAATTATATCAAAAGCCGAAATCACTACTTCCTGCTTGTGCATCTGAATCTGCTTTTGCAATAAATCATGGTTCATTCAAGTTAGTAAGGTCTGAAAATTGCCCCAGGTGGTCAGCTAGGGTAATCATTAGCTCTTCAACCTAAGGCTCTAGTGATGATTCATTGTCTTATGTTGGGTTCTGGCCACGCAGCGGAAAGTGATTTTTAAAAATTTTAAAATCAAATAAGTTAATAGCTTTATTAAATAAAACTATCGAACCGGAATTCAAACCCTAGAATCACCTTGCCGATATTGATAAAACAAAAACAAGCATGCAAAAGAGATAGAATTTTATATTTTCATCAAAATGAAAAAGTGGCACGTTGGTGTTCTCCACAAGACCCCAAGATAGAAGTCCTCCAATGGTGATCCACACGAAAGTTAGTCAAGATCCTTCCTAACTGGTGCGCTACTGCAGCCTCGTCCCCTGAAGAACACTGTCGGCTTCGAACTTGTGGTACGATCGCGTCAAAATCCAGTTGCTTTCGATCTCGCCACCAGAATGACACCAAGAAGATACTCTTCAGATGTCTCACAACTTAGGATTTGATTTTTGGCTCCAACACATGGAAAAATCAAACTCTAGGGCACACAAGCAACACGTGCTAAAAATTTCACCATCCTTGCAACTTTTGCCACTCAATTTTTTTTTGCTTTTTTTTCAGATTTTTTTCTATGATTTTCACATCCCTCCTCTCTGGTTTCAGCCCAAAATCACAGCAGGTAGCCATGTGGGACATCCCAAATATATAGGGGATCAAAGGACGTCATATGAGATGAAGGGGCGCCAACCTTTGGCGCTCCAACTTCTCACGCGGTGAATAAATTCACTGTGGAATTTTTGGCGTATCAGATGCTTGCAGCAGAAGGACTCTTCCTTCTTTGCGTGCCATAAAAATTCTACATTAAATTGACGTTAAATCATAGGATATCTGTTTGAGAAATAAAAGCAATGCGTATTAGTTAAGAGCCTTCTTTAAGAAGGACTCTCCATTTCACACGTCGAATTGAGGTGGGCGGCATTTATTTTTTGCCATGGCTTCTGGTGGGCGCAGAGGAGTCCTCCACTTGAAACTATTTTAAGTTGGATAAGGATCCAATCTAAATTGATCCAATCCCATTAAGTCAAAGGCAACTGGTCTAGGTTAGCTCAAACACTTTGATCTAAATCAATTTAGGAACTTGGGTTCATACAATGTGCTAGCATATCTAATTAACCTATAGAATTTATATCAAACTCTAATTAGATCAGACCAAGGTCAAATCCCAAAGTGTGTGACCCATTGGGTTCCGAATCTAGCCAGCAGTGGATCAAGACTTTCGACGTAATCCTAATTCGATGAGATTAGGTCACTCAAAGAGTCCCAATTAATTTAGACTCTTTCAAATTGATTTCAGAATTAAACTCTTTTAATTCTGACAAATCCACAAGTCAAGATTGACGTCTAGCAACGTGTCATGACTATTCGAAAGATTTAAAAAATATCTTTTAGTAGCAAGTTACCGTATAATTCAATTCTTCAGTTAAACAACATTCCAGATGAGCTGTGGGCATGAAAATATGTCAAATCCAATCACTTATCATTATGTATGTCGATCTAAAGGCGATGATTCAGTTGATGATACATTAAAAATTTTTTTCTAATTATCATCCTGCTTTAACCAAAGACTTCCTAATCATCGACCTATGAGATCACATAGGATGTTCGCTCCCCTTATTAGGAGTGACTGATCCCTTATTGATTACTCACAACCTCCATGCATACTTTACCATATCCAGAATACCCCACACAAGGATCAAAAAACTAAGTTAGGTAGTAAACCAAAATATGGATCCATGTACACAAAGTACTATGTTGACCTCAGATTTAAGGATCTCTTACATAACTCTCACTAGAGAATCATCAGTTGACGTGTAAATAAGACTCCATCTGATAGTCTCTCGTAGGTCAATTCAATGAACTCATTCTCTAATGAATACCCATATCTTTGTATTAGTATCACCATACAAGTGATTGTGAGATCAACCATCCTCATTTCTGAGCATACATAGGACATGTCAGTCTTACCGGTATCATTGATCTCCGACTCAATGTATCAACGACTAAAAATATTTTAGGTTACAGCTATCAAGGATTTAGGTTTCACTGGCATGATCTCATCACGGCCCTAAAAATCATTGTCCGGACCTATGGGTTTCATTATAATCTTAAGAACAATAAGATGCAGCATATAATGAATAAAAAATATCTTATTTTATTAATAATATAAATGTCAATTACACGAGTTTGGAAGATAAATTATAAAAACATCCTATTGCATCTCATATGCGATTAGCTTGTAGGATATTATTCTTTCAATCTCCCACTTGTACTAAAGTCAATCGCCCCTATACTTGATACCCATACTATTAAGGTGGCGGTTAAACTGCTGTATTAACAAGGTTTTAGTGAACGGGTCTGCTATATTGTTTTTGGTGTCAACTCGCTCCACGATCACGTCTTTCGATTATTTTTCGAACGAGGTGGAACTGTCTTAGGATGTACTTGAATTTATGATGAGATCTTGATTTTTTGGTTTGAGCAACTGCCCTAGTATTATCACAACAAAGGGGCACTGGTTGTTCAATCTCTGGAACCACATCCAATTCTGTGATGAATTTCTTCATCCAGACGGCCTCCTTAGCAGCCTCACTTGCAGCAATATACTCAGTCTCAGTGATCAAGTCAGCAACCGTTGGCTATTTGGAATTTTTTCAACTTACTGCACTACTATACAAAGTGAACACATATCCAGGTATAGATTTGCTATCATCCGGATCAGATTGAAAACTAGAATCAGTATAACCTTCTAGTTTTAAATTAGATCCACCATATATCAGAAAAACATCTCTAGTCTTTCTCAAGTACTTGGATATGTTTTTCACAGCTTTTCAATGATCCTTCCCGGGATTAGCCTGAAATTTGCTTACAATACTCAAGGCACAAGTCACATCAGGTCTGGTACAAACATAGCATACATAATCGATCCTACAGCGAAGCATAAGGAATAGAACTCATTCTATTTCTCTCTTCAGGTATCTTAGGAGACATCTTCTTAGAGAGTTGTATGCCATGACCTATGGGCAAGTAACCTTTTTTACTTTCCTCCATGTTGAACCTCTTCAACACCAGATCAATGTACCTAGACTGGGACAAGCCTAGCATCCTTTTCGATTTATCCCTATAGATCTTTATACCTAGTATATAGGATGCCTCAATTCTTTTATGAAAAATTTTTGTGATATGGGTCTTGACTGATTGCAATATCGGGATATCATTCTCAATGAGCAGTATATTGTCCACATACAAGACTAAGAAGACAATAGCACTTTCACTATTTTTTTTGTACACACAAGGTTCATCCGTATTTTTGATGAAGCCAGATGATTTGACTGTCTCATCAAAATGGATATTTCAACTCCTCGATGCTTGCTTTAATCCATAAATGGATCTATTCAGCTTGCATACCTGATTTGCTTTCCCACTTGAGACAAATTCCTCTGATTGAGTCATATAGATTTCTTCCTTAAGGTTTTCATTGAGGAAGGCAGTCTTGACACCCATCTGTCAGATCTCATAGTCATGATATGCTGCAATAGCAAGTATTATCCGAATAGACTTGAACATGGCTACCGGCGAAAAAGTTTCTTCATAATCAACACCTTATTTTTGTCTAAAATCTTTTGCCACCAGCCTGGCCTTATAGGTCTCTATCTGGTCATCTGCTCCAATTTTCTTTTTGAAGATCCATTTGCAGCCTATTGGGGTCACGCCTTCAGGCACATCAACCAAAGTCCATACTTGATTGGCATAAATGGAGTCCATTTCAGATTTCATAGTATTGAGCCACTTGTCAGAGTCACTACTCATGACAGCTTCCGAATAGATCGTGGGATCATTCTCAATGATGTGAAATGTATTGTCATTCTCAATGACAAATTCATACCTGAGTGGTACTTATGCACTCTACTTGACCTTCGGAGAGGTGTGTAGTGGCTGTGCCTCAATAATGGGCATATTTAGTTGAGAATCATTTTGTGAATCCTGGATAGATTGTAGGTTTTGAACTTTTTCAAGTTCAATAGACCTCCCACTGTCTCCTTCTTGGATAAACTCTTTCTCCAAGAAAACGGCATGCCTACCAATAAACACCTTTTGTTGAGTAGGGTTATAGAAGTAGTATCCTATACTCTCCTTGAGATAACCTACAAACCTGTATTTTTTTGATCTAGCATCCAGCTTATGTCCATCAACATTTTTCACATAAGTGGGGCAATCACAAATCTTAAGATGCTTAAGATTTGGTCTTTTTCCTTTCCATATTTCATATAGTGCTAGAAACAGAAGGCACTTTATTTAAAATATATGCTGCGGCTTCGAGAGCAATCCCTAGAAAAATATCGGAAGATCCGTAAAATACATCATGGACTGTATCATATCAAATAAGGTGCGATTTCTTCTTTCTGCAATTTTATTTAATTGTGGAGTATAAGGAGGTGTCCATTGAGAAAGCATTCCATTTTGTTTTAAATGATCGAGAAACTCATTAGACAAGTATTCTTCTCCTCGATCAGATCGAAGAGCTTTAATACTTTTACCAGTTTGTTTCTCAACCATTCTTTGATACTCTTTAAATTTGTCAAAGGCTTCGGATTTATATTTCATTAAATACATATATCCAAACTTAGACCTATCATCAGTAAATGTGATGAAGTAAGAGTGTCCACCTCTGGTTTGAGTCGACATTAGACCATGTACATCAATATGTACAAGGTCCAAAATGTCACTTGCCCTTTTTCTATGTCCAGTAAATGGAGTCTTGATCATTTTTTTCATGAGGCAAGATTCACAAGTTCCATATGATTCATAATCATAAGGATCAAAAAAATTATTTTTGAATAACTTGTTAATTTTCGACTCATTTATATGGCCAAGTCGGCAGTGTCAGAGGTATGTGACATTCACATCCTCTCTCTTTCTTTTCTTTATATTATCAATATGAAGTAAATTATCATTAAATGAAAGCAGCAAAAAACCATTATCAACATAAGCACTCCCATAATATTTATTAGAAAAATATAAAGAACAACCATTATTCTTAGCTTTTATTTCAAAATCTTGTTCCAATAACAATGGTACAGAAATAATATTTCTAACAATATTAGAGATATAATAATAGGTCTTCAATTCCAAAATTTTGTCCGAAGGCAACTTCAAAACCTTGATTCCTATGACTTCGGTCTGAATGGACTCTCCACTAGCGTCGAACAGCTCGAAGTCTCCTTTATTCAGATTCTTAATTTTTTGCAGACCCTGTAACGATTTGCAAAAATGTGAACCACAGATGGTATCCAATATCCAAGAATCTGACATTGAAGTATTTAATGATAAATTAGTTTGTATCATATACAAATCTTTAGCAACGTTTGCCGGTTTTACGGTTGCAAGGTAATCCTTGTAATTTCTCTTCCAGTGGCCCTCGCCACAATGATAACAAGTATCTTTGGCGGAGACCTTCACCTTCTTCTTAGAGATGCCAGCCTTAGGGTTTATCTTTTTCTTGAAATCTTCTTTTGTCTTCTTCTTGTCGATCTTATCAACAAGAAGTACTGGAGCCTTTTCATCCTTGAAATGGCTCTCTGCTGTTTTCAGCATGTTCAGCAGTTCTGGCAGGCTGATGTTTAGTTTGTTCAGTGATAATTTATAACAAATTAAGAAAAGGAGTCAGGGAGAGACTGCAGGATCAAATCCTGGCTCAGTTCATCATCCATGATAAAGTCCAGCTGTCCCAGGTGAGTGATTAAATCGATCATGTTTAGGACATGCGTTTGCACGGAAGTGCCTTCAGTCAAACGGGCACGGAATAACTGCTTTGATATCTCATATCGAGCAGTTCGATTTTGTTCCCATATAACTCCTTAAGATTAAGGAGTATAGAAAGAACATCCATGTCCTCATGCTGCCTTTGAAGCTTGTTGCTCGTGGAGACAAGCATGATGCATTTGATAGTCATACTGTCATCTTTCCATATCTTATATGTGGTCCTTTTTTCCTTGGAAGCATCTTCCTCAAGAGAATCTGATGCAGATGAATCCAGAATATAGGAGACTTTCTCCTGAGTGAGAATAATTTTCAGGTTCCTTAATCAGTCGACATAGTTAGGTTCAGTCAACTTGTTTGCATCTAGTATGCCTCTAAGTGATAGTGAGGATGTCATGTGTGTAGTTAATTTACAATAGCAAGAACATAATATAAGCGGATAACTCATAATGACATTCATAACTAGACTAGGATTTTTATCTAATAGTGTCTTCCACTATTTTATCGAACTTCATAGCCCTCATTTATGAAAGTCGAGAAACATATTAATGTTTCTTAGTGGGGTTGAGATCCCTATTCCTCACAAACACCTTATGGATAGCACAACAAATATTCATGAGTTCAAGAGTAGGTAATTTTTTATCAATTGTACCTCTACAATTCTCAACATTCTCTCTGATCTCTAGAACACATATAGCTTTGTGGATAGCACAACAAACTATAGTGTTCCAGTTAAGTTGACCCTTCAATCTCATATGGTCATACTTAAACAATGTTGTCCTTGTGGATAGCACAACAAAGCAACACTATTCAAAATATGCTATAAGCATCAAAATGCACTTGGTCAACATCACATCAATTTCTATAGTAAGTCTTATGGATAGCACAACAAGCTCATTAAGATCTTGACATATTCTATTGATCAAGTTTGAAGGAATGCTCTTGTAATGTCTACATCACTATTCAATCTAAGATTGAAATTCAATAAGACTAAATTGGTCAGGTCAGTAGATGAGAGGCTCCCTGTAGCTTTTCTTAGACACCAACAGAGTTGGTCAGGCCAGCATACGGATCTAATTAGAAAATCACCTTTCACATTTTTCTCGACACCAGTTGATCTTAAAGAATTCGACTTTTGATTAACAATGAATCCCGATATTACTATTTAATATAATTTTAAGAGGGACTTTGAACTGGTCTCGGCACATCCTAACTATGATTACATAAAATGTACATACAAATTATGCAAATTGGCATGTAATCACAAAACATAATAGCAATCATATAATCATGCCAAAAACAAACAAGGGTGCAATTTGAAGTCATAACATATGATAAGCATATTCAAATAATATAACAAATCCTAATCTTATTAGGCATGCATAACATTCTTAACCATACATCAATTTAAGCATCATGCTATCATGATAATAAAAATTTCAAATTATCATAGATTCACAATTCTAATAATTGAAATTTAACATCATGGTAGAAATAAAGTCAAAAATATTTTTTTGAGTTTAAAAATTGATGCTAAAAATAATACAACATTTTTGGCAGGATATGTGATCAATAACAATTCTATGCAACAATTTTATACTTGTTTAATCAAATCAGGTAAGGGTGGCTCTGATACCACTGTTGGGTTCCGGCCACGCAGCGGAAAGTGATTTTTAAAAATTTTAAAATCAAACAAGTTAAATAGCTTTATCAAATAAAATTATTGAGTCGGAATCCAAATCCTAAAATCACCTTGCCGATATCGATAAAACAAAAATAAGCATGCAAAAGAGATAGAATTTTATACTTTCACGAAAATGAAAAAGATGCACGTTGGTATTCTCCACAAAACCCCAAGGTGGAAGTCCTCCAACGGTGATCTACACGGAAGTTAGCCAAGATCCTTCCTAACTGGTGTGCTGCTGCAACCTAGTCCCCTGAAGAACACTGCCAGCTTCGAACTTATGGTACGATCGTGCCAACACTCAATTGCTTTCGATCTCGCCACCAGAATGACACAAAGAAGATACTCTTTAGATGTCTCATAATCTAGGATTTGATTTTTGGCTCTAACACATGAAAAAACCAAACCTTAGGGCACACAAGCAACACTTGCTAAAAATCTCACCATCCTTCTTGCAATTTTTGCCACTCAATTTTTTCTTATTTTTTTCTCAATTTTTTTTTAGATTTTTTCCTATGATTTTCATGTCCCTCTTCTCTAGTTTCAGTCCAAAATCACAGCAGGTAGCCATGCGGGATGTCCCAAATATATAGGGGACCAAAGGACGTCATATGAGATGAAGGGGCGCCAATCTTTGGCGCTCCAACTTCTCACCCGGTGAATAAATTCATCGTGTGGAATTTTTGATGCATCAGATGCTTGCAGCAGAAGGACTCTTCCTCCTCTATGTGCCATAAAAATTTCACATTAAATTGACGTTAAATCATAGGATATCTGTTTGAAAAATAAAAGCAACGCGTATTAGTTAAGAGCCTTCTTTAAGAAGGACTCTCCATTTCACACGCCAAATTGAGGTGGGCGGCATTTATTTTTTGCCGTGGCTTCTAGTGGGCACAGAGGAGTCATTCTCCACTTGAAACTATTTTAAGTTGGATAAGGATCCAATCTAAATTGACCCAATCCCATTAGGTCTAAATTAGCTCAAACACTTTGATCTAAACTAATTTAGGAATTTGGGTTAATACAATGTGCTAGCATATCTAATTAACCCATAGAATTTACATTAATCTCTAAATAGATCAGATCAAGGCCAAATCCCAAAGTGTGTGACCCATTGGGTTTCAAATCTAGCCAGCAGTGGATCAAGACTTTCGACGTAATTCTAATCTGATGAGATTAGGTCACCCGAAGAGTCCCAATCAACTTGGACTCTTCCAAATTGATTCTAGAATTAAACTCTTTTAATTCTGACGAATCCACAAGTCAAGATTGACGTCTAGCAACGTATCATGACTATCTGAAAGATTTGAAATTTTGATGAAAAATTATCAAAATACCCTTTAGTGGCAAGTTACCGTGTAAAATTCTTCAGTCAAACAATATTCCAGATGAGCTGTGGGCATGAAAATATGTCAAATCCAATCATTTATCATTATATATCTCGATCTGAAGGCGATGATTCAGTTGATGATATATTAGAAATCTTTTTTTAATTATGATCCTGCTTTGGCCAAAGACTTTCGAATCATCGACCTATGAGATCACATAGGATGTTCGCTCCTCTTATTAGGAGTGACTGATCCCTTATTGATCACTCACAATCTCCATGCACACTTTATCATATCCAGAACACCCCACACAAGGATCAAAGAATCAAGTTAGATAGTGAACTAAAATATGGATCCATATACACAAGATACCATAGTGACCTCAGGTCTAAGGATCACTTACACAACTCCCACTAGAGAATCATCAGTTGACATGTAAATAAGACTCCATCTGATATTCTCTCATAGATCAATTCAGTGAACTCATTCTCTAATGAGTACCCATATCCTTGTATTAGTATCACCACACAAGTGGTTGTGAGATCAACCACCCTCATTTCTGAGTATACATAGGATATGCCAGTTTTACCGGTATCATTGATCTCCGACTCAATGTACCAATGACGAGAAATGTTTTAGATTAGGGCTATTAAGGATTTAGGTCTCACTGGCGTGATTTTATCACGGCCCTAAAAACCATTGTCTGGACCTATGGGGTTCATTATAATCTTAAGAACAATAAGATACAGCATATAATGAATCAAAAATATTTTATTTTATTAATAATATAAATGTCAATTACATGAGT
The DNA here is from genome assembly GCF_000442705.2 of Elaeis guineensis. NCBI lineage: Eukaryota > Viridiplantae > Streptophyta > Magnoliopsida > Arecales > Arecaceae > Elaeis > Elaeis guineensis. The sequence continues at coordinate 35,895,539 of NC_026006.2, read as the reverse complement.
CTGGAAGATAAATTACAAAATAACTCTATCGCATTCCATATGCGATTGACTTGTAGGGCATTATTCTTTCACCTTAGACCTGATGTCTTGTGTAGAATTACAATATGTGATCCTAGCATTCATGTATTTATCAAATTTTGACTTGATGGGGCCTTGACCCACTTTTGATTGGTGTTTAAGGGGTATAAACAAGCTGAACATGTGCATACTGGGTTCAGCTCAAACTCGGCTTGAAATGCATTATGCTCAACTTGAGGTTGGCCCGAACTTGAATCAAGCCGGGACAACCTTGCTCGAACATGGCACACCAAACACCAGGCCAGCTTGAGCTCAGCTTGATCGGGTTCGTTAAAGGGGGGAAGAAAAGAACAAGGGATGGTGGGGCTGTTGGGGCAGTTGATTGCATTAAACAGTGTAGTACAGCGCTGGTTGTTGTTGATGCATTGGGCAGTGATGTGAACACCACAAGAAATCTGGACAGTGATGTGCTGGGCAACAATAAGATCAATGGCTGGACATAAAGAGATGACCGAGGTGCTGAGATGAGGGATTGCCGATTTAGAGAGAGAGAGAGAGAGAGAGATCGGGATCTTGAGATACTTGAGAAGAGAGCGCTAGGGCCAACCATAGGCTTGCTTCCCTCACTTCTCATTTGAACCATGGGTGTCAGCTGTTAGGTCTTTGATCTAATGGCTGAAGCATCTCAGGTTCTAAATAGTATATAGGTATTTTATGCTGTTTGAGAGTGTAGAGGCAGCCAGGTAAAAAATGATCAGATTTTTGATAAACAAGTCTTCAATGGAATCCAACGGCATAAGATGATATTACATTATAAGTTCACTGGTCCAAATTATAAAACCATATTTGTATAACATTATCATAGGTAAATATATAATATCGATAATTGTACGTATGCCTAGTCAGATCAAGATGAAATTGAGCATGGTAGATCTAGTTTGTATTTGGCTTAGTTACTTTTTGAGCTCAAAATTCCAGCTTGGTTTCAGCTCGTTTGCATCTGAATTATGAGCTGCACATGAGCTGATCACAAACAGCTTGTCCATTTGACAGCCCTATTGTTGTCCATATGAATATGGGTGCATACGGTTGAGCAAACGAAGAAGAAAATTAAGGCAATGAGTATTTTGTGAAATAAGTTTGTTGGCTTCGTTTCCTAACAAAAGTAGTATATTACCTATTTCTAAACTTCAAAAGCGGGAAAGACTAAATACCAGACTAAACAAGGGCTAATAAATCATCATTTGTGAAGCTTTAAAGGGGATGAAGTGCTGTGTGTGTCTGTATATGTATGTTTAGGTTATGTGAAGCTTTATAAGACAATGAAGTATAGACTTACAGTTCAACCTAGAGTGCTACACCCTCTGTCGTGTCTCAACAACTTCCTAATGCAGTCTGGCATTCTTTTTTCCTACTTTATAATATAAACTTGGATTAGTTTTGTATCATTTATTGTTTTGCCATCTTTCAAAACATATATCATGCTTTTTTCCACATGCCAGCTATGGACTAGTTGTAAGTTAGAGGATACCAACTGCAAGGTGGGTGCTATTTTCACAAACAATTGTGATATGGCTTGATAGCTGTAGTCATGCTTATGGTAATACTTCTAACAATATATTGTTCTTAGGTTTTTCCATCGAAATTTGTGTTGGAACATCATCTCTCTGCATTTTTGTCAGAACTCAGGGTTCATTCAAGCTACTAAGATGTAAAATGTCTTTCATGGTCAGACACAGGCTGAAATTGGTGAACCATCTGTCAAAATCCAAGGTTCTACTGATTATATATTACATTAGAGATGATAGGTAGAGATGCGGGTTCTGGTTCTATGAATTCAGGTCTGTTAATTTTGATCTGATTGGACCATGGGCACACATTTATTTTGTTGCTAGTATGCCTCTGGGCACCCATTTGATCTGAATAAGCATTGGGTTTGCCATTAAATTCATTCTTCAGGATCGGATAAACAAGTCAGATACCATCAGTTATATTGGTTGTGGCTCCACAAATAAAAGATGTACAGTGTATGAGAATCATGAATTGGATGATTCAATATTTTCATGTTTAGTTTGTTGAACTTTTCATGTTGAGTAGTATTTGTCTGTCTCTCAGTCTCAGGCAACATTAACCATGTCTCTATCAACTCTCATTCTGCAATCTTGTTTCTTGATTCAATTGCCAATGGCCTTCATAGAGGACTATAAATTGTATCTTGCTCCCTTATATGGTTTTTGTTTGACATGATTACTCTTTCTCTGATATTTTAATGTTGTAGTTTCATGTGCATTTATTGAAAGGTCTTAGTTTCCCTTTTTAAGATAATAATTAGTTGAATAAACTTGGTTTGGAAAAAAGGGCTTTTTTTCTTCTTATTTCAGTATCCTCGTTACTGGGTAATTTCTGCATGACATAATATTTGATAATTCATAAGTTGTTCTAGTCATGACCGATAAATGTAAGGAATATGAACATATGAATTATTGCTGAAATGGCTGTACTGAAAATCTAATATCATGTATTTTTTTCCCCTCGTTTGGTAGGAATTTGTTATCATGGTTAAACAGTGGAGTATGTTGAACATGGAAATCTTGCACTCCTGTTTGCATTTTCTATGGAAAGAAAATCTTATACTCCTGTTCTTTTGGCAGGAATTTGTTTTCTATGCTTAATTAATGAACAGAGTTGCTGCAGAATATGAGTTTCATTTTGTATGTCAATTATGATGAATGGCTTCAAACTGTTCGTGGGCATGTAATTGATAATCTTGATATCAATTGCATGATTATATTTTCATGACAGATCTTGGCAAGATTTCTACTTTGACATTACTAGTTGTGTCATCAAGATATGAAACATTAGGGAAAGGATTTTAACTGTTTTGGCATCTTGAAAGTAAATGATAAGCGATCAGCAATGTGATGCCATGCCAACTTCTTGTAGCAACTAATGCATGTTGCAGCATGACTGGTTTGCTGACAATCTGCATAACATGTAACATGCTAGGGAGACAAGTCTATTCAATCAACCCACTGATAATTAATATCTTCTATTGAGGAAGGAACTTGGCAAAAGAAAGGTAGACAGTATTTGCAATCTTTTTTCAAAAGGTTTGGACAGTGAGGCACAGGAGGTTTTACTTAGGCAGTCCTAATCAGGCACAATCAAGAATTTTCAATTATGATCCTTTCTTTGTAATTCATCTTGCACTGTACCAAAGAGACATCTTGCATATTTTTCACCCTTCATCTTTTCTATCCATGTCTGTATTATGAAAGTTTGAGACGGGTGCATTGGGATTAGGATTTCATTGCGAAGTGGCTTTATTCTTGTACTCGATCCTTTGGATGACAGTGAAATCTCTTCTCCATCCTCCCCTGTGGATATAGGCTTGTGGCTGGTCCATGTAAATTTGTGCGAGCTATATTTTTCCTCTCTTTATCTTCTCAAATCTTTTTGTTCTTTTTTGGTTTCATTGAGATCCATCACAAAGTCATAGGATGTTCAATCGGATCCTGAAATGTTCCACAACCCATTTACTCTGTTGCCACTATGCCTCTGGCCGCCCATATGATTTGTTTGAATATTTGGTTTTCCCTTAAACTTATTCTTCATGAACAGATAAAATCAGTTAGATGCCATTACGTGTATTGGTTGTCATCTTTGTCCAGCTCCACAAATGAAAGATATGCTTTATGAATGAAAATTATGAATGAATTGTTAAGCATGCCTAGAATTTCTTGATCCACCCCACTCCATGATTCTGTTTTAGAAATTTAGAGAAGTGTTGGCAACAAGCGTGTGAGGTAGTGGCACTATCGATGTCCCTTGCTGGTTGCGTCCCAGCCATACGGGAGCACACATAACAGCTGCCCAGGTCATAGATCCTATGAGCATGAGCCACAACTGTGAGGGGTGCATGTGCCAGCTGCACAGGTTGTGGGTCCCATGTGCACATGTCTCAAGATCCGAGCTAATTTTTTGATGTGTGTCTGTTTTTGTTTAGTTAGGAAAAGTTAAGAGACTGGGATGTACCAGGATTAGGGTTTATTGAGAGGTGGCTTTATTCTTGTACTCTATGCTTTTGATGATTGTGATCTCCATCCTCACCCATGGACGTAGGCTTGTAGCTGGTCCATGTAACTTTATATGTGGTGTTTTTCTTTTGTCTTGTCGAGTCTTTTTGTTCTTCTTCGGTTTCATCGATATCCATTACAATATGAATATGAGTCAATATCATGTTTTCTTTTGATCTTTTCCTTAGCTGAGTAACGTTTGACTGTTATCCGCAAGGCAAGACTAGCCATATGCCTATGAAGTCTTGTTTTGGGGTTCTGTTTCTTGATTCAGTTGCTACTGCTCTTTAAAGAGGACTCCCGGTTATATTGTTTTCTGAAATGTTTTTGTATGACATGATTATTCTCACTTACTTGGTATTTTATGTTGTAGTTAAACATGCAGTGTTTGCAGCTGTGAATTCACGCTCAGTTTTTTAAGTTAATTGGACAACCTGGTTTGGAAACAGTGGGCTAGTTTTTCATCTTATTTGAATATCCTATTACTGGGCAATTGCTGCATAACATAATATTTAAGAATTGATCAGAATCCTAGTTCACAGATGTGCCCATGGAATTAAGGCACAAGAACCTGGGAATTCTATCTGAAATGGCTCTCCTGAAAATTTGTTGTCATGGTTGTTTTCTTTCTTCCTTGGGCAGAAATTTGCTATCATGGTTAAACAGGATTGTCATCCAAGTATTGAAATCTTATCTTTCCATTGTTTGTCATGCTTATTGAAAAACAGATTGAATGTTTACTGAGGAAAAAAAAAAAAAGAGAACTGCAACAGAATGTGATTTTCCTTTTGCAAATCAATTATGAAGTCTGGCTTCAAATGTGTTTATGGGCATGTAATTGATGATGTTTACCTCACTTACATGGTGATAGTTTCATGACAGTTATTAGCAACCATTGACTGTGTCAAGATACTAATGATCAAGGAAAAATGTAACAATTTGGACATCTTAAGAAGTAATGGTGAGCGATCAGCAATCTGACTGCCATGCCTTCTAGCAGCAACTAATTTATGTGGCAGCATGACTGGTTGACGAATCTGCACAAGATGTAAGATTCTGTGTGAAGGAAGACAAGCCCGTTTAATCAATCTATCGGTCAAACACTTTTTTTTTAATAAAAGACAGGAAATAAAGGAGGAGATAGTAAGTATTGCACTCTTTTTTTTTTTTTCTTTTTGCCTTGTTTTTTTATTTATCTTTTTTTTCCTCTCCTTTCGTGTAGAAAAGCACTCTTTATTTCAAAAGGTTTAGAAGGGGCTGTCTAGATCAAGCTCGATGAAGAATTTAAAGTTTTGTTACTTTTATATAATTCATCTTGCTCCGTACAAAAGGATCATCTTGCATTTTTTCACCCTCTTATCTTTCTATCCATGTCGGTATAAATCACATTTAGTTCTGGACATCAATCTTTCTATCCATGTCGGTATAAATCACATTTAGTTCTGGACATCAAAAGTGCCTCTGAACAGAATAACATTACCAAACATGAACTCATTTTCAAACAGCAGTTTCCTACGTCGGTAACTCGCACCACCATTTGGCACCTTACTATGGCAATCTAATTTAATGCCTAATTTTTAGCTACCATTCGATCAAGAGCCATATGCCAGGAGGATTGGTGTGCCTCTCTAGCATATGTTTGGCAAAAAAAAAAAAAAAAGAGGAAGTTTGGGAATCTAGTGGCCTGAATTGCTCCAGGATTTCTTTTGATATACAAGATGGGGGGCTCCTCCAGCTTTCGGCCCTGGGCGTGGCATGCAGGGATGTTCTATGACCCTGTACCTGAGTTAGGGTAAGTGGCTTTTGTATTCCACCTTCATGGCATAATTATCACAAAAAAGATTTAAGGCTAAAATTCCCCCCCTGCATGGTTTGCAAATATTTTTCTACATGTCAAATTGCTGCAATATTAATCTTGCATTTTTCATATTGCTGTAATTTGGTCTACCCTTCCTATTTACATCAAAGCTTGCCAAAGGTGCCTACGTAGCAGCTGGTGTGGAGGAAGTTGGCTGATGTGGATATTTTTTTAAGAAAAAATGAATCTGATATGGACCCAATGTTCAGGTGCCAAAATAAACACTTGGCTAAGAAATAGAAAAATATTTAAAAATTTAAAAATAAGAGCTATCTCTGAGAATAGAAGCTAAGCTTGTGACGGCTTGTGCCCCTCTTTGGGCAGCCTTCGGCTTTACAAATGGTGGCTCCCTCAACAACACCACCACCACTTCCTCTCCGTTACCATTGCAACCTCTACGGTGGCAATTGGTTCCTCAACGTTGTTGGAGAACTGGATGGCTAAGATTGAAACAATCACATCATAATTGAGAGTGCGATCTATTGGCCCCACCATTATCTATGTAAATTGGTATTACAAAACTCAACACCCTTCAGGTAGCATTTGGTGATTCAAATAGGATCACTATGATAATCTGCATTCTATGGTAATCTGATCATCAGTGATCTAAGATCACGATATTTGATAGACCATGATCTAGTGATTAAAGATCCTCGAATATTCATGAATAATATGTTTCGTAATTCTATAAAAATCCAACATTATTGATTATATAATACCAAAATTATCCATAATATATTTCATAAAAATATATTTATTAATCATTGTTGGGTATAAAATACCCCAACAGCCGAAGTTCGTGCCAGGAGTGACCCTCCGGGGATTCTGCCAACTTTCGATCTTCGGCGACATCTTTCCGAACCTCTCTGGCGGTCGAGCCTCCGCAACATTTTCGAGTTCTGCCGATGGATAAACCCCCACCAGCGTCGACCAGATTCTTCACGACAGACGGACTCCTATGGGAGCCGGGCTTCATCCTCGACTTTGGCTACAGGAAGACTTCGTCCGGATTCCTATGGGAGTCGGGCTTCGTCCCCGACTTCGACTACAGGAAGACTTCGTCTGGACTCCTACGGGAGCCGGGCTTCGTCCCCGACTTCGGCTACGGGAAGACTTCGTCCGGACTCCTACGGGAGTCAGGCTTCGTCCCCGACTTCGACTACAGGAAGACTTCGTTCGGGCTCCTACAGGAGCCGGGCTTCGTCCCCGACTTCGACTACAGGAAGACTTCGTCCGGGCTCCTACGGGAGCCGGGCTTCGTCCCCGACTTCGACTACAGGAAGACTTCGCCCAGACTCCTACGGGAGCCGGGCTTCATCCCCGACTTCAACTACAGGAAGACTTCGTCCGGACTCCTACGGGAGCCAGACTTCATCCCCGACTTCGACTACTGGAAGACTTCGTCCGGACTCCTACGGGAGCCGGGCTTCGTCCCCAACTTCGACTACAGGAAGACTTCGTCTGGACTCCTACGGGAGCCGGATTTCGTCCCCAACTCCGGCTGCAGGAAGCCTTCGTCCGGACTCCTGCGGAAACCGAACTTCATCTACAGAAAGCCTCTGACTGGGCTCCTATAGCAAATAGCCCTCGCCTATAGTACTAACGCCCAAGGCACCCAACGGTAAACGGCCCGCCAGCAACATCCGAGCTCCTTTCAGAGGGATAGCCGCCTCTCTCCGTCAGGCGCATCAATCGAGCTTCGGCCGATAGGCCTGGACTCCCTGGCTGGCCGCAGTAACGGCCACGACTCTGCTCCACTTCCTGCAATATATTCCGCGCGGCTCCATCACTCCCTGGCTAGCTGCAATAATGGCCATGATTCTGCTCCACCTCCTGCGATGGATTCTGCACGGCTCCACCACTCCCTGACGAGTCACGACAACGGACGCCGCTCCACTCTTCGCAACTGACTCCATGTGGCGAGCCATGGTGACAGCCACAACTCCCCCCATTACTCTTCATAATAAACTCTTCCTGGCCTCGAGCGGCCCACTACTAGGCGGTTACACACGTCGCTATCAATCCGTTGCTCCCTCTGCCTATAAAAAGGGGACCCCAGATACGTTATTCTCTAAGTTCTAATTTTCTATCCAAAAACTCTGCTAAAATTTTCGTTCGAGCACTCCATTCTTGTTGAGGCAGAGAACTGACTTGAGCGTCGGAGGGTCTTGCCAGAGCAACCCCAACTCCGGTTTAGGCTTCTTTTGCAGGTCCCGGCGGCGACCGCGACTCCCTCGACTCCAGCTTCTCCAATGCAGGCAGATTTTTGCACCAACAGGATTGGCGCTAGAGGAAGGGCGTGTCTTCGCAGTACCCTTGTTCTTAAAGGAGCGCTCAACGGGACCACCTCCGGTCATCTTTTCCGATGTCCTCTCCTCCTTCCCCCACTAGATCTTCGCCCGATGCCTTTCCGCGAGGCATCCATATGGCGACCCACGGCCTCTGCGGCCAGATCTCAGGCTCCGACCTCGCCTCCAGTTTTTCAGGCTCCTCCTCCGGCAACGGCCGTCGGCATGGAGCAGTCAGATAATCGACCTCCGACGGATTTCGCCAACACCATCTCGGAGGAATCCCGACGGGGAGCGGCCGGCGTATTGGTCGGACCTCCCAAGCGACAAAAGATCGAGGAATCCATAACTTTCACTGAAGAAGATGCTCGGGGAGTTTAATTTCCTCATAACGATGCAGTTGTGGTTTCCTTGAATATAGCTGATTACGATGTCCGCCGCATTCTAGTTGACAATGAAAGTTTGGCCGATATTTTGTTCTACGATGCCTTCTCAAGAATGTCCATCCTTGACGGCTGTTTGGGGCCGATTAGCTCCCCTCTGGTAGGATTTATCGGTGATGCTGTCCCGATGGAGGGAGTAATAACTTTGACTGTAGCTGCGGGTCGATATCCAAAACAATCCAGAGCTTTGGTGAATTTTCTGGTGGTAAAGGCACTGTCGGCCTACAACGCAATCCTCGGCCGACCTGGCCTCAACGCTCTCCGAGCCATCGTGTCAACCTACCATTTGAAATTGAAGTTCCCTATCAACCAGGGGGTTGGAGAAGTCAGGGGAGACTAAGCCCTGGCCAGACACTGCTACAACATAGCCTTGCAAAGAAGTGACCAATCCGACCTCTGTCCAGTTGATGGGCTGGACGCCCGTGACGACCTCACTGAGGAGAGGGGTGGCCCAATCGAAGATCTGGTTTCGATCCCTTTGAACGACGGGAATGCAGAGCATGTGGTGAAGATCGGCTCCAACCTGGGGGAAGAGGTGTGGGCGCATCTCGTCGATTTTCTATGAAAGAATGTGGATGTTTTCGCTTGGGTCCCAGCCGACATGTCGGGGATTGACACGAAAGTCATGGAGCACCGTCTGGCCGTCGATCCAAAGCATCGACCGACGAAAGAAAAAATCCAAGGTCATACATCGGAGAGGCAGAAAGCGATAGCCGAGGAAGTGGACAAACTCTTGAAAGCCAGGTTCATTAGGGAAGTCAATTATCCTGACTGAATTTCCAACATTGTCCTAGTCAAAAAGACAAACGGTAAGTGGAGGATGTGTATAGACTTCAAAAAGCTGAATAAAGCCTACCCAAAGGACAGCTACCCTCTGTCCAGAATTGATCAATTGGTGGACACGACCTCGGGCCATGAGCTTCTCACCTTCATGGACGCATTCTCCGGCTATAACCAAATCACGATGGCGTCGGAAGACGAAGAAAAGACTGCTTTCATTACTAATCGTGGCCTTTACTGTTATAGGGTCATGTCTTTTGGCCTCAAAAATGTAGGTGCGACCTATCAGCGGCTGGTGAACAAAATCTTCAAAGAGCAGATCGACCGCAACATGGAGGTCTACGTGGACGACATGCTCGTGAAAAGTAAATCTTCCATGAACCACGTCGCCGACCTCGAGGAGACCTTCGACACCCTCTGAAAATATAAGATGAAGCTGAACCCGACAAATGTACTTTCGGAGTGACCTCGGGGAAGTTCCTGGGCTTCGTGGTGTCAGGGCGCGGGATTGAAGCCAATCCAGAGAAAATTCACGCCATCCAGAAAATGGCCGCCCCGAAGTCGATAAAAGAGGTTCAATGCCTTACAGGGAGGGTAGCAGCCCTGAATCGCTTCATCGCGAGGTTGGCCGAACGGTGCTTACCCTTCTTCCAAACCTTCAAGCGGTCGAAGAACTTCTGTTGAACCCCTGAGTGCCAACAAGCATTCGAAGAGCTAAAAAGCTACCTCGGCTCGCCTCCGTTGTTGGCGAAGCCCGAACCTGGAGAGGAGCTATTTTTGTACCTAGCGGTCTCCCCTATGGCTCTCGCAGCAGTCCTTGTTAAGGAAGAGGCGAAAATTCAATGGCCGATCTACTACGTCAATCGCGCGTTGAGAGACGTCGAAACCAGGTATACTAAATTAGAGAAACTAACTTACGCCCTGTTGATTGCAGCCCGGAGGCTCCGACTCTACTTTCAAGGGCACACCGTAACGTTACTCACCGACCAGCCGATCAAGGTGATTCTGCACCGGGCAGATGCCTCTGGGAGGATGGCAAAATGGGCGATCGAGCTCACCGAATTCGACATCAACTATCGACCCAGACCGACGGTAAAAGCCCAGATTTGGCAGATTTTATAGTAGAGTTCACTATCTCGGAGGAGGCCGAACCGGAACAGGGTAAAATGGATGACCCCGAGCCCCGACAGAACTCCCCTGAAGAAGAGGCCGACCTCCTTGGTTGCTTTTGGGTCCTCTACGTGGACGGGTCTTCCAACATGTCGGGCGCAGGTGCGGGCCTGATCTTGATCAGTCCAGAGGGGATCGTCGCGGAGTACGCTCTGCGTTTCGAGTTCCCCGCAACAAACAATAGAGCTGAATATGAAGCTCTGATCGTAGGGTTGAGGATCGCCAAAGAATTGGGAGTAGATTGGCTCCAAGTTCACAGCGACTTCCAATTGGTAGTGGGACAAGTCAACGGAAACTACGAAGCACGGGAGGACAGCATGGCTAAGTATCTTGAAAAGGTAAAGGAGCTCGTCTCTGCCTTTAGTAGCTTCCACATCAGGCAGATTCCAAGAATGAAAAATATCAGGACCGATCTTCTCTCCAAGCTGGCTACGCTGGCTCCGACTGAATTGCCCAAGGGTGTTCTCTTTGAAGTTATGAAGTGCCCAAGTATGGAAGAATCGCGGCCCGTTATGAAAATTGATCACGAGCCCAGTTGGATCGACCCACTGATGGCATATTTCAGGGACGGAGTTCTCCCTCATGATGCAAAAGAAGCTCGAAAGCTCAGAAATCAAGCCTCCCGATACATCCTTTATGAGGACAAGTTGTACAAGAGATCATACTCTTTGCCCCTTCTAAAATGCCTCCGGCCTTCGGAAGCTGAATGCGCCTTGTGGGAGGTGCATGAAGGAATCTGCGGAAGCCATCTGGGGGCTAGATCTTTATCCCACAAGTTGCTCCACCAAGGATATTACTGGCCGACAATGCATCATGACTCGATTGAATACGTCAGAAAGTGTGACCGATGTCAGAGATATGCCAACATCCAGAGATAGCCCGCCACCGAGCTTACACCCTTGAGTGCCCCATGGCCTTTTGCGCAATGGGGGATGGATATCCTTGGACCCTTTCCCATGGCGTCAGGGCAGAGGAAGTTCCTTCTGGTAGCGATTGACTACTTCACCAAGTGGGTCGAAGCCGAACCACTGGCGAAAATCACAAAAGCTAAAGTGCAAGATTTCATCTGAAAGTTAATCGTTTGCAGGTTCGGCCTGCCATGAACCCTAATCACTGATAATGGGCGGCAGTTTACAGGAGCAAGATTCGTCGAATTCTGTGAAGATATAAACATCTCCCACAACTTCACATCAGTAGCCCATCCTCAGGCGAACGGCGAAGCTGAAGTGACCAACAGAACCCTGCTGCAAGGGATCAAGACAAGGCTCGAAAAGGTGAAGGAAACTTGGGCAGACGAACTTTATCATGTGCTGTGGGCGTACCGAACTACCCAAAGACTGCCCACGGGGGAGACCCCCTTCGCTCTAGCCTTCGAAACGGAGGCTGTTATCCCAATTCAGCTTAAACTCCCGTCGGCACGAGTCGTAGCATTCAACGAACATCATAATTCGCAAGGTCTTAAAGCCAACCTCGACTTACTGGAAGAAAAGCGGGAGGTAGCTCAAGTTCGGATGGCAGCCTACAGACAGAAAGTTGCCCGCTATTACAATTCCCGGGTCAAGAATAAAGTCTTTAGAGCAGGAGATCTAGTGCTTCGACGAGCCGCTGTCTCGCAACCTCAGGATCGAGGGAAGCTCGCCCCAAATTGGGTAGGCCCATACGAAGTCAAAGAAGTAGTCCGGCCTAGAACTTATTACCTCAGGGAGCTCGGAGGATCAGACCTCCCGCGACCATGGAGCTCGAAAAACTTACGAATGTATTACCGATAACTTTATTTTAAATAAAAGTTTCATATCTACATGTCTCCTCTCTTGGCACGAGCCTATATCGACAGGACAGTCAAAACAAACTGTGTCGGGAGCAGGAGGAGAACTTCGTCTCAACAAAATTGAAGGCCCGGTTCTCCTTAGACCGGATGGGGGGAGAGGCAAAACAGCGTCCATATGTGCCCCCACAGTCCTGTTAAGGACAGAAGGAGGACTTCGCCCTAACTTGAGCAAAGTCAAAGGCCCGATTCTCCTTAGACTGGATGGGGAGAGAGGCCAAACAGCGCCCATATGTGCCCCCACAGTCCTGTTAGGGACAGGAGGAGGACCTCGCCCTAACTTGAGCAAAGTCGAAGGCCCGGTTCTCCTTAGACCGGATGGGGGGAGAGGCCAAACAGCGCCCATATGTGCCCCCACAGCCCTGTTAGGGACAGGAGAAGAACCTCGCCCTAACTTGAGCAAGGTCGAAGGCCCGGTCACACTTAGACCGGATGGGGAGAGAGGCCCCGCAACGCCCATATATGCCCCCATAGCCCCATTAGCGACAAGAGGAGGACCTCATCCTAACCTGAGCTAAAATCGTACGTCAGAAATAGGGGAAGAACCCCGTCCTGACACCAATTAAGGTCTGGTCATTCAAGATCGGATGGGAAAAAAAGGATCTTCCCAGCGGCCCCTTCGCGCTCCCGCAACCCCACCAAGAGTAGAGGAAAAACCCCCACTCGAAAAAGAAAAAGGAGAAAGGGGAGGGGAGTTAAAAAGGAAAGCGACGGACTGCGTTAGCGACGAATGAAAAACAAACGGCATCAAAGATGCAGGAAACCTCGTCCCAGCAAGGATTGGGGTTCTTATCAAAAACCCTGGCCTTCAAGAAAGCCCTCAATGCAAGTCCGAGATAAGATAACTTCCTCAGGGTGACGAGAAGCTCAGACCTCCGAGCTCGAACTCTGAAAGAGGGCATCAAACCTGAGTGGCCCCGGGCAAATCTGCGGCCATGGATGAAAGGATGGGTCAATGCGACGGCAATCGGGTACCTCCGAACGGTATCGATTTCAAGCAAGGCAAAAATCGAAAGAAGCTCGGCAAGCGACAATTCAACACATGAGTAAAAGAGGTAGCGGAAGATTTCCTTCTCATGTTATTTATTAAATATGCATTACAGAGCCATTAAGGCTGAAGAAGAAGGATGACTGGAAAAGCGAGCTGACGCGACAACGATCAGCGACCTCCGAACGACGTCGAAAAAAAAAAAGAAGAAGAAGAAAAAAAAAAGAGAGAAAAAGAAAAAGAAGGGAATACAACAATAACAATGGTAAATGAAAGAAGTTCGGCAGGCAGCAATTCGACGCAAAGTGCAGACGAAGTAACAAAATCTCCTTCTCATTCTTGATTAACAAAGGTGTACGTTACAAGGCCCTGGGGGCCGAGAAAAAAAAAATATTACTACAAGACTCAAAAGGAACACTTTGGAGATCACTTCGAGCTCCCAACTTCTCCTTCCGATTCCATCCTTCTCGGCAGTATTTTCCAGTGCGTGTGATAAATCCCTCAGCTCTCGCCCCCCGCCTCATTCTGCTCTATCGTCGAAACCCTAGCCCTAGGGGGAAAAGGGGGGATAGAATTTAAGGGGCAGCGACGGCAATGGCAGCGGCGACGACGACCTGCATCAAGAAGAACCGGAGGCACCCGGGAGGCCGCGATGGCGCCGGAGGCATGCACCACCACCGTATGCTCCACGACAACCACCATCCTAGGTACTTCGGCAAAGTCGGCATGCGCTACTTCCACCGTCCCCGCAACAAGTTCTACTGCCCCGCCGTCAGCGTCGACCGCTTCTGGTCCCTCGGCCCCGACGACATCAAGAATCCCGCCACAGCTTGTGACGACAACTCTGCCCCCTTGACCGGTGTCACCCCATTCAACTACTCTGAAATTCTCAGGTGGAACGCACTCACCGGTTGTCCCCATTATTAAATCCCTGTTGTTGAAGGAATTCTCCCTCGAGCCCCCTTTGAGGCGATGGGAACCCTCAGTGACAGTTCGACAGTCGGAGAATTTGCAGGCTGCTGTTTTTTCCCTCATACTCCTCTCAGTCCGTGGCATCCTCTCGAGGTTGGCCTCCGGGGCAGAAGCCCCGACGGAAGAACCCCCCGAAGGGGCTCGGAAGACTGAAGGCAGCGGGGAACCGGTGGAGATGGCAAAAACTGGTGCGAAGAGTGCTTGGAGTCAAGAAGGGCGCCGATGGGGGGGCTAAACTCTCAGGCGGAAGAAGGGCGCCAACTCTCAGGCAAAGTGAAGCCTCAGGAGAGAAGGAGGGGGCTTAAATAAGCGACGGGGCCTGGCGCAGTTATGGTGGCGGATATCCCTAAGTCCACCAGTGTCCGCCACATGTCCCACTCATCGCGGTGTAGGGCTAACTGCTGGCGGGACCATTATGGTGTGGCGCTTGGGACTACGCTCCGGTAGAAATTCTGAAAGGACCCTTCGGATCGCCTCGGTTGGAAAAAAGCTCCGGCACGCGTGCATTAAATACCAAAATATCTGAGGGCGATCGTGCACAGGATTCAAGGGGACAACTTCGGCTGTGAAGTTTCTTCGTACTTCCTCCATTCGAAACTCGAACTTGAAAGTAGGGAGACTGGTGTTGGGTACAAAATACCCCAACAGTCGAAGTTCGCGTCAGGAGTGACCCTCCGGGGATTCTGCCAACTTCTGACCTTCGGCGACATCTTTCCGAACCTCTCTGGCGGTCGAGCCTCCGCAGCATTCTCGAGTTCTGCCGATGGATAAACCCCCACCAGCGTCGACCAGATTCTTCATGACAGACGGACTCCTACGGGAGCCGGGCTTCGTCCCCGACTTCAGCTACAGGAAGACTTTCTTCCGGACTCCTACGGGAGCCGGGCTTCATCCCCGACTTCGACTACAGGAAGAATTCGTCCGGACTCCTACGGGAGCTGGGCTTCGTCCCCGACTTCGGCTACAGGAAGACTTCGTCCGGACTCCTACGGGAGCTGGGCTTCATCCCCGACTTCAACTACAGGAAGACTTCGTCCGGACTCCTACGGGAGCCGGACTTCGTCCCCGACTTCGACTACAGGAAGACTTCGTCCGGACTCCTACGGGAGCCGGGCTTCGTCCCCGACTTCGATTACAGGAAGACTTCGTCCGGGCTCCTACGGGAGTTGGGCTTCGTTCCTGACTTCGACTACAGGAAGACTTCGCCCGGACTCCTACGGGAGCCGGGCTTCGTCCCTGACTTCAACTACAGGAAGACTTCGCCCGGACTCCTACGGGAGCCGGACTTCGTCTCCGACTTCGACTACTGGAAGACTTCGTCCGGACTCCTACGGGAGCCGGACTTCATCCCCGACTTCGACTACAGGAAGACTTCGTCCGGACTCCTACGGGAGCCGGGCTTCGTCCTTGACTCCGGCTCAGGAAGCCTTTGTCCGGACTCCTGCGAAAATCAAACTTCGTCTACAGAAAGCCTCTGACTGGGCTCCTACAGCAAATAGCCCTCACCTATAGTACTAACGCCCAAGGCACCCAACGGTAAACGGTCCGCCAGCAATATCCGAGCTCCTTTCAGAGGGACAGCTGCCTCTCTCCGCCAGGCACGTCAACCGAGCTTCGGCCGACAGGCCTGGGCTCCCTGGCTGGCCGCAGTAACGGTCACGACTCTGCTCCACTTCCTACAATAGATTTCGTGCGGCTCCATCACTCCCTAGCTGGCCGCAATAATGGCCACGATTCTGCTCCACCTCCTGCGACGGATTCTACGTGGCTCCACCACTCCCTGACGAGTCGCGACAACGAACGCCGCTCCACTCTCTGCAACTGACTCCACGTGGCGAGCCATGGTGACAGCCATGACTCCCCCCATTACTCTTCATAATAAACTCTTCCTGACCCCTAGCGGCCCACTACTAGGCGGTTACAAACGTCGCTATCAATCCGTTGCTCCCTCTGCCTATAAAAAGGGGACCCCAGATACGTTATTCTCTAAGCTCTAATGTTCTATCCAAAAATTTTGCTAAAATTTTCGTTCGAGCACTCCATTCTTGTTGAGACAGAGAACTGACTTGAGCATCGGAGAGTCTAGTCGGAGCAACCCCAACTCCGGTTTAGGCTTCTTTTGCAGGTCCCGACGGCGACCGCGGCTCCCTCGACTCCAGCTTCTCCGATGCAGACGGATTTTTGCACCAACAATCATATATAATATATTATAAATAAAATATTACTATATTTATTAATATATTAATAATTAATAGATTCTATAAAAATATATTTATTAGTCCTATAAATTATTAATCCTATAAAAATATATTAATTGTTATTATAGAATTAATATTTTTATTTATACTTATAATATATTATTTATTAATATTAATATTTACTTTAATTAAAAAAATAAGGTAAATAGAAATAATATTTTAAATATTTTTATTATGTAAATATAAAGTATAATAAAATATTTTTATTCTAATTGAAAATTATTATTGAATTATAATATGACAATAATATGATAGATGATATATTATAATATAATATATATTATAAATATAATATATAATATCAAATATAATATAATATTATATATTACAATATTGATATAATATATTAATGATATATTGATACACCAATTTTTTTGTTCGACAAAGGAGTATTTTTATTCTTATATTTCATTCTAAGATCATTATCTTGAGGTGATCTTGGATTTTCGATCTCGAGGAAAGATATCCCGTTAATAAGTTGGAGAGTGATTTGAGAAGTGGGGGTGATTTAAAATTACTATTATGATCACTATGGCGCAACCAAATTTAGTGATTTTATCACTTTCATTTGCATAATTTTTGATCTTGAGTGGATCACCTCATAACAAATATCCCATTGAGAATTTATTTAGTTTATCCCCACCTAAGTTAAAGCTATTGTCTTGTGCGTTGTCCGTTCGGCGTGTGGAAGCCAACCAAGATGCCGGGGTTGCTAGCCTCGTGTAGAAAAGGGGTTGCAGTGGTGGCGGTTGCTATTGAAGTGGCGTGGGTGGTGCATGCCGTCACCATCAAAGTAGAGGGTCAAAGCATGCTATCTCTACTGAAAAGATAACAAGCTCGTGGAGGATGTGATGGTGTTTGGGCTCACTGCATCTGTAGGTACCAAGGCTGATGTTACAAGGGATGCGGTTGTAAATGGCAACCAATGGGGGCTTGGTTGATAGGACATGTTACTGGCCCAAAAGGAGGGGGATTTCTCTCAACAAGATTTGCAGACAACAACATCATAGCTGAGAGTGCAGAGATCATAATTGAATTGGAGCAAAAATCCTCACTCAATCGTGTCAAAAATGGTGGAATTAGAGATGGGGAAAGGCTGGAGATGGGAGAACTTATTGTCGCTGAATTGCCGGAGGAGTCACCGTAATGTGCCTGCTTTTGATGGATATTTTGACATATAGACAAAACTAAAAAGATATCTGGTTCGCAATCAGAATCAGAATCAAAATAAAAATTAGAATTGATATTGAAACGACCAAATTTTTCAAAGCATTTAGTTCGTGATCGAAATAGAAATTGAAATAAAAATTTGAATCCTTCGAAAGAAATTGAGTTTTAGATGATCATTTCTATTCCACTTCAAAATCAGAATTGGAATAAGACTTTCAATCAATAATTAGAATGGGAGACACATATTCTCATTTCGATTCCAGATCTCAACTCTGTCCTATCAAATGCCCTTTAAGTCCATGTCAACCAACTTTCTTTATGCCAGCTGCCACACGGGCACATCCATCAAGCCCTAATTTGAATTGGGAGATGGGTAAGCCACATTACTGCAGTGTGAAAAATACAAGATTGGTACTGCAGCAATTTGCAGAGAAGTATTTGTAATTTTATACAAAATGTAGGAAGATTTTTTTTTTTAATCCAAAATTTAAAATAAAAGAATTCTTTAGGGATAAGGAGTCTTGCTGATAATTAAAATCTTGGTGGCAACTGTGCTTCTAATATGTCAGCACTCTGGTAGTCAATCAAATTTCTGATTTAATAAAAGCTTGGGTCCCTCTCGATGTGTGGCAAACCAGTATCCTGATTCTCCTGAGATAAACTATTCTCACAACAGATAAGAATGTTAATTAATCTGCTGCTAGATGGCATAGCACCTATTGGTTGGTGCCTTGGTGGTCTTAGCAATTTCCCAGGACAACAGCTAACGCCATAAGCTGAGGTCACCCTACGAAACGTTAAAAAAAAAATGTTTGATTTCAGTTGATGCTGGAAAATATGAAGGGAACCGAACAAGCTCCTAGATACCCTACGAAGGAAAAAGGGTTTGCCTCAAAAACACTTGGATTTTTAATTACAGGCCCCTTTGGTATTGCTTTTGTTTTCTATTTCTGTTTTCAAATCCATAAAACAACATCAATCTCATACAGATGCTATCTTCGACATCTCTCTATATGGTATTTTACTAATTTGTGGAGAAATAAACATAGAAACAACAACAATACCAAATAGGTACCAAAAAAAATCAAATCCATAGAGAAGATTCTTAAAGGATAAGAGTTTGGATACCATATGTTGCTGAAATCAATTAAACAGTCATAAATTGTATATAGCTGGCATGACAAGAATTTTTAAGAAATGTTATATGAAATGGAAGAAAAAATGAATTGATTTTCCTAGTTGAGATCAGGCATATTTCACAAACTTTTTGGCCCATTATGCAACCTATCCACAGAACATGAAGGACCTCAGATGGCTAGATCACTCACTTTCATAGTCATCTTCATCACCAAAGGAGAAGACAGAAGCATCAGCAGCAATTGCCTTGATTACACTTGCACTAGTTGAATCCAAACTGTGGGCTTCCAACATCGAGGAACTCCTATCACTGTTTCCTTCATTTCTCACTCTAGCATCAGGGGTTTGATTAACCCCTTCATTTTTCAATGAAACTTGTTTGATGCCCTTTGCTATGTCTGTTGTTTCTTTAACTGAAGCCTTGCTTTTGGACCCTCCAAAAATAGCAGGTCCTCTGCCATCACTGCCTGTTTGGGCATGCCTGCTGGAAGAAGACCCAGTGTCTTCTGCATCACTGTCTGAGAAGATATCATCCTTGTCATGACTCCCCAAGTCCTCATTTGCTTTAGGAGATGGTTTGCTGCTTTCTCTTGAGGCACTCTCAGTTACCAAGCTCCCACCAGCCCTACTGACATCTGTGCTTGGAGGCTTCTGAGGTAGAGAACCATCATAGTCTATCATCACAATATCGACTTGGAATCCTGGAGAAGGTAGTTTCCTCTGGAAGGTAAAGTTGATTTTTTATAATTATAACAGGAAGAAATGTAAAAGCTGAAAAGGAAGATTTTTAAATACGAACAAATAAACAGAAGATAATTAGAAGCTTTAGATGTAACTTAATTGATGGACATATACTTTTCTAACATAACATGTAAGGTTCTTAATAGAAGCATATAGTATTTAAATTACCATAAATAAGAGTGAAGGTGAAAGAGAAAATGAAATTCCTGCAATTTTCCCTCATGGAGAATATGATGAACAAACAAGATTCTTTTCTTTAGGTTTCACATGTGAGTACAAAATGCTTGGTATTATATCTTACTTTAATAGCCTACAAGCACTGATCATCATTGCTTCCTAGCACAAGATCTGACCTATCATTCTTTCTAACCCAAGGAATGACACATTACCTTGTCAAAGTCATCAAATTCAGTAGTGCTCAAGCTTATCCTGTTTTCTATCATTGTTGTATTCAACCAACTGCAAGGAAGAAATATGACTTGCTTCAGCCAATGTTAGGTTTGTTAAAATACTAAAGAGTGAAGAATAACTAATTGTGCTCAGTGTCAAGGTATATATGACAGCAATTAAGAAGATTTAAGGTAATTATAACTTATAAGCACATCAATAATGACAAATAAGAGGAAATAAATTGTTTGAATGGTATTACGAGTTCTATAATTTGACAGTCAAATAAGCTATGAGTCAATTATGCCATTTATTAAGCTCAAATGGCACTTTGCAATTATTTGCTTCCTCTTTTATCACTGAATCACCAAAGAGGTCTTGTATTTTTCTTCCTAGAATTACTTTACCAACAACAAATATTCGACTGTCATCTAGCACAATATGGATCTAGGATAACCAGAAATTTTACTTAACCCTAGAGATAAAAGGGGTGTTAGTACAATAGTTATACACTGTAAAACAATCTTTTCTTAATAAGGGGGTTTATTCCAGTATAATTTGGTTTTTAGCATTTTAAACAATTTCAGATTGCATGGTAATATATGTAGAGGAGTTCGTAATCATCCTTAGACATGATTGAGTCAAATAACATGTCAGAATCTCTAAGATGACTACTCAATTAGAGTAGGTAATGTGTTCTCTTCTCTGTGATGCGACATTGTAGCTATTAGATTTTCCCCTTTTTTTAAAAAAATGAGTTTTGCAACATCCAGTAACTCTCTTAATGGAGGTAGTAAACATATCAAATACAGAAGCCTTACCCCATAAATCTGGGATCTTCCTCTAATTTAAAGTGCTTAAGAGCCATAGTATAAAATACCAAACAATTCATGGTAGCAATGGTCGAATTTGTTTGATTCACTACATGGTGATAACAAAAAGTAAAGTCCTCACCAATAGAAATCACCTTGGCGATCATGAAAATGGATTTTGAAGTCACCAGCTAACTCTGTTAGACCAGGTTCTCCTGGCAAACCAAAAAGCAGAATTCCCTTCTTTTTGGAACTGAACCAGAAATCTTCTGGCTGGAATTAATTTTGACATTAGACAATAAATAGCATATGGCTCAATGCAATCTAATGAACTGCAGAATACATAAAAGCATTTTGACTTTTAAAATAAAAGACAGTATTTACTCAAAAAACAAAAAAGCTTGTCCTAGAAGACCCAGAAAGGCTTAGTTGTTCTGCTCCACATGACATGCTTTTATAGTGTCTAAAGAACATAAAAAAGTTATCTGAAATGGTCGACAATGCATTAGACACATGAATTAAGGGCTTGCAGGTGCTGGCCCAATGTATACCTGGATGAATCTATAATGTTCATCAACATGCAAGCCCTTTACATTTTCCATGAAATATGCAAGTAAAATCCTAGTGATCTACTACCATATGCTTCAAAGAGTGAGTGATGTAAATGTGGAGAGCATGGACCAGTCTATTGGTTGGCATGGCTGATACAGCTCAGTATGTATCATGACCCTGCCTTACCAGTTTGTTGCCACGTTAGTCCTTGCTAAGCATGTCAAGAACTAGAAGGGCGTATCATGGAGTGGTACATACCATGCCAATGCTAGGCTATAACAACATAGGCATGCGCTAAATCCATGGTAGAATATA
Organism: Elaeis guineensis; assembly: GCF_000442705.2. Lineage (NCBI taxonomy): Eukaryota > Viridiplantae > Streptophyta > Magnoliopsida > Arecales > Arecaceae > Elaeis > Elaeis guineensis. The sequence continues at coordinate 35,873,749 of NC_026006.2, read as the reverse complement.
TTTCTGTGCTAAGTGGTACCACATTATATGCAGTCTTAGGTACATAAGAATGTAAGATGAAATAAAGACTTATTGGGTGTTTCAACCAATGCTTTCAGAGTCACAGTGGAGATGAAACTGATATGCATTCAATCTAGATCAACATGACATAACCTGCTGGACAGTCGATTTGAAAGGATGCATCATTGATTGCAGAGCAGATTCTTTGTTATGTTGTTTTAGATTTTCCAATTTAGTCTTTAATGATAATGGACTCGATAATTGTGGTTGGTGGAAGAGTTGTAGATCTATTTAATTGGTCCTAATCAATTTGACCCAGCTAATTCATAAACATTGGTTGGTTAAAATGATTCAATCAGTTTAAGGCTTGAGACATCTGGTTCGGCTGGTTCTTGGACCGATTTCCAGAATTCTAATCAGATGACTTAACCCAACAGCACCGTTCAGCCAGATTTCTATAACATCAGTTTGCATGCCGCCAAAATGTTATATAAAGAAAGCTTGATTGGTCTTGAATCTCTACCAGTGAATAAGTTGTGATTGTAGTATGGCTAAAGAAGGACCAGATGATGACAAAATGGAGATAAGGGAGAAGATAGAAAACCCATAACATCTAAAGTTGACATATCAAAATTTATATTTGTGACAATGATATCCTCTAGGGTATTGGATTCCACGTAAATAGCTAATACTACCTGCAAATCTGATGCCTGACATGCTGCATTTCTAAAACTTGTTAGTTTATATAAATACTGCCATTTTAGTGGATTTAGAAATTGGACTGCACAGCATAAAGGTTCATCCATTAGTTGGAAGTATAAAAAAGTGAATGGATATCACAATATATTGTAGTATTGCTAAGATGGAATTGTTCATCATTACTAGCACATTAATAGAAGAGAATTATTGTCATAAGCTCTTCATGGTGCTAGTACAACTGAAAGCATAGCAATGCAGGCGAGATAAAATCAAGTTAAAACACTAGATTTTTCCCAATGATGTTAGTAAAAGCTTCATTTAGAATAATCACTTTACATTGAAAATTTCCAAGACACTAGCTTATAACCCCATGCCGTGCATGGGACATGTTTTTTTCTTGAAAAAATATTTTATTTTATTAATTTATTAATATCTATTCTATATACATTTCAAAAATAATTAAAATAATAAAAAAATATATTTTGTGCATAATGTGGATTATAAGTTATTTATAAAATATTTTATTTTTTCTAAATTTAGAGTTCCTCATCGATCTCTTGCTGTCTAGCTTCTCCTAAAACCCTCGCCCTCTTCTTGTATTAGCTCGCTCTCTCTTCTCCTCTTTCGCTGTCATGGCGGAGTTCAAGAGGCTCTTGAATAGTCAGGACCATACCACCTATCTCTCTCCCCCTCCTCTTTTCTCTTTCCTTTTTTTATTAATTAGTGCTAAAAAAAGATTCACCTTCTTCTCGTGTTAATAAACAAAAGGAGAGAGAGTGAAACAGAGCATCACTCCCCATTACCTTCTTCTCCCATCTCTCTCTCTCTCTCAACTCTATTCCTCCCCACAGAGCCCAATCCACTTCTTTCTCCCCTATTCTTCTTTTTGCTTCTCCATCGTAGCGGAGGAGACTCAAGAGTAGTGAAGAGCAAAGGAAACATGTGTGGTGGTGCCATCCTCTTTGACCTCCTCCCTCCCGAGAGCCAACATCTAGCCCGGTCGCAGCACCAAACCAACCCAAAAAGGTGACACCTTCATCCGATTTTCCCTTCCTTTTCTTTTTATTTTCTTCCTTTTGATGTTTTCCAAAGGAATCGGGGACTGATGATGGGCTCTTGGGGTGGTTTAGAGCTGAAGAAGAGGGAAAGTAAGAACCTTTACCGTGGGATTTGCCGGCGGCCGTGGAGGAAGTGGGCAGCGGAGATCCGTGATCCGACGAAGGGGTTAAGGTCTAGCTAGAGATCTTCAGCACCGCTGAGGCCTCCTCTCGGCCTCCACCTCCACTCCCCTAAATCTCTCCCATCTTTCATTAGGGTCCTTTTATCATGAGTTTGCTCCATGCCAGGTAATGTCATCCACGAAGGGAAGAGATCGTTTCTTCTGCAATTGAGCTCAAGTTGGTCGCAATGGAAATGGTGGTGTGGCTATTCTGTAAGCTCCCCCTCAGGCCACCATCGCCTCCTCAGACCACCACCACCTATCGGAGTTGCTTCCTTGCTCCGCAAAAGATCATCCCCCACATGCCTTCTTGCTCGTAGATCTTCACGGATAAGCGCTTGTCATGTGGCCTCTGTAAGCTCAAGTGTGGTGCTCCCAAGCCTTGGGAGGCTAAGGGAAGAGCCAAGGCCGTGGCTCCATAAAGCAAAAAGGCTACAAAGGCCACAAGGCCTTGGTTGGGCAGCCTTAGGTCGGGGCCTGTCCATTGGAGTTGCTAGGGCCGGGCTTGGCCCTAGGATAGAGGCATCCAGCCTTCACACATCCTCCAGGCCCAAGAGGAAGGGTCTTGAGGGGCGGAGCTACATTTTAGGCTGGGTTTAGGTCCAAGGGGTTGAGAGTATGCAAGGCCCAGGCATACATAGGCTTAGATGAGTGCTTTCACAATGTGGGCTTGGCATTGGGAGTTTTTTGAGGCTTGGACTTGGGTTCAAAATTTGTAACCATATTTGTATATAAGTACATGTGGTGTAATCAGATTGAAAGAGAAGAAAGAAGTGAATTTTCTCCCAAAATGTTTCTCTCATCGTCTCTCACATTTCCATGTGAGAAAACCCTAGATCACCATTTTTTGTGCACAAACTCTCACCAATTCAATTCCAATCTGTCCCAATTCATTCAAGCACTAAATCAAGCACTTCTTAAACTTTAGAACATGCCATTATCAAGCTCCAACATGTGGTATCAGAGCAAGGATTTGCATGGTGAAGAAGAAGAAGTCAATCCACCTTCAAGGTAATTTCTCAATCAGCTTTGTGGGTTGTTGTGATTGTGGTAGGCGCCAACCATGAGCAATAACATTAAAGTAGATTTTGAGAAGTTTAATAGGAAGGATGGTTTCTCAATGTGGAAGGTTAGGGTGGAGGATCTCTTAGTACAAAATGAATTGGATTTGGCCTTGGAGGATAGGCCGGAGGATATAATGGATAGGGCATAGAAGAGACATTGGAGATGAGGGCTCATTCGACCATTAGGGGTTGTTTGGCTGATTCGGCCTCATATAGTGTGTTAGAGGAGAGGACATCCAAGAGTTTGTGGTCTCAGTTGCACGCCAAGTATATGAAAAAAAATATGCAACAAGCTGATGCTGAAAAAAAGATTGTATAGCTTGCGAATGAGTGAGGGAGGTGACATTATGTGCATATTCAGAGGTTTGATCAAGTTAGCACTGATTTGTAGAACCTTAGGGTGAAGATGGATAAGGAGGATAAGTCTTTACTCTTGCTATGCTCGCTTCCATTTTCATATGACCCGTTGGTGACAACCTTGCTTTATGAAAATGAGACAGTGTACTATGAGAAAGTAGTTTCGGTGCTTCGGTCTAATGAACAAAGAAAAAAATTGATCAAGGAAGAAGGTCCTCAAGAGGGCTTAGCCATAGGGGAGAGGCCTGGAAGAGGGAAGGAAAGGAGCAAGCAAAGGGGGCAGTCCAAGTTCCGAAAAGGTAAGGAGGCGAGGTGTTTCAAATGCAATGAAGCAGGACATTTCAAGCAGGATTGTCTGCTTTGGAAGAAGAACAAGGGAGAGCAGAAGGCCATGGGTTCAGCAAGTGCCGTGGCTGATCTTGAGATGGAGGATGACCTCTTGATGGTTTCGGATGGACACAAGAACAACATGAACACATGGACATTGGATTTGGCCTGCTCTCATCACTATACACCAAACCGGCCTTGGTTTGCTATCTACATCAAAATCGAGGAGGGGAGTATGACATTAGGGGATGATCATCCTTACAAGATGTCCGAAATAGGGACCATCAAGGTGAGGATGTTTGATGAGATGATGCGTACTCTTACCAATGTGAAGCATGTCTTAGAGTTGAAGAAGAATATAGTGTCACTCAGCTATTTGGAGAGGAATAGTTACAACTTTAGCAGCCATTCCGGGAGTGGTATTCTGAACATAACCAAGAGAGCTATGGTTGTGATGAGGGGGAGGAGGTTGGAGAACAACTTATATAGAATGGAGGGATCCATGGTGAGTGAAGAATCTGAAACAGCTGCAGCAGTACAAGAGCAACAGGATGCATACCGTTTGTGGCATTTTTGCCTTGATCACATGGACAACCATGATATGAAGGTCCTGAGCAAGAATGGAGTTATTCTGGATGGAAGTGTTTCAAAGGTGTATGAGCCATGCCAAATGGATAAAAAACACTAGATGAAGTTTGCCATCAGTGCTATATGCAGTGAAGGTCCCCTGAAGCTTGTGCACACTGATGTGTGGGGCCAGCCTCGGTCAGGAATGGGGCAAGGTATTTTCTAATCCTTATTGATGACTTTTCTAGGAGAGTTTGGGTGTTTTTCTTGAGGAAGAAGACTGAGGTTTTTTCTAGATTTAAAGCTTAGAAGGCAAAAATAAAAAAGGAGAAGGGTTATAGTATGAAGTGTCTATGTTCTGATAATGATGGTAAGTTCACAATTAGAGAGTTTCTGTGATTTTATGAAAAATATGAAATAAAGAAGTATTTTTCAGTTAGAAAAACTTTCCAATAGAATGAGGTGGCTGAGAGGATGAATGGGACTCTCATGGAGACGGCAAGGTGTATACGGTTGCAAGCAAGGCTTCCCAAGGTATTTTGGGTGGATGCGGTAGATGCAGCTTGCTATTTAGTGAACCAGTCCTCTCATACCAAGCTAGATGGGAGGATTCCAGAGGAGCTATAGTCTGAAAAGAAGGTAGAGTTAGGCCATCTCAGGATCTTTGGTTGCACGGCTTATGTGCACATTGATGCTAGTGAGCGGAGCAAGTTGGATGCCAAGTCGAGGAAGATAGTATTCATTGGATATCCGCATGGAGTCAAGAGCTACAGATTGTGGAATCTCCTGGAGAACAAGGCCACCATCAGTAGGGATGTGGTCTTTGATGAAAATTCAATCCTAAAGATGCAAGGGATCGTAGAGGAGAAATAGAAGGTCTAATCGGTCAAGGTTGGACAGCTAACCTCTTATACTATTTTGTCTTTTGTAAGTACATCAGGAGGATGTGGAATTCAGGTGGAGCACCATTCTGAGGTGCCTCCATATATGGAGGGAGGAAAGACACAAAGTCGAGGCCAAGAGGTGCAAAGGGAGGAGCCAAATCCCAGCACAAATATTGGTGTTGCACTACACAAGCCTAAGCGGAATGTGAGGCAACCATAGAGGTATGGCTTTGGTGAGATCGTGTCTTATGCATTAGAGGCAGCAAATAGAGACCCTCAGACCTATGAGGAGGCCGTGGCAAGCCAAGAAAGAGATAGGTGGGTTTAAGCCATGACAGAAGAGATGCAGTCCCTCCAGAAGAACCAAACATGACGGTTGGTACAGCTACCGAATGGAAAGAAGCCCATAAGATGCAAATGGATATTCCAATGCAAAAGACCTGCAGAACGAGGGGTCAGATTCAAGATCAGGTTAATCACCAAGGGGTACTCCCAAAAAAAGGACATTGACTACAATGAAGCATTCTCCCCGGTTGTCCGTCATACATCAATTCGAGTGCTGTTGAGCATAGTTGCAATCTAGAACATAGAATTGGAGCAGATGAACGTCAAAATGACCTTCCTTCATGAAAATTTAGAGATCTATATGGAGCAGCCCAAGGATTTCAAAATCGGTATTGAGCCCATACCGATTCTGATGCGGTACAGTACTGCATATTGTACCGTGTCGGTATGCGGTAGCGTACCGGTTCGGTACCAGTATGCCATTATTTTTTTTGATTTTTTTAGTTGAATTTGATTTCAAATTTTTATTTTACTTTTTAAATTACTTTATATCCAAATTAATGTTTATTTATGCCATATAATAATTGTACCATCCAAAAAAAAAATCTAAAAGACTAAAACAATGCATTTAATATATCTAAAGTGCAAATTATAAAGAATAATATGCTAACCTTAGGATCACTACTGATCTAATATCTCGTCAAGTGTCTGTATCGCTCGTAGATATCCGGATCATCCACATACTTCGGAAGAACATTTGTCCATCCCTCTAATCAAGTAGCACTGTAATCCTGAATATTCATCGCATAAGGTATCCTCTCTGAATTGTAAGACATATCAGATCTCTCGCTCAAATTCTAACTCTGAGAGGTATCCTCGGGATAATGGTATGACTGTAGAGAGACCCATCCAAATATGTCAGTAGCAAAATTCGATCCATAAGATGCTCCGAGCTGCATAAGATAGTAGCCACTGGAAGCCAATGTCTCGGATACACCATATCCATATGGATCATAAGCTGCCTGCGGGTGATAGAGTCCACAATATGAGGATGATCTAGATACATTCATATATCCTACTCCACATGCAAGATCATCTGCAGCTGTATCATGCACTGGACAATCTCTGGGAGGCCATCGCCTATATGAGATATCTCCTCATGGAGTTTATCAGGTCGTCCACCGTGGTCTCTATCTTGTATGACATGTGTAAATTGAGACTCATCGATGAATCGAATATCATCTTGCGATTGTGTCTTGTGAATAGTAATCTCGTATCCTCCAGTTTCTTTCTGATCACCAGATCCATGACTGCTACCATCACTCTCACTGCCGTTGGTCTCTGAATCTGAATCAACTGACTCCTACACTCTCGAGGGTGCTGCAACTGACGTTTCTTTTTCTTTGCCTTTTTAAGCTCCCTCAGTGCCCCACTATGACCAACCTCATCCCAGTATTTCTCACTCAAACATCTAGTCGGATGACTCGAATATGGAGACACGTGATGAATGACTCCTCTGTGATCCCTCAGGCTGTGGCAGATCAGTTGGAACTCTACGTGGAATATTTTTTTCTGTCCACTATCCTGAATCCATGCTAATCTCTCTAGCTACCACACTGACTGATCGTGGAGGAGATCCTGACTCATCAAGTTTCGGCTCCTACTGCTGGCCTACAAGCCATTTAATCATCGGATCCTCATCATTAATGGCATAATCATCTATTGTCAGATCCGTATACTTCAATTGTACTTCATCTTAGACACATTTTAGCCTCAATCTCAAATTATAATGCACATAAACAAGATTGTTGAAGCACTTTTATTTCAGACGATTTTTCTGTTTGCTGTGGATAAGGGTAAAAATCGACCAATTGCACTCACACCATTAGAGAAGACCGTCTGAAAAAGAATACAGATGACCACACTTTTTAAATTTGGTGTGGATTGTCCAAAATAGATCCACCATTCAACTATCACAAAATTAGACAATTATATATTAAATTTTATGATATAGTAATATAATTTCAATAAAGTCCTCACTGTTGATATGTAATTTACTTGGATTCATCTTCTTTTTGCTTACGACAGCTAATGAGACTCCAAAGCTGTCTGTCCTCTCTGTAAACTATTTTGTCTGTGAAAAATATATTCATTTTAGTAACAAATATATTATTAAATTAAATAATCGCATCTTAATTGATCTAATGTACCTCTTGCAGACACATAGATGCGATTTCGGAATGGAACACCATCTTACATATAATATTATGAAGAGCAGTGAGGAGCTCATTATCCATATTTATCTCGGATATGCTGTGCTGAAATCTCGGATTCAAATAATAAGCTGAAAATAAATTTCACAAATGATTAAGTAAACTTATACTAGTACAAGAAAAAAAAATTTCAAATGATTCTTGAATTCATGCTTACCAGCTAGATGTAAATGCCTACTCATCTGATAATCCTAGCGATGCTCAATGATGTTGATGTATTCTTGGACATGATTGGGATCTATCTCATTGATCTGTTGCTTTACCCTCTCCATCATGTGATATAGGAAGCCCATCTGGAGGTATCTCTCGCTATCCATGATACGAAGCATTTCATATAATGGCTTGATAACCTTTACTATTTTATCAGTCCGTTGCCAGAATGACTAACTGATCACTAAGTTCTCCACATGACTTCTCTCAGTGCCGGCCCTCGCATATCTGTTCTTCTGCTGCTCAACATGACAAACATCTGACGCAAGGATGCTTTCTTCTGCAAAAGGCTATCAAGTGTATGTAGTTTGTAGCAAACCGTATGACATCCGATCTCAAGATCTCCCCTCCAGTATATTTTCGCATCAATGATAGCACCCATGTATGATTGTAGATAAGTTTAGTAATAGACTGGACTGTATCTACTGCCTGCTGCACTCTACGAAGCTTCTCAATATCCATCAACATGAGGTTAATACAATATACAGCACATGATGTCCAGTAAATATGCAATCATTGCTCCATCAGCAACTCACCAGCAACCTTATATTGCGGTCCATTATGTATGACGACCTGCACGACATTCTGCTCTTTAACTGAATCAATCATCTCCTCTATTAGTCCAAAGATGTATGCGGCATCGTGCGCCCTATCTGAAGCATCAATTGATTTGTGAAAAAATATTTTTCCATCACAATATGTTAAAAAATTTATGATACTCCGTCTAGTAGGATCGATCCAACCACCACACATCACCGTCAATCCGTATATGGGCCATTTACTCTTGTAAGAAGAGATTCATCTCTCTAGCTCTTCTTTATTACTGTCAAGAAGCTGACCATGGATATCCCTGGATGCTGGGGGATCTACACTGGGGTCGGCAGCCTGTATTGTTGAAATGACAGACTGATAGTAAGTATTGTCCGCTGCATTTGCTAGAATGTGGCTAAAATGAAATCATGATCCAATAGCTCGTCACATATCCTTCTTCAGCATAGTATCAAGCCTTTGCTGTTTTGAATTTCTGCTAGAAAAAGCATGTGGATCCACATCATAAATGGTGACCCCAATTGAAATATCTATGTCAGATCTCCTTCTACTGTCAAAAGCCCCTAGCATCGATAAAATATCCCTCTTCCCTTTACTGATTGGCTCCTTGACAGAGATGGTCCTCCTGAACTCAAACTCTCCTCTAGCGGTCGTAGATCCAGACCACATTCATAAAATGACAGTCCAAATCACTCTCTATATCTAACCATCTCCTCCAGCCTGTATGATCATCCAGACTTACCTGAATGGCAGTCTTAATCTCTGTCTCCTTATCCTATGGAGTAGAGGCCTCCTTTGACTCTCTAGAATGATAAGCTAGCTTTCCAGCTCGACGGTCCACCTCTACCCTCTTCTCTTTTGTCTTCTCTTTCTGATCAGCGAAGTGCTTTTTCATAAATTGTCAGATCTCTTGTGAGCATTTCCAACACATGGCCACATCCTGATAACCACCAACTTTATGCTGCTTTAACCTAGTCATCCCTTCTCTCTTAAACTCTGTCGCACCATTTATATCTCCAATGGTGCCGAACTGAGAGCATCTCACCATACTCCTAGTAATGGCACGCTCTAGATCCTTTTTCTTACTCATTTTTGCAAGTTTAAAAAAATACGATAGTTTAATAATTTTTTAATTTTTTTAATTTAATTTTTTTAATAATTTTTTAATATATATATTTAAAAAAAATTAATAAAAATTAATTATTTTAGTGTCATCATGTAGATCGTCCAATGATCTACAACAAATCATGAAATCATACCAAAATCATAAATTTTGACATGATTTTTTTTATTTTTCTACTTTTTAGCGGTTATTGACCAAAAAAGATGAAAAAACAAAATATTTAGAGATAGAAGGATTACCTTACTTCTGATCAAAATTTGTCGCCCCATCGAAGGAGTTGTGGAATTTTTTCTGAATTTTTCCTCATTTTTTTTTGGGAGGCCGTCGCACCTATCGTCGAATTTGAGAATCTGAAAGTTTGCTCTCGGGTTTCTCAGGATCTCAAGCTAAAGGGAGACAAAGCCACCCCCTAAGCCCCCACATGGTGTTGTCAGTATGGCTCGATTCCAAGCCGTTCCGACCCGAAGCAAACCACACCGAACTAGCTCGGTTCAGTGCGGTTTGGTTCATTTATCGAAAATAAGGGCTGAACCGCACCAGTTCCCCCCAGTTCGGTTTGATACACCCTGTATTGACCTTAATCGAGCCATACCGACCTGAAACAAACCACACCGAACCAGCTCAACTCGGGATGATGTGGTTCATTTACCGAAAATGGAGGGGGACCGGCGATTTGGTTCACTTACCGAAAATGGGGGGTGAACCGCACCGGTTCCCCCCCAGTTTGGTTCGATATGCCCTGTACCAGCCGGTTTGGGCCTGTACGGAAAACTCTAGAGCAGCCCAAGGGGTTCGATGAGCCAAAATCAGAAGGGAAGATTTGTTTACGGCCGGTTTGGGCTTGTACGGGAAACCCTAGAGCAGTCCAAGGGGTTCGATGAGCCAAAATCATAAGGGAAGATTTGTTTGCTACAAAGATCTCTCTACAGGTTGAAGCAGTTATCAAAATAATGGCACAAGCATTTTGACACGTATGTGAAGAGCATCGGCCTGACTAGATGTGAGTATGACCCTTGTATTTATATTAAATTACTTGAGGATGGGTCTAGCTTATATTTACTCTTGTATGTGGATGCTATGTTGATTGCTTGCAAGAGTATGGGTGTTGTGGATAACTTGAAGGTTGCCTTGTCTCGTGAGTTTGAGATGAAGAATTTAGATCCAGCTACTAAGATCCTAAGCATAGATATCCTTGGGACAGAACTAAGAGGGTATTGCATTTATCTCAAAGGTGTTACATCAGAAAAATTTTAGAGAGATTTGGCATGGAAGGTTCAAAAATGGCAGCACTACCTTTAGCCGGTCATGTGAGTCTTTCTAAGGGTATGTCACCCCAAACTGAGGTGGAGGCTAAGAAAATGGAGAGAGTACCGTATGCTTCAGGCATTGGGAGTCTAATGTATGCGATGGTATATTATAAACCTGATCTTGCCTATATATTGTGAGCCACATCAGCAAGTTTATGGCTCACCCAGGCAAAGGGCGTTGGAAGGCACTCAAGGGTGTTTTCAGGTACTTGGTTGGTACAGTTGGAGTCGGTATTTGCTATCGGCAGTAAGATAGCAACAAGGGAAGTTCCAACATGTCCAAGGATGCTCACGGCCGAATGGTTGGGCTTGTGATGGTGGAGACATGGACACTAAGCATTCAACCACAGGTTATATGTTTTGCTTGAATAGGGGTCCGATTTCATGAAGATCAAGCTTGCAGCCAATCACGGCTTTGTCTCCAACTGAAGCTGAATATATTGGCATCTTAGAGACTACCAAAGAAGCTCTATGGCTGAAGGGTTTAACATTGGAGATGGAGCTTGCACAAGGGGCTGTCCGGATGCATTGTGATAGCCAAAGTGCACTGTTTTTGGTCCAAAATTCGGTCTATCATGCAAGAATCAAGCATAGGTACCATAGGATTAGAGAGTTAGTGGAAGGAGAGATGGAGCTAGTCAAAGTTCACACAAAAGAGAACCAGGCTGATGCACTAACCAAAGCTCTTCCAAGAGATAGCTTCCTCAAATGCATCAAGTTGATGGGTTTGATGGATCGGGCTGAGTTTGCAAAGACTTTGAGGCACCAAGATGGAGATTGTAAACTCAAGTGTGATGCTTCCAAGCCTTGGAAGTCCAAGGGAGGAGCCAAGGCCGTGGCTGCATGAAGCAAGAACGCTACAGAGGCTGCAAGGCTTTGGTTGGATAGCCCTACGCCAGGGGCTGCCCATTGGAGTTGCTAGGACCGGGCTTGGCCCTGGGATGGAGGCATCTGGCCTTCACACATCCCCGAGGCTCAAGAGAAAGGCTCTTGAGGGGCAGAGCTATATTTTGGACTGGGTTTAGGTCCAAAGGATTGAGAGTGCGCAAGGCATGGATGTATATGGGCTTGGGTGAGTGCTTTCACAATGTGGGCTTGGCATTGGGAGTTTTTTGGGGCTTGGACTTAGGTTCAAAATTTGGAACCACATTTGTATATAAGTACATATAGTGTAATCAGATTGAAAGAGAAGAAAGAAGTGAATTTTCTTCCAAAACATCTCTCACATTTCCATATGCATAGAAAACCCTAGATCACCATTTTTGTGCACAAACTCTCACCAATTCAGTTCCAATCTGTCCCAATTCATTCAAGCACTAAATCAAACACTTCTTAAACTTCAGAACACGCCATTATCACGCTCCAACAACCTCAAGAGACCACCCTTTTCCCCTCTATGAGAAAGAGGAGAGGCAAGAGCTCTTATGGGAGTCTGATGACCGTTGGACCAGGCCCATTGCTCGCGAGGCTGCCTCGACCAGTCCCTGGACTTGTTGGCTCAGATGGAGGCTTCCGGGATGCACCCCAATGCTATATCCTATGCCCGTCTTGTCCGCACACTCAGGAGCATCGGCCAGACTCTGGAGGCCGATGCGGTCTTCCGGGAGATGAAGTGGGCGGGTATCCGGCTGGGCCTCAGTGACTACAACGCCCTACTGCGAGCATTCTTGAGGAAGGGGTAGCTATGGCTCACCAACTGTGCACTATGACATCTCTTCTCTTTCGATTTTTTTCCACATGGCTCCTTCCCATCTCTCCCTAGACCCCACGTGGCAAATGGAGGCCCTTCATTGGCAGGGCCTCCATTTTAATATACATATATATTAGATGTGAAACATATGATAAGGAAACATAAATGAAAATAAAGTCGAGATTACATCATTGGCAAAACATTTATAGTCTTGATAACCACAAAAAGAAATGTTTAAAGGGTAAAGCACTAAAGCGCCCAACTGGGTCTTGGATGAGTCTTTACAGCAAAATTCACCATATCCAATGAAAACAAATGTTTCTCCAGCTCAAAAGTCCAGGTGGAATGTGGTTGAATGTTATGTGAAGTCTTACAGACAGAAACTGCTAGTGCTTTATAGAGTTTTTGACTGACATGTCATTTTTTTGTGCAAGCAAAAGACTTACTCTTGACTCGAATGGCTAAAACTATGAAAGTTCTTACAGACATTACTAGAGGTTATCCTATTTCTGGCACAAACTTTGCAAGACATCCTAGGTCCCAGAGGAGGGTTTCCTCTTTTATGGTGGAAGGGTAGGAATGTAGGATAAATGTGAGATGCAAATATCATATGTCAGCATGCCTAGCTTCAAGCACTTTAAAAACAGAAGAATACAAGTCCTAATCAAGCAGATATCATTTATAATTACAAAAAAATATTAATTATAAGGACATTTCTTTATAGATAAGACTTAACAATATACGCATATAAGTAGATTTATCGCAAACAGAGAAAGATAAGGACTGTAGAAGGGTTAAGTTGGACATGACAAGAATTGAGCCAGATCAATTCCAGTTCAAATGGTGCCTAAATATAATCCACTCAATTCTCAAGATATTTTTGGTTGATTGTGAGTAAAGTCTACATTATAGTGTTCATACTTGACTTCTGTACCATTTTATCAATTCAAGCAATGCCATAACAGCTTGGATCCAATATTGAGTTGTTAGTGAAGGTAAATAGGTTTTTTGCATATTGATGATCTGTTTAAATTGAGTCTAGTCGACTCCAAGTCAGGCCTGATAAAGATATATTCAAAACATCAGCAGCGCTGGCAAAGATCAAAAATGTGGTTAAGAAAAAACTGACCTTGACAATAAACAATAGTGAGAAAATAAAGATGTTGAATAATATACCATTAGGTTTTTGGTCTTGGGATGCTTTTTTGTCGAGAAGAGGACTCCTGGATAGAAAGAATGTTAAGCATTATATATCTTGCAAATCCTAGCACAAACAATGATCTATAAATATGAGAAAAATAGAAATATGTCCACAAGTGTGTGCAGATATATATGAATCAGTCATTCTAAAGCCTAGAATAGCACAGATCAAACAACTGTAGATAGAAAGTCATAACAGAGACAGTTTCAGCATATCAAACTCCCTAGAACCTATAAGCATCACAGGTAAATCAGCAATCTGCAAAAACACGAAGAGATAAGCTTCTAAACTTCACCCTTAAGAATATTTAGTAACTAAATTAGTTGATACCTGATATGATATGATGACTTTTCATCTTTCTCCAATGCCCACAAACCCATGTCCTTCTCTAGATGCCCACATCCCTCTCCAACGCCCACTAAACCATGTCCTTCTTTAAATGCCCATGTCCCTCTTTAACGCTCACGCCCACGCCCTTGCTCATGTCTTTCCCACTCTTCAACGCTCAAATCTATTCTATTTAAAGGATAGAATGCACCTTGCAATGGGGGAAGGGCAAGGTTCATGCAATCCAAAAGCAAGAGCTTACCACCCTCCTTTTCAAGTTTCAAGCCTCCGCCATCATGGCCAATCCAAACATTGATGCATCGGGCACCTCTTCCATACAAGAGCACAAGGCCTTCCTCCAAAAGTTCCACATTGTGGACGATGCTATATGACGTGACAAATTGGAGAAGCACCTACCCCATGTTCTGATTCCCAAGTGGGAGGTAGGACTTGTGAACCTATCGGAGGATCCATTGCTCAGCGGGGTGATCCCCTATAGGAAGAGCAAGCTCGCTATCGAGCTGATCAAGAATATACTGCCAGTGAACCTGACGAACTCACTCCCCAATAAGAGAACACTAACAGCTGCCAAGGAGAAGAAAAATGAAGACCTGACCAAGGCCCTCAACTCTGGCTCTGCTGACACCTGGGCCGTTACCACCCACAACCACGCCTAGCGTTGTCACCCTTGACGCCACCATCCTTGACATCACTTGTTGCCAAGATTGCTTCATCGCTACCAGCATTGGTATCAACTACATCGACTTTGCTGCCAGTGCCTACTACGGCATCACCATCACTAGATCCGACCAACTCCAGATCGGCCAAACACCGACTAAATTTGACCATCTCCAGATTGGTCAAACGCTGACCATCTCTAAATCGGTCAAACACCGACCAGAACTGGGTAACACCATTTTGACCATCTATTATTTTCTTTACTGTTATTCCAAAGCCCGATCTGACTTAGACATCGAAGGATCTGGTCGAAACTAATCTGGCAAGCTTTTTCATTCTTTTTGCATGCAGACTCATGATTCCAAGGCAGACCATATTCCACCACTGTGGATCGAACGGTGCCCTCTAGATGGTCCTAAGGGCCAGATTTTGGCAGTAACAATGCCAATGAACAAATTAGTTTTTTACCTTCATCACAGCAAGGTTTGTTCAAAATATCCCTAATCCTTTTTGTTAACATTTCAGCATTTTTTTTTGATAAACCAACATTTCAATATTCAGTTGGGACAGATAGAAGAAAAAGAGGAGTCAAAAGGGCATAAAATTTGGACATGGTTCACTGATATAGACAATAACTTTATTGTTCCACAAGCATTAGTATGAGATGTGAAATTTGGTGCTCTAGTATGGGATCATATGAGTTGTTATTACCATTATGATTAGAGATGGTAATCGAAGGCCTGATCCAGTAAGGGCATTTATGAAGGCGCAAGCCCCTCAACATGCACCTGGAGAAACATAATATAAATAACCAGTAAAAGCTATGCATTTTGACATTCAAAATACACTACTGATTATGAAAATTAACAAACTGATTGAAGAACTGAATACCTGCGGGCTGGTGGATTTTCACCATTGAAATTCTTTAGAATGCATTCAAAATACTTGACATATCTCTGGAGACATTACAAGGTAAGTGTCATGCACATTGTAGACATGATTTCCTCTTTTAAAGAATCATCAAAACAAGCAACAAATACTAACAATCTGACTTGGGAGGACAAGCCCTTTCCCATCTACACATCTTTTCTGGTTGTAGTAATTAATAGATTCCTCAGTGGTTGGAAACAACTGCTCAGAAAAAGATATTGTTTATAGCTACCACATATATCAATCATTGGATCAAATAGGCAAATGAAGTCTCCCCATCATCGCTCTGGTATCAACAAACGACAGTCA